>NC_039481.1:10367100-10967100 GCF_003590095.1 Trichoplusia ni
CGAGAACAATTACATTTTTATTTTAGTTCCTGCCGTTCTTGAAAATAACGTGGGATCAAACCTTCGTCCTGACCCGTTCAAAGACAGGTACAAGATTCTATTTAAATATAAGAAAATGCCAAAAGTCGAGCTCAAGTACAATTTGGGTGAGCAGGTGAAAAACATGAAATCCGATGTTTTGAAGCCTGAAAATGTAGACGTATCGAAAACTAGGTGGCCTATGAACAAGATCGACCGACGGCTGGGTGGTCAAAGAATGTATAATGAGCCTCATGTACAAAAGGCACGACAAACCCCAGGTACTTCATGACCATGTTTCCAGACAAAGACATCGCGAGCTATCCACCAAAATACTTCAAAAGAGAACTGCCCGTCAACACAAACAACGAAAACAAAAGCGATAGTAACGTTGACATCAAAGCTATTTATGTAGTCGGTAAATCTGAAGCAGAAAACACGGGTTCTCACTAGAAAAGTTGATTGATAGCTTAATTGAAAGTAGTTTCGACAGTAACAATACAGATCTGAGCAAAAATGTAAGCGAAATAGAAATTGAGACAAGTATCTCGTTACCAATACTTAATGACTCCGTAATAATAAAAGAACACTCGACGATCGTAAACAATGAAACGACAAATGTCTTATCAATGAACTTACGAATGAGAATGTTGATAAAAATAAATATACAGAAGAGTTTCTCGAGGGGAATAACTCGAAGGCCTTCAGTCAAATGATAGCAACATTAGCGAAGAGGATTGATAAGCAGAATAACACAAGTTTAGAAATGATGAGAAGGATAACAGGGGAGTTTGAATTTGAAACTAATGTGACAACTACAGATAGACCAGTCAAACAGACACTTACAACCAGTACTGATATTCTAACTACAGAGACCACCAGCCAACCGATGGATTACGAAACTAAACAACGAAAAAGAGCAGACAACGGTTTGTTAGAAGACTACAACATAGCAAAAATAATTAAGAGTCACCTTAACGTGCTTTTACTAAACGTATGGCCTGACAGTAATTGTGAATAGGCTTACTTTGAACTCAAGTATGAACAAAATATTGTACGGCAGAAATATGCAAAAGAAAATTGAATATGCATGTAAATACAATCCACTATGTTATGCTTACTCACATTCGGCGACCGTGCGTTTAGTCTAAACACGGCCTTATAGCAAAAAGTCATTATAATTATTTATTTTTTCTATGATAAATTAATATGAAAATAATTAATTAAAATTACATTTTCAATCTGCTCGTTTGATATTATTTCTTTGCCTCTGGCAATATCAAAGTAAATTATCAATTAATTGAAGTTTCGAATATTTTTAAGATTATTTGTGTCACTAGCAGTTTAATAGATGTGGGGTATAATTGGTTTTCAAAGTTAAATAAAGAAAACTAGCAGACTTTTAATACATCATTATTATATTTAAATTCTTTAAAGATCATAATATTATTAATTAATATTTTATTAGGAAGCCATTTTAATGCAGTCATATTTTAATCGCAGCATAAAAATCTTTATATTTTTTTCGGATCGTTTTTTAAAATACTTAAAACTTCACAAACGCCCAAAATATACCACTTAAGTAATATTATGTTCTGAAACCTGACGGCAAAATAGTGACGTCATTCTTCGTACAATGTCACGTTATCACAACTGCTATTGCTACTGTATTTATCCTTCAAGTAATCTTTGGATATCTTTTTTAAAACCTAATCTAGAGTTTTTTATCAGTGACCAAAAACCTTGTCTTAGCTTGTCGAGTATCCAGTCACACAATTTCAAGACTGACGGCAAACTCTCACCATCTTCTTCATAAAGAATTAACTGTCCGACGTCTGCTAAATTATGTGAAATGAAAACTGTTATATCTTGGACTGTTTCATTTGTATTGTAGAATTGTGCTTAAAAAGGGTTGGCCCTTAATGGTAGCGAGCATCTGGGCCCGTTTTGTGAAATGTGTCTAATATGGCCCGTTTGTGGATCTCAACCTTTTTCATCACGATTTTAAGTGGAATATTTATCGAAAGGACTGCGGTTCGCGGATGAGATTTATATTTCAGATCAGATTTTTTTTAAGAATTATTGATTTGAATATGCTTTCATATTACTGCATCCGATTAAAATGGAAGCCAACCCCCAACATATTTGGGAAGAGGCAGCCAGGACCCACAACTTAACATGCCTTCCGAAGAACTCGTTATGACAAGTATGGTCACCTATCTACAGACCGAACGCTTCAAGCGTAGCTTAACCTCCGATTTATCAACTTATGCAGTTATAGTTTAGCCACGAGCTCCTACAAAATTAGAATACAATTATGAAATAAAACTTATATCTCAGTTTCAAAACCTAATTCAACATTCATAGTGGAGTGGTATATTCACTTAATTATTCTCCGAAACATATCAAATCCTGAAAGTTTGACGAAGGCTAAAGGATTTCAATTAAAGGTACAAAAATAGAATGTAGCAAACAAATTAGCAAAATCCCTTTTTCCGAAAATCCTTAACTATAGGACAAGGCCCAAACAAGTTACTCTATAACCTACAATACAAGTTGTTAGATTATCGTCTTTAATCAATGGATATAAGATTAGAATTTGAATGTGTGCAATTAATATTGAATCTTTGTTTGACCATCATAAAATATTTTCAATTATACTCATATGATTCGAGTCTTATATAATAGTCGTTATCATAATTTAAATGTATTCTGATAAATGCTCCAACTCCTTTCAAGTGAATCAATTGCTACTAGATTTAACTGCAACACCTTAAAACGATACTTAAAATAAACTCTAAAGGCAAAGGTTCCCTATGTACAGTAGGTTACAATAACAATCACACGATGGATGGCAACGCTAAGACAGGCTTGTGATTGCGAGAAAAATTGGAAGCATACCTCAATGAAATTTCAAAGAATTGAAGAAAATGTTTTTAAGGTAGCGCCTTATAAGCTAGTATGGAAGGATAAAATAAATAAATGCGGACAACATCACATACATTGTTCTGAACCTAAAGTAAGTTGCTAAAGCACTTGTGTTATGGAATTCAGATACAACGAATGTACCACAAACACCCAGACCCGAGACAATGTAGAAATGTGAATTTTACATTGACCCGACCGGGGATCGAACCCGGGACCTCAGAGCTAGCGACACCTTGAAACCGGTGAGTACCCACTCGGCCACGGAGGTCGTCGTCGTTTTTTTTCTAAAATTTCATTGTTTGTATTTAAATACAAAATATAATATGTATAATACTGGTGATCTGTGACACAGGTTTTACCTAAAACAGACTCCGGTCTCTTTGTCATGTACAACACTTTTATGTGACCGTAATTTCCGATGATGAGAAAAATAAAGAATTTTTTTTTATTAGATGCCAGCAGCAGGTCTCTGCAAAGAAAAAACTTTGCAGAGTCTTAACCCATTCTCTTATCTTAGATACTCATATCTAACACTATGAAACTATCTCTTCATCCCATAAAAATCATACGAACCAACTTGCTTAATTAATTCACCCCTGAATCTTCCATACGCAGTTCAAACGTTGAGAATCACTGCAAATGACCTCGATTAGAGCTATTATTGCGATATAAAAGTGTATAAATTGAACATAGTAAATAAAAAAATGGTATAAAATTTTATGTCAGTATTCAACGTACACATAAAAGAAAAAAAATCTATTTTATAACTATTTACTTAAACTTTTCATTCCGGACAATCCTAATTCGTTTCTTTTACACATAAACTATTTTAAGAACACCAAAACTGCGCAGTTTCCCGAATCTATATTTCTCTTCATTGTCGTATTGCCTAAAGACCAGAATCATGCATTACCTCAACAACGAACAAATAATTAAGAGAAGAATAAAATCTAAAAACCCACGTTTTTAAATTTCAGTCCATTCAAATGTTATCAAAATAGGTTCTGCCGTTTAATAGTTGTAAAGTGCATCGTCATCGAACTCGAAGCTACCCTGAAAATTTCACCCTGCTAGTTTATCGGGAAGTGCCTAAAAATTGTGTTGCAAAATCCAACCGTCTTCCAACCACCAACTGCAACGCCAGGTGGGAAAATGATTAAGTTTCTTTTCTTTCAAAGCCAGTATCCTCTCTAATTCTGCAATAATAATAACGTATGACGACAATAATTACAATAACATCTCTGTAAGCCGAATGTTTAGCACACAGCCTATTACAACAAGACAGCGACACATGTAAATTGTAGCGCCATGTTTGAACATGATTACTCGGCGCTACACACAGCTGATTCCATTTATTAATGGTATTATTACAAGACAGAGACAGAGAAAAAATCTTTTACCTTTTATGGATTCTTTTAAATTATTTGACTAACGAATTGCGCAGAATGTTCTATGAGAACTCTTTCATGTAATTGAAATTAAGTATTCTGTTTACAACATCATTTATCGATAAGTTGAAAACTTGTCTTTTTTTTTAAGTAACCAAAAACGTACTTTGGTAAGTGGAGGTTTTAAATTACTGCATCATCTTTATTTTTTGTGCAATCGATCAAAGAAACCCGCATTTTTTTGGAAATACAATTATCCTACGGAGTACTCTTTTTTATATTTCCAACACTAGTTAATATTCTGCTGATTATTTCAATTATCGATAAATAAATTACTACGAACCCATTTATGAAAGCTGCCAAAACTCTGAGGTACATAAAAACCTGAATATAATTAAAAAATAGTGCAAAACATTTCCATACTAATAAACAAAACACCAATAAACTAACAGCATATTTTAATTAATTAAAAAATAAACCCGGCATCGCTGCAGAACCACTACAAACAAATTAAATGGCTCCAAAACCCATTTTCGTAGCTGGAATTTTGACGGTGGCACTTGTTGCGGATTCGAAAATACAGCACAGGCTTAGCCACAGAAACTAATGACTCGCCCGTTTCGAACTATGGCAGGCTAGCTATAGGTACCAGGACATTTTAAATCAGACAATTGCAGCTGAGGAAACGAGAGAGAACATGGCATGGTATAGAGCATCATCTCTTTCCCACAACAGCAGTAATAGCCTAGCTTGAAGACGTAATAGTAGGCTTGCAGGGCCGGGTAAATAAAAGTCTAAATGTATGTCTGTTTATTGTGAGATCAAACGGAATGGTATTGGTTTTAGAGTACACCTCTTAGGTAAATAGGATGTTTTGCAGAATGGAGTTAAGTATAGTATTTTGTGATAGATATTTAAGTGGGAGTAGTTTCAATGTTTTGTACACCGATTTTTGTGATTTAAGCAATGGTATATTAATTTGCGAACATTAGTAAAATAAATAGTTAAGGTTTCAGTCAATCAATTTCCATATTGAGTTCATGCATATTACGAAGACATGCAACAAAATAAAATACCTTAGTCGGAATTGGCCTAAGTTGTATAGAAAACATCTAATTTTTTCCGATAATAACTGAATACATTGAAAATAACCAGTCTTTCACAGGTTTGTAAAAACAGACCTGATGAGGAAAATGGAACGGGTCTCTTTTTTTAATCATAGAACCGTTGCTTAATATCAATATCTTAATATCTATTTAAGACGAAATAACAGTAACAGAAATACATCATCTGTGAAAATTTCAACTGTCTAACTATCAAGATGTATCACATAATAATAACCTAGTGACACACCGACGGACAAATGGTGATAAGTCAATAATAAAGTTCCTTTTTAAGCATCGGATGTGGAACTCTAAAAATAAAAGAAGACTTAGCTTATATCAGCTAGTTACAACTTCCTGACCATCATGGCTAACTACTAAAATAAGATAAAAACTTACCTCAACATAACTTTATTGTTACTTAAATTATTCTCTCCGAAGTAAATCCGTATGCACTGTGGCACTCTATTCCATTACGGCTAGGGAACTTTTGTGAGAATTGTGTTGGCACTGGTTGGAGTCACGTACTAAACTAACACATTGAGTTGAATAGTGCATAAGTAGGAAGATGCGATTCTATCGCCTAGAAGCCTTTTGAGTAACATTTTATGATTCGTGTAAAGCAGGCTTTTGAAGATACAGGAGCTTATCAAGAGCGTGAGTTTTTAAGTGTTGTTCTAAAACTAATGGCGTCAGAATACGGGATTGTTATAGAAGACTAGCTGTAGCAGGCAACTTCACCCGCTTTGTCATGTATGTAAGTATTAAGATTTTTTAAATCAAACTTATAGTTTTAGATAGCGCGCATCATATCCCCGTTTTCTAACAAACCATAGCGTGATAGTGTATATTCTACAGTTTTGAATAGATGAGCTAACTAGCATTGAAATCCAAATCGCACCAGTAGTTCCTGCAATTAGCCCGTTCTTACAAAAAAACTCTATAGCATTATAATATTACAGATAATTTTTGAGTTAACAGTAGAAGTTTGTGTATATTTTGGAGACATAAAGAACTATTTGGTGTTTGAAAAAAAAAAGATTTTAATTCATAAATCTATCAACGAAGCCACCAGATCAGTACTTGACAGCCAACACAAAAATTTGTCGGGACTACTTCCATAGCACATGACAACAAACAGGAATGAAGTTGAAAAAAGGTTTTAAATTATTCTGAAAACCTGACAAGTATTACTAGCACGTGTTCCCAGAGTTTGTTCCCGTTTTTTACTCTTTGTTACTGCGTTTCACGCCTTCCTAGAGATAATGTATGCAGACAATTTGTACACTGTTAAATGATGAGAAAATTTGGATGAAGAGATGCTTTTTTAAAGGTGAATCTGGATTTATTTAAAAGCGGTAAAGTGCAATTATTTTGATGCCTAACCTGACGATCTATAACTACTGGCGTACTTGCTTTTAGTTTTAGTAAACTGAGGGTTTTCTAAATGATGTGAATGTCTTGTGAATTCGCTCTTTATTCTTGACAATAGGAAGAAAAACGGATTGCTCAAAAAGAAAAGTCATGTCCCGCAAAGTCACAAGTATTCCAACTCACTCACGATACCGATGACCCCAACTTGCATGTATCCATTCGTCAGTCCTCTCCTTCCATAACCACATACGAAGAAACGCATCAATAACGGCCATGTTGACGTCACCAAATTGTGACTTGTGTAACGTCTTTTTTAAACAAGGAACAATTCTTTTTTTTATCTCCAGCCAACTACCATTAATCAGAGCCGGTCGCAGTCTCGCGTGAAACTCGTTGGAAACAGGAAAAGTTTTCGTTCACTTGAATTAAAATCTTCAACGGAATGACTCGGTGTTTTTTTTTAGCTTTTTTAATTCAGGCGACAGTTTGATAAACTGCACTTTGTTTCAATTTGACGATTGCACTAATTGGATTGGTGATTTGTGAGAGACCGGAGGCGGTTATTGGAAACTTGTCCGGATGAAGGAATGAGTAGGCGGTTTTTTTTTCTGAATCGACGCCGCCGGTTCCGTCGAGACGATATTCATGAGGAAATTGTGGATGAAACGATTATTGATGGACTTTTCTTTGGATTGTTAATACTCAAATACTTGAGTGATTGGTACTATTTAAATTATTCTTAATAAGATCAAAATTTTGTAGAAACATCAAGTCACGGATTTATATTGGAAGCCTGGATTCCCAAATAATGAGGCTTAAAAAAAGCAGATTTATTGTTACTGATAAAATAAACATTTAAACTGTTAACCCCTTCTTATCGAGCAGTTATTTCCATCAATTGCATTTGAATCTGCCTTATCTTCGGCATCATACAAAATGAGTCTCCAAGCAACCACCGTCACAATAATAATAAAACAAACAACTAATACGAAACTAGTCAGCACTTATCTAAATGAATTCTATAATAATACACAGTCGTATACCACGTGTTCCACAAAACTCGTTTGCATATTTTTTGCTAACAGCAAACGTTAATAATTTGTAACGTGAGTGCACCACTAAAGAGTAAACTTTTGCCAGTATTTTGCAGCGCGTGCCGTTTTGGAGTTGAGCAATGATGACTCAACCAGTTTTTGCGACCAGTAAATTTCCCCTGCTCAGCAAATTCGTCTTTTATGGCGACAAACTGTGGTGTGGTGTTTTGTGATCGTTGCAGCAATAAAGGTTTTGCTTGTATGAGTATTTTTTCTATTTTTATGAAAGTTTATATTACTCTTGCAATGGTAACGCTTGGTCAGGTTTTAGGTAGTGCTGCCGTGAGTAGATGCACAACTTTCATTAGAGGCTATAATCTATTCAATTCTGCAACAAAACTAATTAATCGTAAGCTAAAACCAATCGATATTCGATCCAAAGCCGGTCACAGGCCTCCTCCTAATAAAAGAAAAGTTTTTTTATCGATAACCAGACTAGCTCACTGTGTGGTGGTAATTTGGGAAACCATTATTTAATATCAAGGTTTCTTCGCAATGTTTTCATACACTGCACTTAGCACACACGGCTTTAAAAATGGTACCTACTTGCTTTGGCATCAAACACTTCAAGCTGTCAAATCCATCCATAGAATTATGATCATCATCGTCGGCCTAGCCTTTTCCCAACTATGTTGGGGTCGGCTACCAGTCCAACCGGTTTCAGCTGAGTACTTGTGTTTTACAAGGAGTCACTTTATCCATAGAATTAGGATACGATATTATAATAATTGTATGATTGGCATTATAATTGTTGAGCGGCCAAATGTTCTTATCACAATAGGCTCGCTTTTGCATGTACTCAATATTTACTGGTACCGAAACGGCTGAAATAATCTTAAAGTAACTCTCATTATTCGCGAGATCTTCCGAAACAATTTCCACAATGGTGGCACGACAATCCGTCATGGGCTTATAATGTATAAATGACGTGTTTTAGTCTCCCCGGCCTATACAAAAGGGTACTGCATCTATTGTTTGTAAGTTACACGTGAAGCCAGAATTAGGGGTTATCAGTTGGGTAATTATAATTCTGGTTACTTTGCACCAAAGATGGGATGAAATTCTCACTTTAAAATTATTCAAAACGTTTTGCTTATGCTTTAAATGGAGTGGTATATGTGTACAACACACATTTACAATGTAAGTGAAAATAGCCCTAAATCGTGTTTCCAAACCTTGAAAGTAATAAAATATTATGAATTTTCTTTTTCTTATGAAAGAACCTTATTGTAATAAGAATACAGAACACAATTAATTGGGTTCTTCTAAATTAAAAACTGACGTAATTGATGCAATTTCTCATAACTCCATTAACATTGTTTCCGCTCAAAACATTCAGAGGCATTCGGCGAAGTTCTAAATAAGGAAAATTCTTTAGTAATTTATGGGAGCGATGTTAAGATGTGCTATCTCTCTTCAGGAAGGACGGTCAATTTAAAATATTTTTACCTTTTTTTTAAGGTATTTCCTTTTTATTTTAATCTATTTTAAATTTATCTACATTGATGTTTGTTACTTTAAGTGTGATCTTAAATAGTAAGGTAGATAGATAATCTTCATCACGTTATTGTAAAACATAGATATACTCGTACCTACCGATAGCACAAAGATGCGAACTCAACTTTTCATCACGTCTAGACTTTTCATGATTTATAAGTACATTTCAAAGCGGAAAAAATTGAGGGGACATTGATAAAAAAACTTTCAGATAAACTACAATACTACTAACTTCAAACACTTACAATATAAGCCAGTAACACAAAAAACGGCATTTTTTTTTCATTTTAGAGTGATCTTAAACTAAACACCTTATATCCTAATCGTAAGCAAAATTTTCTTAAGGGTTTTTTAATTATATTAGTATAATTAAAAAACCCTTAAGAAAATTTCAACAAAGCAAGGAAAATCAAAATGCACCATAATTTTGGCCTCAAGTGTAGCGGTATACGCAAATAGCGTGCTTTCGTTCGGCGACCGCACAATGCCTAGCCCAGCGTTAACCTACACCGAAATGTTTGTTATACACAACTCATTATATTGTATTTACAGGCAAAGCACTTGGCTTAGCCACAAATTTCTCAGGAATTATAACTAGCCATTTACCTAATGGAATTTTTCAAAATCTTCATGAGAATTTTTTGTTAGAAGAATTAATAAGAGAGGAAAGAGATTTAACCTGCACCTCGTACATAAAAAAATTAAAAGAACCGCATAAAAACTACTATTTTTTTTGGATAAATATCTATTTTAAAAACACTCATAATTCAATCCATGTTCAAAAGAGCTTAAACTTAACCCAAAACCCAATTTTATAAAAGGTCAACTATTTAATACACTCAAATATTTTCTCAAAGGATAAGAAAAGATTATGTCTACCGTTACTCGCTATCATCATTCACCACGAAAACAAAGCCTTCGGAAATCTTCAAAAATATGTAAATATGTAGCTCCGTAGTTTTCAGCGCTCTTCCAAAAGTGATCCGGGAACATTTCTCCCCTGCATATCTTTGTTTTGATTTATTCCTTTATACGGGATCCCATTTCTGGGGTCGGGACTGCGGCCCTCGGTCCTTTTTCCACTAAACGTTTATACTATAGACGGCTGATATTCCAGTGATTTTGTTTGAGCTGCTGTTTCTTTAAGGGATAGTTTTGGATTGCCCGAATGTTTGGTCAAAGTTGAGTGATATGTTATGCGAGGGTGTTTTGTTTATATTTTAGTGGAATTTTCCTTGGTATGGGAAATAGTCGTCATGTAAATGTCGTTAAATCGAAATAGTATTTTGTGTTTTAATGTTATGAGGTCGAGGTCGAGTTCCAGTTGAGGTCGAATTAAAAAAAGATTGAAGGAGTAAAATACAGATTTTTCCATAAAAATAAATGTCATGATAAGTTTGCGATTGATTTATCTTAGCTCAAACCAATTGACCGAAACGGAAACATAAATATTATCTCATATTGTCAATTAGCTCCATTAGCGCAAAAACCAAGCACCCTAACCACTACTTAATTGATCTGGTTAACAATATTCAGTACTGTTACAAATAATTTTGTTTCTATTTTAAACACATGAACAAGTTCGTCAGACAGATTTCTAAAAAAAAAACATTAGATACGTATTTTTCATTTTTTCACATCATTAAAAAGCTAAGAAGATAAAAAAGCACTTGTTAGGCTTAAAACATCACTTCCTTTAAATCACTGTCTCCTCTAATTTTGAAAAAATACATATCCAAAAATTTTTTGTCAAATACTCTATTCAAACATATAGAATAGTTTTTCAGAGTTATAAAATTACCCGAAATTTCAAAAATAAAAGGCAAAAATTGTAGCATCACTTCTCTTCCGTAGAACGCAAATTCAAAACCCATCCCGACAAAAAGAACGCAAAAAACATAATCGCAAATTTCGTCCAAAACTTTAAGCCGATCCGATTGTAAATTATTGTCACTAGCATTCGTTATTTAAATATACACACCAACAAGAGACAACCCTTCCTTATTTTGAATACCACAAAGTCCAAAATCGAATGCATTTTAAATAATAAACAGCATTATTATATTTGCATTTCGTGTACAATTGCACACATCAACGTCATAGAGGCTTTGTGTCACATGTCACATTGGTAATTACCGCTTTCTGTTGGTGACTGTACAATCGAATCGGCGATGATTAATTTAACGGGAATTATGCGTCCGTCCGCTAATATTGTTTGGTCGCTTCATTTCGCTTTTATGTGCTTTTATGTCTACCTGCCTAAAAAGTAAAACAAAACTATTACGTTTGTCTGTCAACAGACTGTCTCTTAGGAACCGTGACGAGTAGGCAGTCGATCACTGATGATATTTATTTCCTTCTTTCTTGCTTTCGTTGTTATATCAGGTATTGAAATAAATCGCCAGTGAAAGTTGCAATTGACTTCTTCCTTCGTCGTTACACTCTTGCCAGAGTGGTCGTGGTCGTCACGTCAGGGGTGGTGGCAAGCTTTACAATCCACCGCTATTCCTCCCGCACTGCAGTTCGCCTTGTGCATTCATGTAGAGGTCATTCAATTAAATAGGAGTCACATTTGTGAGATGGAATTATTGGATCGATACATGGTGACAGAGAGACGCATTATAGACGGACGGACAGACAGACAGTAAAGCAAAAGGTTGTATTTTTACTCTTCGGGTTCGGTACCCTCAAAAACATTTTCCAAGCTACGTCAAACAGAGGATAAAGTTCCATTAAGAACTCCTTCAACTTAAAACTAAAACAGATAACTTATTCAAAATACTCAGCTTAATATAAATGGATAACGAAGCAACAATCACAGACACAGGTACTAAATCCGTTCACTGTTATTGTAAAGATATTTACAAACTTAACTACCGACTGCCGAGTGAGATAAAGTTGATGTTTAAACTCCAACCCGTTGAAAGTTTCCTAGAGATTCGTTTTGCTTGTTCTTTGGAGTTATGATAGCCTGGTACTTTAATATTTATGAGTAAATTATTCTTAGACTTAAGTCTCATTTAGGTTCTGTAAACGATTGTTCGAATAACGAAATCGTTTATTGCTTGCCTATTATTTTAAACAAGGTATTGAAGATTGCCCAAGCTCATTCGACTATACTATTTATTTATTCGTTTATCATAACCAGTTGACTTCGAAACTATAAAACTCGCTGAGTTGAAAATTAGTAGAAGAGTTTAGATGGCAGGACTAGCTGCTGCCGGTCCAATGCTTGGGTTCTGAAAGATGATTGGCAGAATGCGATCTACATAGTACTTAATCTACAAAGTCTAAAAATATCTTACTTAGGTCATGTTTTTCCACATTATTAGTACAACCAGCTTCATTTTGTCAATATGGGCAAAATCATGGGAAAATAAAAGTTTGCAAAGGCAAGAGTCTCACTTTGATCTACGAATACTTGTCCTGAGTCTGGTTGTCTTTATACATGTGACTTGATTATTTGTGACCCAAAGATTAAAATTCTTTCATACGGGTTTTTTTACGAAATAAATTTCACTGTAAGAGGCGACGTTTTACGTCTTTTTGTGTTTTTTCTCCAGTAATTACATGAAACGTAATGGAACAATTTGGAAACATTACTTAAAGATAGGAAAGATTTGTAAAGCCATGCAAATGATAGTGGTTGTTATTTGTGAACCAATTTCCTTTCGTAGGTATCTAATTTGTTTACAGCCTTTATACCTTTTTGATTATTACAGACGATCAACAGTGTAACATTGGAATGGCTTATCAGGTGATAAAAATAATCTGTGTTCTAATTGTGTGCCTTGCAAGTGATTTATTAAGATGTCGAATTACTAAGTTTACAACAAGTTCTGTTATAATCCTGAGGCTTTTTTTCTAATCACAATTGAAAATTAAAAATATCTGGGTCGGTTTGGTTTAAGAAAATTAAAAGGCATAGAATACAAAAACTGCATAAAATAAAAGAGATGCAATCTTAATTTTCTTTTTTTCTTGAAAATAATTTTCCTGTTCGAAGCAACTTCTTACATTTCAGATTGGTGTGGTTCAAGTGATGAAAGACAGTCCACAAATAAACTTACATTCTGTCTACAGCTCGTTAGGTTTTGACGCCTTTTTTAGCCAAGTTCTTCGTATTGAACACAATCCCATGTTTTATCGAAAAAAATAGCAGGAGTGGAATAGAACAATATTTGTTACTTCATATTGATATAATTGACCGATGCTTCATATTTTCTATGTATTAATATTCTTTGAAAAAGAAGTTTCTATCACAGTAGAATCCGGTTTGATCCGAAATTAGTCGGACAATTCCGATGAATACGCGTGAGTAATCCACTATTTAGCCCCTAAATAAATATTCATGGGTTACGCTGTGATAAAAACTGCCTAATTAATAATCATCTTCAGGGAAGCAACTGTAAAAAAACATACATGAGAGAAATATTGCAGTTGTAAAAGAAAATAGTATCTCTAGGGGGCACAGCGCGACATGTTGCTACGACTAAACTTAATCGTAGCTCAGGACTAGGCTAGGACCATCACGGTGACTAAGCCTGAGTTCATCTCAACACCTGTCAAATCGCTTTCCGCTAACATTTTATACCAAAAAACCACCGATGGGTATCTTTTCAGTGAATTAGAGGCGGCCGAGCATAAAGGGGTCTAGTTTATCTCGGCTACTAATGTAACAGATGCGGGCACATGTTATTGTTTATTTTAGGTTTACATTGTTCTCATTTTGCGTCTTATAGGGTCAAGAATTAGTTTCGATATTCAGAGAACGTCTTTTGAATACTAAACTGCGTATCTTGGTATAGGATCTTTATGAATTAAGACGTAGAATTTTGTATTGAATCTGGGACAATCTAGATGTAAGACATTTGGACAATTTTACCTATGTATCCTCGGAAAGTAAAATATGTTTTTTTTTTAATACTCTTCATTAGTAATTGATATTGTGGTTTTGTAGTTGTTACATGACAATGTAAAAAAAATTGAATAGATTCTGCCAATGTAACAGCGAAAAAATGCATGTAGCCCAAATTACCCACAGCTGGTAAGAGCAAATCCAGATTACCTCTCCATTCATTTAGTTATTTGACATTTGCCTTAATATAAGGTGTTTGTTAGCTCGACCAAGCTAAAATATAAAAATATACACACACAGGCGCAATTGAAACTGTCCTCATCCAAGATAGGTTCATAAGAGATAATACACAAATTCATGTCACTTGTAATTAAACCAAGGTTAATTCTGACTCCAGAAACAGTCGACAAAAATTCTACTAAACAATAACCTTTTCTCCGCTTATTAAAATGTCTGTTTTGAAGGAAATCTTATTAAGGAATCCACTCCAATTTCCACTTGCAAACACAACAGAGCGCAACCCTAAAATATTAACCCTCAAACGCGAACGAAAATTAAAAACAATATTTACGATTGGATTTTTAATTCGAAAAAACAAATGAAGTTACCGTATACGGTTTTGAATTATTTAGCTCATTTCAGCATTAAGGTAAAGTTGTCATATAAATTGTCTGAAACGTAACCATTATTTACAAGAATTTACTGCTGCCTTGAAGTTTTACCTCACTTTTAGTTGTACCTCACTTTTGAATTCTAGGAGAGTACTCTTTAAATTTGTCTTGAATTTATTTTTCACTGGTCCGTGAAGAATTTTTGCTGTTTCAGCTTGTATTTGAATTTGAAATTCGAAGAGTGTTTTTGTTTAAATAGTGAAAGGTTTTATTTGTAAGTTGTTATTTGTTTAGTTTTAGATCTACAAGACTAAAATGAAAATTGTTTTTAGTCTATATGAGAGAGTACCAACAAAATGAAAAAAAAATGAATGGAAAATAAATTTTAAGAGTCTTCTGAGAGAGATTATGACTAATCAATCTCATTTTTATCTCATTAACTTATGAGGGCATGTAAATGGCTTAACTTCCCTTGATGATACACGACGGTCTACGTATTTCGTCGTATCGAATTTGGCGAATGCCTTTCGGAGCTACAATGCTCAACAAATATACTAAAAATCTTTGCCTTGAAACACACTTTTTTCGCGTCTGGTATTAACCAAAACACGAAAACAATATCCTTTTTATATAAAATAATTTCAGAAACCCTATTTCAATTACATTTCATAAAACGAAGGTCCAATAAGATTTGACCGCTGCGTATTATGGAACAGTAAAATGAGAATTGTATTTTAGACTAGCTGTTTTGCGCGACTTTGCCTGCGTGGTTACGAAGATACTAATTTTAAAATAATTTTATTTCTCCCGGTTTTTGTAACCTATTACGTTACATCATTTCATTCGCTTCATCAATACAAGGGCTATTTAATCCTGAGAGATGTTTTAGTAAAGAATCTGTAGTTTCCGAGATTAGCGCGTTTATACAAACAAACAAACTCTTTATCTTTTAAATATTAGTATAGATTGTGCCCTCTATTTGATATCATAACGCTTTTTGGTTCTTAATTGGAAATAGTTAGGGATGCTTTCATCACGAAGTTTTTTTTAAACCGATAAAATGTTTGGATTTTGTAGAACTGTCTAGAATCAGGTAGAATGGTTATCACAACAGAACGGTTAGTTAACAAATTAAGTAATTATTTAATTTGACTGGAAATTTTAAACTTATATTTCAACTCATTAAAATGTTGCTACAACAAAAAGTTTCATTTAACCGTTTCCATTTTAAGTCCCTTTATATGTTAGGACATTCATTGACAAGTAAATCTAACACAAACCAAGATAAACTTATGCAAATCACTAGCTTAAACTCCATTCTTTATCTGTTCGCGTAGTTAGTACCGAAACTGGGTAAAACCATTAACATTTTCAGCTAAAATCTCAGCGCTTAGATTCCTCCTAACTGCTCTTAATCTAGATTAAAATAACTATTACCTAAATTTCAGAACGAATGCCGCTGGCTTGGACCTGTTAACTGTAATGGCGGCGAGAAACGAATATTATTTTGGTAATTGCAAATTAAAATATTCGTGAGTTTTAGTGTTATTTTGTTTCGTTTTGAGCAGTTGGGAGAGAATGTGAAATGTTTTTATTGTTATTACTGAGTGTAAATTTATGTTAATGATAATATTTGCAACTAAATATCAAAATACAATAGAAAAAACTTAGTCAAGAGACGTGTCATGATGTAAAGTAATAATACAAAATCTTGACCAGTGGACCTGGGTAGCTTACCTGATAAAGTGACGGGCACGTATAGCCAGGAGTCGTAAGTTGAGTCCTATCAAAAGTTAGAAATTAATGGTAAGTTTAGAATGCTGCCGTGATTTTTGTTTCAAATGTTTTAAGGACAGTCTCAAATTGTATTACTTCTTTCTATCCAATTTAGATTTTATGTTTTAGCAGACCGCAGTTTGAAATAATCCAGTGACTTCTTATTTAAAATCAATTTTACGGGATGATAACGTAACTGGGTTAACAAGGGTGGTGGAAGAGAGATGCCATTCTATGTCATGTATGGCCTTCAGCCTTCTGTACCCTATAACCCAGGTTTTCAGAATTGTTATAGCTTAACGACAGCCAAAGAATAACCCAGTCCCAGTGGACTGGGTTAGTCATATTTTGACATATTTGAAAAAAAGTCACCCAATCTCAAAAATAAGCCGCAGTAAGCGTGGCTTAACCTACATGTTTCTTTATTTCCGTTGCGTTTTACACGAGAAACATTTACAGTCACTTAACATATACCCGAGTATTATACTTCCCCACATTTGTAGCGTAATAAAAGAAGTATGTTGTCTTATAAAAATGTTTATGAAATCATAAAAGGTTGTATGCTTGGTACACGTAAAACCAGATTTAAATACGGCTGTGAAAGCTTTTGTGTTTTTTTTTTGTATGTTATAATTAATATCTAGTGTTATGAGTAAATATTCAGAAAAAAGGTTGAATTTTCAATCATCTTCATTTTTTTTCTTAAGCGTTGTATCTTGCAATTTAATTATCCATGGTTGAGTTTTTTACACCTGGTAACATTTATTTAAGATTTATTTTTGCTTTTATTTCATTCTTTGTTAAACTTTTTGTTTTAAAACAGGAAATTTGTAATTCATAAGTTACGTATGGAATGGATTTGTAACTAACATAGCTTTGTGAAAAGGCTCCTTTTGTACAGACTGTATTTAATACCTTATTACGTATGAACGAAATTAATGTTTTAATATTTAGTATTCAAATTCCGCTCACAGTCACCGATACACTCATCAATATTATTCAAAACATCCGTTAATCTTCACAGGCCATTCACAAATTAGTTTCTATTCTTTACCAGTCAATAGTCCCACGACATTAAGAATTATAAATTGGCAATACTCGGCCAGTTCTATCTGGACTCTCGAAAAGGAAAGATCTCTGAAATGCTATTGCAATCAATTTATTTGAGTTGTGTTCTTAACATAATCACTTGTGATCCGTTTAAGATTAATCATGAAGATTATGATAATATAAAAGGTAAGGTACCAAATATGACTAAACTAATGGTAAGTCGAATATTATACTATTTATATCAGCTGCCTTGCTAAGGCTGCCTTTTACAGCCCTGTAGAACGGTTAACGACTTTATAAGAATAACTTATGGAGTTTCTTGCCGCTTCTTCTCCATAAGAATGACACTTTCGAACCGTGCAACTAGAGTCACTACTGTAACGTTTTGAAAGTGGCTGGAAAACGGCCTATTTGGAAAAAAAACTTTTGATTTTACGCTATTTTGTGTTAACAGCGAAAATCCACAGTGCCCAGCTGGCTAGCTACAATATTTAAATTGAATAAGAATAATCTCCTCATAGATTTCGGTAACGGCGACTACTTCGACTCTATTGGCGTACAAATAAATTAAATCAAATTATTAAAAAGAATAATTCAATTAAAGTAACCATACAATAACTTTGTTTACAAATGGCAAAAATGACGAATGCATGATGTAACATACCGGACAGATTATCTAGCATATTCTATCTTTTGTATGTCCTGCTTTTCAGAGGGAGAGAAAGCTGCATTCTTCGAGCTTCCATGCATGCTGGTTGGTGGTACTTGTGCGAGAGGGTTCGCCTGCCCTCCAGGGACGAGGATCGGTGAACGAGGGCTGTGCCCTGAACAGCAAGAGTACGGCATGGAGTGTTGCAGACCTTGTAAGTAATTTTAGTATTATTTTCATTAATATAACATTCATTATCTTTTTTGTGGGATGATTAGCATTTATTCTATAACTCTCAAATGAGATAGGCAATCATGTTTTGCGAGGTTGACTTTTTTAAGGAAATGGTCTCTCTTCGAATATTTGACAGTTTCAATTGTTGCTTGTTGGTTGTTATGAAGGCAAAAAGTACATCAGGTGTGAAAAATCGGCCTAGCTCTGATGGTTCACGGGATATAGCCTGGTGACAGAAGAACGGCAGGTGACAAACAAGCAGACAAACTGGCCAACAGATTGACAGATAGCTAGAAAGAAAGACGGACAGAAGGATTAAGATTTTTTTTCCAAACATTCAAAAACATCGCGGTCACATAATTTCCAAGCAACAAATTTTAATTCCACGGTTTATTGTCCAGAATATGATAACCTTAGGAACAACTTGGCTCAATCAGTAGTTTGGAAGTCATCTTTGATTTTTTTTTTCCAGTGTCAGTGGACAGGCGATGTCGGTCAAGAGGAGGCCTGTGTCAACAAAAAAGCAAGAAATGCCCTCGAAATTTAAGGATAACAGACGCTAATGATTGCAGACGTACAGAAATGTGTTGTTACAAGAACCTTGAGGAGAACGATTAGAAGGAAAAATATTGAGAATTATATGAAGTTCCTTATAGTTTTATGTTAGAAGACAGTATCTTAAGCTAAAATATTGTAGGTACTAGGTATGGGCGCAATGTAATGCAAGTGTCCAAAACTCGATAACTATGAAAGGCAATGAAATAAAAATGCAATGGATTAATTTCAATAGATCTATATCTGTGAACCGTTGTAGTTGATTTACCAAACAAACTAGTGAGGTCAATGACCGATAGTTCAAATTTTTCCATTGCATTTTGTTGCGTTTTATGTAGGATGGGTTATTTTTTATTTGTTATGTGTGAAGGTTCTTAAACAAATAATTCTCACAATTATTTTTTATGATTTTGACTTTCGGTTATAAGGATAGTAATAGTAGGTGATAGATATATTGAAATGTTAATCCATAAATAATAATCGCAGCATTTATTTTTCTTATTTTGAAATCCTGTAGACTCCCAAACAATAAACAAATCTTTAAATACTGTTACCATTTGTAAGAATAAATTTACAGTTTTTAAATCCCCAGGATGCTTGAATTCGATATTAGACATTGCATATTTATCATTGCACTAGCTAATCCATTTTATTCGAAGCCATATATTGCTAGCAGTGAAACATATTCTGCACTCTGCACCCATTTTGTGGACGCACTCTTCGACTGATTTGAATCAAAAATAGGTTAAAAAAATTAAATTTAAAAAAAAAGTGCCACCAATTTAACCGCGCTGTATTTCCCGCAAACAAGTCAAAGTTTTAACACCCCCTAGCTTTCGCTACGGGATGTCGAAATTAAACATTACTTAATTAATATGTTGTCCAGTAAAACAAGTCGGTAGTGAGTACTAACGTAGTACCAACGCGAGTTTACTGACGGGTATTCATCGGGATTGCCCGACTAGTTTCGGACCCAACTGGAGTCCCTAATCATAAGCTGACGCGACAGGGTCTTGAGTCGACTCACGAACTGGTCGGGCAATCCCGATAAATACGCGTGAGTAAAACGTTGTATCATTTCATAAAGCTTCATTCTCACGGTAGTTACTATAAAATTCAAGACTATTATCCATTACCGGACAAATATTTAATGGTAAATCAAAAAAGAGACGAATCAAGTTACCATCGTAACTGCCCAAAAAACATTATTTCCCTTCACATAATCACCACACGTACACTCGCGGTCATTTCATTATCAACATGATTATTCTCAATACCTACTGAATAAAATTTTCATTATTAACTTTTGTAACGTTTTGTATCGCGTCGAAATTGGAGGTTGAAAATGTTTGTATCGAATCATAAGCGAAGTGGAAACAGTCATTTGCGAAATGAGTCAAAATTGCTACGTAAATGGGTTTTATTTATTAAACAAGGTTGAATTTTCGAAAGAATTGAGTTATTGTTTCTTCGGGGTTGATTGTTTTCTTTGGCGTTTTGGCATGAACGTGTGGCAGAAGTCAAGGCTCAAACGTTAGAGACAAACATTGGTGTCAAGCGTATAATCTTGACGCCAAACCCACGTGCGTGATCTGTCACGGGTCCAAACACCGCGATAGGCATGTGTGTAATCCACGATCGTTTGTTAACTTTTTATTTAAGAACCTGTGATATTGTTTGAATGTATTTTTCACCTTTTCCACGTATAACTCTTTATTTTAAATCATCACATTATTGATAGCAAAACACAATATTTGGGTCACACAAATCCTTTTTAAGGCAACTATTTGTAGGTATTTGCTGGGATCGAGCGGCGACGCGTCGCTCACGGTAGCTTTGGTGTGGTTGCGGATAATCTACTATCATCGTCCAGATGATAAAATAAACCTTATGTTACTTCTATCTCTCCAAGTACATGACATATTGTGTGCAAAGTTTCATAACGAAAGGTTAATTATTTTTCGCGTGAAAGGGTAATAAACGAACTTACATTCATATTTATAATACTAATGTATTATATTTTATTCAATTAAATGAACGATGCAGTAACTCCGAATAATTCTAGGCAGTCCTGCGCTCTAGGCAAGTCGTACAAGTACCACAATCTGGGCGAGTCTCAAAATGACGACATACAACGCCGTACTTGCTTATAACCTTGTAGTAACGGGATTCCCGCTATGCAGTCACCCATTTTATTTGCATACTGGTATATACGGTGTCTAGAGTCCGTTGAAAGGTGAAGGCTGTTCAAGTCAACAGTGGGTCAGGATTAGTCAGCAATATGTGAGTCATATTTGTTGTAATATTTAAAGTAAAGAGTTTCTTGAGCTTGAATAGAAAAAAATGTGACATGTAAATATGAGTTTCGTTGTCCAATTATGAATTGGACAACAAATATATTGTTATTTTTAGAAATGTGTTAAAATATCATATAAAAGCTACATTGTGATTGGTCTATGTAAACTGCAGAGATAAGTTAGCTTTTTCTAGTTAATATTTATTCTATCATATAAATGAGACCACTTTTGTATCTATATACATTAACTAAATCCAACCTTACGACCTCACAAACAGTCGAGAAAATCCAAGAACCACAGTATAAACAACCTTACCTAAAAACCTCAATGCCAGAGAGAACAGCATTCGCTTAATGAAACTACCACTTATCCCGTCGACCTAGAAAGCAAACCAATATTATTGTTATTACATACTTCAATAATCAAACATCCGTTCCTTAATGACACATAAGGGCTTACCAACACCACACACACTTACATCATTGCAGTTATCAAAAAGAGATAGCGCTCTACGCTGTATATATACCACCGTCCTGCTTCCACAATCAAAACAATCTTAGACTGTCTTGTTTCTCGGTCTTCTAAAAAGCATTAAGATTATCTAGGTACGAGGTATTTAAGTATAAACACGTAATATTATTCTATTCTCATTTGTCTTGTATTGTCTGAGGCGAGAGGGCGTGTAAAATGTTTGTTAAAACTATTTTTCTTTATTTTGTTTTGTGTATCGTATTAGTGGCCAGTCTCGAGAATGGTGACTTTGAGGAGTTTTATATGAACTGTGAGTTGTGTTTTGTATTTTTTTGTGTTTGACTACAGTGTTCTTTAAATCTGAGAAGTTGATAAATTGATCTTGATTATTTTGGTTTCGAATTAAAGTTTAGTGATTAAGAATTGTGCTGCGAATGGTTTTAATACTTTTCAACTATGTTTAAAGATTTACTAACTTCTTGGATTTGATAGATTTAAAAAGGAAATCAACGAATAATAGTCCTTATCAGCAGTATATTGGAATCAGTTGGAATCAAAAAGATTTTTTTTTATAATTTGCTGTAAAAAAGAACAAACGAATTCTTGTGTTTTTACAACATTACATATCTACCGATTAGCAATTTAAACAAGTGATTTAATTGAATACTAGTGCATTTTTGTGTAGATGGAAAATACATTACGATTGTGTAGTAAAAGTATGCGTCACAACATGAAATAACATGACATAATGACATAAACAAGATATTTCAATCGTTTGTTTACATAGTTTTCTAGGCTGACAATATTTAGGAATGATATAATAGGTATTGTGTTGGTAACGTAAACATTCAATTCAATTCATTCTTTAGCAGGAAACGCGCCATTTTTCGAGCTCCCATGCATGGTGATTGGAGGCACGTGCGCAAAGGCCCTCGCTTGCCCGAAAGGCACAAAACTAGGGGCCAAGGGCTTGTGCCCTGCACAGCAGACGCAGGGCATAGAGTGCTGCAGTCCTAGTAAGTTTTACTACAAGTTTCAAATACTTAGTTTACCCTGGATGGTTAACAAGAAGAGAAAGAAAAGTATTCATCCTCTCACTTTTTTCTTCTAATTGTTTTTCTTTTTCTTTTTTTTTTGTTACTAATGAAAGGCAGGGTATTGCATAATATTGATATACAGTTTTCTGCTTTTCGGTTTAAGTGTTATTCTAATTATAATTAATTACTATTCTAATTAACTAGAAAGAATAAAGAAATAAAAAAGAATACTCTAATCTAATCTAATCTAGGGATTTTTGTGTGGGATATTCACATTTTCTATATCTAATTTTTATTCTTTTTTAAAGTAATACAAATGTTTTTCGTTGAATAATAATACTTAACTACTATAATAATTATGTATTTTTTTAACATCTATTTCATCTTCAGTCCACAGAGGGAAAATATCGAAAGCTGAACATAGACATACAAACTGACAAATGACAGCGGGTGCCAAAATTAAAAAAGGAAAAAAATAGCGTAAAATTGGAAATCGAAAAAAAACATTGGTAAAAAAAATTATATCACACAACACAAGACTAATAAGGAAGAGGCCTTTGCTCTAATGTAGGAAAGCATACAGGCTCTATAAATATACCTATATATACACCGTGATTTTTTAGTCGTTTTACAAAAGCAGCCCAGTTCATGTATCCAATGACTAGAACACGTTCATGATAAAAAAAATAGGCATTTATGAGATTTGAATAAATTTAAAATGCAATTTTTATTCAATATTATGACGCAATTCGTTGTTTTTTAGAAACACGGTTCTGTTGCGAGCGCGGTCTGATCCTTGTAACAAAGGTGAGGGGCGCGGGCGGCGGCGTTTTTATCATTTTTAAGAGTATATTTCAGATTTCTCATGTTTAATTTTTCTTCGTACTTATTATCATAGTTGATGATAAAAAAATAATAATCGCGACTAGGGGTATTTTACGTCGGATACATGAACTGGGCTGCTTTTGTAAGACGACTAAAAAATCACCGTGTATATATACAATGCAATTGACAATTTCCTCAATCTCAAAGATTGCTAATTGCTTTAACCTTAAAGAATTCCGAGTTCTTTCTTACTTATGTTCTAAAACTGTGTACTAGTCTTAAAACTTATTTAAAAATTATGTAATTTTAACACTTTTTTCTTATTCTAATAAAATACTATTTACTAATAAATTGTTGTTTACTATTATTAACTTTACTATATTTTTAGATGTGTGTGTATGTGTCACACATACACACATCCATTTCTTTATAAATTTAGGTCTTTTATGATAATTGATATTGACCACTGTTTTTTACAGAAATAGATTAAAATTAATGTCTAATCTTTTTATAATTGTACACAAATATGTGAAAGGACATTATTAAATGACTATTACTTACAAAAACTATAGTAATAATTCTATGCTATTTGTTTAATAAATAGCAATTGTTAAGTTCCATACGTCAGGATGTCGATTCTGATAAACTTTACTTATATGAATAAATATTTAAAATACGTGCCTGATATATTTAAATATTTACTGACTAGCTGTTGCCCGCGACTTCGTCCCCGTGGCGTGGATAGAAGATATAAGTTATGATTTATACCTGCCCTATTTTTTCACATTTTCCATCGTATCTTCGCTCCTATTAGTCGCAGCGTGATGGTTTATAGCCTAAAGCCTTCCTCGATGAATGGTATATTCAACACAAAAAGATTTTTTCAATTTGGACCAGTAGTTCCTGAGATTAGCGCGTTCAAACAAACTCTTCGGCTTATATATTAGTATAGATTATTGTCGCAAGCTAAGTTTAATGGAGTTAAATACGTTTGTAAGCGTCTATATATGGCTATTTTAGACCTTATAAAGATAGAGACAGCATAATAATTGGCGTTGCAGTATTCTAACTTTATCTCCAAAAACTAGAACATAAATTAGGCTACTACGTAAATCCAATCTGTTCCCACTCTACTCTTTAATATGACTAAGACAAGTCGGCTCCAATTCTCCAATTTTAAAGATGGTTTTTTTTCTGCCGTCAAATGATATCGATTAGACGGATAGCCGAGCCATCACGCAACCGCTATTCTTGACTGAAACTATAAACATTTGTGTGATCTACCCGAAGTTTTTCCTAGTCTGAATGTCTTTTATTTCATACTTTTTTGTGCTCTGTAATTATATGTTGCATAATATTAAATTTGACCTAATTTCTGTTATCTAATTGAGCTGTAATTTTCCATTTTACATTGTAGGTTTTTACATGTATATTGCATGACATAAGCTAGAACGTACCCATAGTAGTCATAGGAGGTCTTTAACAAAACACAACCGATATTGCAAAAGCAAATCTTTAAAAGTTGATTTTTTATTTGTTTTGCCGTTCATGTATAATATCTTATTGTTGTAATTATTTTCAATCCCACTACACAAAGATCAAAGTCCTTAATACAGAAGACATCAAAATAATAAAAAAAAAACGATTCTGTTTTCTTAGAAATTACGCTAAACAATCACCACTTGTTTTTAGGGAGTTTAGAATTGAAATGTAAATCGAGAGGTGGAGCCTGCGTGTCGACCAAAAATAAATGTCCGAAGACGATGGTAATCAAAGAAGCAACGGATTGTACAAAGAACCAGGTGTGCTGTGCGTATGTGGCACAAATGTGAGGAAAGGTTTTTGTTACTCCTTGTTTTAAATTGAATTATATGATACTATTTTGGCTTGTATTTTTACTTATACCTTTCCGTACCTTTATCTTGGTCTTTAACAATTATATTAACATACTAGTATTTTCCCGTGACTTTCGTTGCGGGTTTTAAAGATGTGAAGAAGAATGAAGTTGAATAATAACGATATGAGTTATGATTCAAGACTTGCTAAATTGTTTGTTTATTTCAATTTTGTATGAATCTTTATAAGTCAGTCTTCTACTTGTATTTTTCAATGACAATCAGATACGTTTGCGACTCAAACATTTTTTATCCTATATGTATGCTACTGGTTTGATAGATTTTTCCTCGGATATTCACTTGTTTCAAGCTATTCTTTGCTGTGTTTCTTTACTCAATTGCACCAGAATAGAGGGTTATATTTTTTGAGCATGTCTGTAATTTGGCATTACGGTTAACAAGGCTGGACGGGTGTTGCCGTTTGAGGTGATATTTAATTTTTAGATTCCGTACCCATAGTGTTAACACGTAACCCTAATACTGGCTCATTGCTTTCTAATTCTATCCATCGGTTTGGCCGACGAATGAATGAAAATCGGAGTAAAACTACACTATTCGTATTCTCCTAAGCATTTAGTCAACACAATAATTGGGAATTCAGTACGGGACACTCACTGTCAATACAATGCATTTGTAAATGAATAGAATTATACAAAATTATTTTTGAATTGAATTACAACAACACCCAATATTATTGCAGTAAAGCACAAAACGAATTTGTATGTAATACTTCAAACAAACAAAAAATAAGCGAAACGTTAAAACTAGTATAAATTCGTTTAGTAACAACTGTCATGAAATAATCCGATTCTAGCCCCACGTTGGGTGTCAACCCCATTACTCGTACTTAACTGCTAAATAAAATAAATATGGATTACGAAGAATGGCTCCTTCAATGTAGACATGGGCCTTAAGATATCGATAGTATGTGATAATTTTATCAACTTCGACGTGTATAATATGTTGTTAGTAAGAGAGAGTTAAGATATTTCAGCTTAATAGTAGATATATATATTATTATGTTAACAGTCGTTGTGGCCTTGCAGGTGCAGGTTCGATCCTACGCAGGCATAGTACCAGTGAAACTTCTTCAAAATGATATGTACTTTTTTAATTATTCTAAGACACCAATGACTAACGGTACTAACGTGAGCTAGCGTGGTTATCAATACTCATGCGAGAAGAGGAATGTGCCCAACAAGCAAATAGGTTGGTATAATATATTTTTAGATAACTTCATTGTAAACTGAGTTTAAGTGAAACTTTAGATCTGGATTTGGTCCTTCATAGTCACTTTAGAAGTTAACTTTAAGATAATATAGATTAATTCTTGTGCAAACGACGACACTAATTATACTAAAACTCAGTGTAAATGAATAACTAAATTTCCGATAATAAAAAAAGTATCGATAAATTGTTATCGACCTGCCACCTCACTAGAGCAACTATGGACGATTTTTTATATTTTACGTTAGCTTTCTGTAAACGTGTACATCTATCGCCATATTAGTGTTGAGCCCCTAACTGTTGGAACGATGAGCAATGTTACAACACTAATGAGTCTTTTCGTCTTAATTAGTGAACATGGTGCGTTTAATTATTTTATAAATGTTCTTCTTAAAATTAAATTTATCATAATGTTTGAGTCACTGTGTTTTAAATCTTCATTTAAGAAGACTGTTACCACGAGGTTTTTTATTTAATATATAAGATTTACTTTGGCCCTACTAAGTAATTTAAGTGAACCTTTACAAACCTATGGAGTTTCTTCATGGGAATGACATTTTGGAACCGGTTACCTGGAGTCATTAGTTTTGTAATTTGAAGTTTTTATAGCGCCTGATTTAGACCTACTAGAGAGACATTTTTACTGTCATTTTGACTGTATGGACAAATGTTTTCCTTTCTCTAAGAAATTTGTGGCTGCTAATAATTTTTAAATTAGGTATATAAGGAATTTGATAAGTTAAATGTCCACCTTTAGAAAAGAGCTCTTGGTCAGTGTCCCCCGTAGCTTAATTGTTAATGGTACTAGGACCAGGAGTCGCATGTTTCTGTCTTATCTGAGGTTAATATTTAACCATGTATCATTTGAATTTACTAACTGGGAGAAATTAAGATGAAAAAATACTATTTCGAATCATAATAATTGCATGAAATCATTCCGGTTCAAGACGGAAACAAATAAGCATTTTAAATTGCTAAGTTGTCAATGTTTTGTCCATAGTTAAAGTTGTTTAGACTCAATTTTTATTTTTTGTTGTACTAGTGGCAACAAAAATGCACCATCTATAAATAAATTCAAGATGACTCACCACACTTGCGGTGGGAAATATATTCTTTTTCAGATACCTCTAAACATGGGTATAAAGTGAAAGAGCATGTCTAGTGAGATTCTATAAACTATCACTTCTAATCCAAATGTGTTGAGGCTTTTACAACACGCAGAAATAGAAGGAAAATTTCAATTTCACTTGGAAAAAAGAACGTTTTCCTGGTATTATTATTGCTAAGAGCTTTCCTAGTCCAACCATGCAAAACAAGCTTAAAGATACCGAGCTAAATTGCTTAAGTTCTTAGTACAGATAGATATGAAATGCGTCTGCCGAGGTAAAAGGAAATGTATCTGAAGGAGTTAGAATTTACTTTTGCTTGCATTTTCTTTTGTTTTTATCCTGATGTTTGAACTACTTCGATACTTTTTACATTGGAATAGAAAACGCAGGAGCAACAAGGTTGTATATTATTTCAAAACATTTTTTTTTTATTAAATGCTAGTTGTTCTAAGATTATTGTGTTATAAGGAAAACGTCTCCAAGCCCGACGGAACGATGACCTATAAACAGAAGGCTCGGACTGGATGCAAAAGGTATGTTGAGGGTCAACTTGGGGGAGGCCTATATTCTGAAGTGGACCTGGATATGCTGAATTGTTTGAAGTTAAAGTAATGCCTGATTTCTTATTTATCTCATCACTTCATCAATACCGCGCCAAGCTGAGTCCAGCCGCCACAATGTGTCATCACACATCGTTCTTTTAAAAGAAACATTCGTATAACGCTGCATAATGCTGTAGCTATAAAATAAATAATGCAATGTTTTTTTCTTGTGCAGATAGTATTAACTTTGGCGTGAATTAAGTACTTATCTTGACGTTACCTATTGTATTTATCACTGAATGATGCAGAATAATTTCCAAAAAAAAACCTTTATGAATTTTCAATTATATTTTTCTTTAATCATCAAATAACATTAACATAATAAAAACCTTCTTGTCAATCCAAAAACACAAGAAAAATAAAACAATAAACAGTATAAGATGTCGTCAAATCATCTCCAGCGGGGCGGAGGTCGGATCTGAAAAATTGCTCCGTCTAAAGCACATCGATCACGGCCGTGACTTGCATACCACTGATGACCCATTAATGCGTGTTTCTGTTGCCCTGGTACAATTTGTTGCCTATTCTTATTATTAGGGTTACGTATCCAAGGCCGAAAACCGCTGGAACTATTATTAGTGCTGCCCTTCTGTCTGTACATCTGTCCCCATTTGTTTGACAGAATCTTCACAATTTCATGAACCATGCATAGCTTATCTGTTGAATTTTCACAAATGATGTTCGATAATAACAATCGTGGTTGGAACGGTCATAAATTTGTTTCCCAAATTAAAGTATTTGTCACTTATGCGATGTTTTTCGTCTCTCCTATTGTATACTACTCCTGGAGCCATTACGAGTCTCTGAAGACCTGGTACAATTTATTGACTAATCGTTTCAAGTTCGGAAACATGGAAGTACAAATTTTTATTTCTTGTTGATTAGCCCTCCCCCCGGGCAAAAATCATTGAAGGCCCTCAGAGCAATGGGATAAATACTATCCAAGATATATATGTCCAAATCAATGTTAAAACCATCACCCAATAATTTAGAGATCAATCAAAAGTTCACTTCTCATCTACATTATTTATTTTTTTATTTAAATCTCCATTGACATTTCATATCGTAACATTTCAAAGCGTCTTTATGGTCATTCGAATAGCGACACTTAGCTGCCATATTGACCAGATCAATAGAATTTTCGGCTGAACAGTCCAGTTATTACATGATCCGTTTGGGTCGGTGCGTCAAACGCGGTCGGGTGTAGGACTCAGGCTAAAATGCAACCATGATTCACTGATCAAATGTAAGGATATAAGGGAGATTGGAAACGTTATTGAGGATTTACAGTTGTATAAAAAGGTTTATGATATTTTGTTGTAGATTTTTTTTTGTATAAGTTGATGTTTTTCATTTCTTGCGCAGCCTTCAACGGTAAAACTATATTTGAGTTGTATGGCGACAATTTTTAGCTTTATAAGTCATATTGTATTAAGATTTTAGATGGAAATAGCATATTTATTAATCGTGTATCAACAGTTATATTCGCGCATTTAAAATCCACTGTATTCTAAAGCATACGTATAGTAAACAGAATATTCTGATTAAATTAATTCCATTCAAACTCCAAAAACTAGAAACATTTCAAATTAAACACACCGAGTCGAAACAAATAATTCAGAAATCAGTATAAAGCGCAATCGTACACTTCAGTGGAATAAAACAGTGCGCGCAAACAGTCCAACTTATACCATTCAAAGTGGAGTGTGTGAGATGTTCCGCCATTTTAAAATTCACAACACGATACCACAGGTGTAACCAATTGTACTATCGGCCGGGTCACTGGGCACGCTATGAAATACTGTATAGTATTTTTGAACGCAAGTGTATTTATTTGCTTCGGAAGTTTTAATGTTTGGTTTTATGGATTCTGGTATAATATTGTTTTCAGCTGGTCGCTTTTTGTTGATACTGTTTTATATTTATTGATTTAAATGTAAATTTGTTGGTGTGTCGGTTTCTATTGTTGAATATGGTTGGATTAGCTTATCATATCCCAAAAAAATGCTTCAGACTATTATTTTACTGGACACGGTTGTTTGTAATACATTTTTTTGTAGTACTTTGTGTTGAAGCATTTATTAAGTACCATTTAAAAACTATTTTAACACTAAATTGACTCTAGTCAAGAAGCAGCCGTACTGGATAGGTTCTAGGTCAGCCGGTTCTATCCTTCCTTCAAAATCCTTCCCATTAAAACCTTCAATAAAGAAATAGAACTCATCAACTGCTTGATTCCACTTACAATTACTTTTACTATAATTTAAGCTCATAACATGCATGCATGCTCACATGCACGGTGTTCATATTCATTTATTTCTAACTAGCTGTTGCCCGCGACTTCGTCCCCGTGGGTAGAAGATATAAGTTATGATTTAGGTATACCTGCCCGGTTTTTTTTCATTTTCCATTGTATCTTAGCTCCTATTAGTCGCAGCGTGATGGTTTATAGCCTAAAGCCTTCCTCGATTAATGGGCTATTCAACACAAAAAAAAATTTCAATTAAGACCAGTAGTTCCTGAGATTAGCGCGTTCAAACAAACAAACAAACAAACTCTTCAGCTTTATATATTAGTATAGAGTATAGATTTACTTTCTGTTACACAAAACCTAGCATAATACTAATTTATTTAACTTCCTACATACGATTCCATAAAAACTCATACATTTAAGCCCAGAAAATTCCATCTAGTAAGAAACGCAAAGTAAATGTATAGAAGTTAAGTAAATAACGACGCAAGTAGTTTGGCCTGCAGTGTAAACAGCCACCTGCATCTGCAACCGCATTACATAAATGAGAGTATATTTCTTTGCTACTCATTACACTGTAGGCCAAGATTTTTGTAGCAGATTATTTAATTAATTATTTGTTAATATATAGCTATAAATAAATATAAATGCGGAGAACATGACATACATTTTTCTGAACCCAAAAAGTGCTAAAGCACTTGCGTTATGGAATCCAGATATAACGAAGGTAACACTTAACACCCAGACCCGAGACAATGTAGAAAAGTGATTTTTTACATTGACCCGACCGGGGATCGAACCCGGGACCTCAGAGCTAGCGACACCTTGAAACCGGTGCGTACGCCACTCGATCACGGAGGTCGTCAAATAAAGCGCAAAATTTATGTCAATTATTGGTTGGTTCGTTTTTGGCAGTTTATAGTTTATAATGTCTTTTCTCTAAGTTAACGTTTTTGACAGGATGTCCTTGTAACAAATAGTGAAGCGCACTTTCGTTCTTTTTGAGTAATTAATTTCACGTTTCGAAGGTGATAGCAGGTGTAAGAATAAACAGTGTGTTTATCATGTATGGAATTTCAGGCGGTGGCATTCTTCGTGTTTTATATTGGGAAACTGTCTTTCAATGGGGATTTATTTATATTTATAGGATACTTTTTTATTTACTGTTATACTTACCCGAAAAACAATTGTATTAAATAATACATTTTATATTTCAACCAAATTCTAGATTGATCCCACGAAAAAAATTAAACCTTATAAATAAATATATTCCTTCAATTTCAGTCTGAATTTCATTTTTGCAACTGTATCGTTGCTGCATAAGCCTAAATAAATAAGCTCGCCTGCTCGTATCTCGGCCCAGAACTAATATCAGTGTTGAGTAAACATAGTGCGCCAAAATTGCTGAAATTGCGCCTGGGGCGATACTTTTGGAAGCAAGTGTACGAAGCGAGGAAGATGGGCTGAAGACGAAATGGCTTCTTGGTTTTTCCTACGTTTGAATTTTTAAGGTCTAACGGTCGTGAATAACTGGGTATTTCGAGATGTTCCCTGTTTTTCTGTGCTATTGGTAGGCAACGTTTTGCATGCTTGAGGCCGATCTATGAGCTGACAAGAACGTTCAATATTAGTAACTAATGGAGATTTTATCACACGACCAGTAATTGAGTGTATGCAACAAATTAGATGATGTTATATCACCTGGTTCTAAACTTTTCTAAGTTGTCGTTGTAGTTTGAATGTTTCCATCATTAGCGAAAAACATAGTTACTGAAAAATAGGGATAGTGGGCCAAGAAAAATAATAAGACTTTTTTTTAAGTGTTTCTTTGCCTTTTCTAGCATCAGAAAATTTAATAACTTTATAATACGTACGCAAATAAATTCAAACCACATTAGCACTTGCCGGAATTCAAACCTACGACCTTTTCCTTGGCAGTCTAACGGAAACACGACTGGGCTATTACAAAAAAGATACAACCCAGAACAAATTAGTGGGGTCCAGTAACAAATGTTTAATTCCATTTGAAATTACCGCAAAATGATCCTTAATTAAACTTTGCGAGAATTTTATGCATTCTTAAATCTATTCTCTTAGTCTTTGAGAATAAACTTTTAAATGGGAAATGGTTTCGCAGTATAAATCCGTTTTACGATCCACAAGTTTTGCTATGAGGAAATCGTGAAACACTGAGTTACGTTGTAAAGTTATAAGAAGAGTTAAATAGCGTTTTTGTATTGTTTTAAATATTTTAGTAGATAATTGCAACATTTTAATTGTTAGTATTCTAAGATTAAAGAAGGCAATTTCGTATTTAGGTAGTGTCAAACTCGCAAAACTGAGGAATCCGTAGATATAGACTAGAAAACAAAAACCATCTACAGAAAATGATCACCCATCAAATTTATGACTTCAACAGACGTTGCTTAACCCTCGACCTTTATTTTTAATATGAAACTGTTTTCCTATCACAGTTTATGAAATACAGCCTGGTGACGGACAGACAACATAAAAAATGTTTTAAATATTTTAAGTGTCGTTTTCTTATTTTACTATTGACAATTGCTAAGTTTATTTAATATAGGATCAAAAAAATCACACTGAACAAGTATTTTTAAATGATGTAACGGTTAACTCACGCGTGTTCATCGGGGTAGCCCGACTAGTTTCGGACCCAACCGGAGTCCTTAACCATGATCTGACGCGGCGGGATCGCGAGTCCAACTGCTACCCCGATAAGCATGCGTGAATAAACCGTTACATCATTTAATAAAACTGAACAAAAGCAAAATTTTAATAGCAAAGAATAAATTTCACCTCAATTGGGTTATACTAACATAGTAGCTTCAATATTACACAAGCCAAGCGAACACGAAGTATGGCACACCATACGTATTCACTTACCAAGAACAATGATATATTTTATGACGTCATTTGAGGGTTTTCTATAGTCTTCGAAGCTAGTAACGGTATAATAAACGTAGCTATGACAAAATTCTGTCACTTTTACGACACCTCCCGCAATTTAGAAGCCGTCCTTTGATATCGCAGGGAGACTCATTAAATCATTGTTAATTTTTAACTGTCTTTGGGAGCAAAGAAGTTTCTGTTATGTTTTTTTTTTTTATTTATTATCCTGTGTTGAATCCCATTGGAAGATATACCTATGCTTCATGATTCTAATTCCAATCTTTGTCTTTTGGTTTGGTTTGGGTAGGCTTTTCTTTTTCTTCTTTACGAATTTGATGGTGCTTCAATTTGCTTATTAAAACATATAAACATATTATAATGCATTTTTTTTGCTGATTATGAAATTTTTATTTTGATTCATAATGCTTACTGTGACAAATCCGAAATTGAGTCTAATTTCTAAATGCAAGGTTTTTAGGTAAGGACTGAAATGTAAAGGTCTTTTTAAAAAAAAAAACTGTGTAGTTATCCTCAGCGCAGACTTTGACTGTTTCGCTAAAGATTTTTTTGGACGTATCCAGATAAATCCCTGACTCTTCGAGTAAGGACTTCGACAGAATCACACTCTAAGAGAGTAAACCCAAGCCACCTTAAAACCTCTCCCACATTTGGTCAGTACATGGCAATGTGTAGGCATTCATCACAACACACGAACATTCAACATACATTGGATTCCGTGATGTGTCGGCAATTTATTTTGTTCCCATAATTTCAGTAACAAATGCGTTACATCAGTGTTCGTCAGAATCAGCTCATCATGTGGTGATGAAGTGCGCCCGTTAATAACACGTTCGGATCCCAAGCGACCAAGTTCAGTGCCACTGACCACTACCACTGGACAGTATGTTTTAAATAACTGAACTGAAATCGTTATAATATCACTTGCTATAGAGCGGCAAAAAATGACATTTACAATTTAATCAACCATTTTTTGGTACCAGTTTGTTTGAAAATGTTAATACTTTTGTGGTAATATTAGCTAACTGAAATTATAAAGAAAATTTCAGTTACCGTAAAACATTTATTTTTTATTTTGTCAAGATTTTTTCCATGCAGCTGTAAGTATGTAGTTATGTACATATACCACAACACGTCTGAGTACCAGGCTTACTAGGGATACCGTGTTGCCCAGGTTGAGGAGGTCATAATAATATGTAGTGAGTATGAGTAATGTAATTGGTTTTTACCGTTCTATTCTATTCAATAAATAAATGTACAGGCAATCGTTCCTTGTAGAAAACTGGAAATTTCAAAATTTGCTATATCCGATTAGACTGGAAGCAGACCCCAACATATTTCTTCAATACTTTATTTTTATTTGCTTAAGGTTTTATTCACATTATATCACTCAATCCTAGTTGCACTAACTCCAGCACGTTTCCATGGTAGCGGCATTAGAATCAGCTCATACAGAACAAGTTAATATTTTATGCGGTGTGTGAATGGTCGGTTTTGTGGTCGTCTTGAGACCACTTTAGATGAAGCTTCGATTATTTATCGAAGATGTAGAAACTGTGGGTTGATGTAACAGTTTGTAATGCTCGTAATAACCTCACAGAGTTTGGGTTGAATAAATGATTGATTTATTTGGAACTGGCAGGATAATTTGTTTTTGAGGAGGGCTTTTCTTTTGTTAAAACAGTTGTAGCTGATGTTCGCCTTTTAGCGCTTTCTCAATTTCGTTTCTGCAATTTATTTTGCCGTTCTATTCATAAATTATTAAAGTTTTAATTATGCTAAATCTAAAAACAAGTTTAAACCGTCAAACAGATTTCCTCACACACCTATCACAGTCATCATCAAAAAGTGGGGAAGATAGAAAAAAACTTGAGTTTGGTAGTGGGGGCTAAAAATATCACGTTGTCTCTTTTTTGTAAAAAAAAATACGCAACCAATATTTTTTGGGAACCCAAGATTTTTCTGAAATCTATCTTACAGACTAAACGGATTGTTTTGGTTTAATACCCTATTTCCTACTAAATTGCCACTTAATTTTGCAGGAGAAATTATTATTTAATTTCCATTAAGAAGGGAAAACGTTCGGAGCTTGAAACATAAAACAGCAGCACAACTTCTCACTGCATTCAAACAAAATACATTGAAGCAATGAATCAATTTCCAAAGCAAACGACATTTAGTATTAATTTGCAATGAACCGCGCAGATTTAATTAGTGCTGGCGCCAATACGATTGTTGTTACAGAATTGAATTTATTTGCATTTGACATGATCATGCGATGGAGTGGGCCGGCTGATAAATATTAATGTTCTGCCGTAGCGATTGCTATTTTGTATGTTTTAATATAAATTAGGCTGGAATTTATGAATGGGAATTGTCCTTCATTTTGTGATGGTTATGAACTGTATAGTTTTAGTTTAAAATGTTTTATGTGTAGTAGTTATTTGGATACGTTTTCTGAAAAAGGGTTGGGCTTGAGCTGGAGGTTTTTGTTTAATAATGACACTGTCGTTCGACTCAGCAGAGGAGTTAGTGTCCCATGAAATACTTGTCCTAAGTGGGAGTCGAACAATTGAAATGTCGCAGACAGTATTCTCGTGGTGACTAGTACCAGTCGGATAACTGCGCCGTCAAAAAAGTCGGTTCCTTATCATTATTATTATAAAAACAGCAGATAGAAATGATTATTGTCATGTGTGCGACTTCCCTGCCAAAGCTCATGAGAATCCCTGCAGTCATAATACTCTTTTAAGGCCCTCTTTGGCTTTTGAAACACAAGTGGCGTTTTATTGTGAATCACAGTTCAATATTCTGGAATATTGTAAAGAAAATTGTCTATTATTCTTAATAGAATTCATCAAAGGCCAAGCTTTAATTAAATTATTTAAGTAAACATAAGGACATTTATATCATTCTATCTTAAGCATATTTAACAGTGGATAGCGCCATCTATGTGTATGTTGTAGAACTAAGTTTATAAGGTTAAGAAGTAGTATGGGTTCATTGTTGTTTCTTGAGTTGTGCGATACGCCAGTTGAATAACTTTCTTCAAAGGAGTTTGTTTACGTACCAGAGTTGGTTTACCATTGAAATTCAAAATATAACAACGGAATTAAATTATTCATATTTATTAAATAAATAATAATAACCAATAAACAATTCAGTTTATCTCAGAAAAACACATAATCTACTTTACTGACTACATTAAAATTAGAATAAAAAAATGTTTATGAATAAAATGGTGCTTAAAAACTGGATAATGCGAACTTTTCCTTCTCTGAATGAACACCTTTGTCATATTAATTATCAGCTTACCTACTTCTTCTAGCACAGATTGGGCAAACATGAGGAATTCTAGAAAAAAAAAACATTTTTTATAACACCTTTTTTTTTTAAACGCAAAATCCTACTAATATAATAAACCGCGAAGGTTTGTATAAATGTATCAATGTCTGTTCCTTTTTAACCACTGAATAGATTTAGAAGCTCGGTACACAGATAGGTAATAACCAGGATCAACACATAGGATTGTCCCAGTCCCGATTTTATATTCCCTGGGACCATTTTAGACAGCGTCAAGTTTGGCTGGTAAATATATTAAAATAGTTTGTGAAAATTTTAAATATCTTCTAATCACGTTTCATTTTATATAAACTAGTGAAAGACGAACAGACAACATAAGCCTTAATAATTTGTTTCCGATTATACCTTCAACGTTCAATCATTAAACTTTCTTTCTTCAACACCAAATCTGACAGGCATACTCCTGTAAACTGTGGACCGTCTGGCAAAATCGTAACGAACATCGATCTTGTAGATTTTAGACTCTCTCTTCGACATCAGGTAGCGGCTTAGAAGTTTCGGAGCTTCGGATCCGATGTACTGCAATAGGTACTCCTATGATATAAGATCTTAAACCACTTAGCTACTACCTACTGGCCAAAGAGTGTTGGTAGGATGAAATGAACTGATACCACATGGGCTGGTTCGGGGGTAAGATACGGAATCGTGAAAGGATTTGGTTAGCTCCTTGACCATCAGCGGAATACTGTAGTCTATTGAGAAATTATTATTGAGCGTTTGTTTCAATTTTATAAAGCTGGACTGTTGTAGTGTTATGTTTCGCTCTACAACGGAAGAAATCTCTCTTATCGCGATTTTATCGTCAACTCCTATGACCATCATATAGAGCGGATTTTATCTCGGTACGTATTAAAATGATGCACAATTCGGCGCAAGTCGCAGACATTGCCCATACGTTAACAGAGATTTAGTCAACGCTGAAGGTATAATACTTACGTGTCTTGAATCGAACTGCTTCCTCAATTGCCTTACAGTAAAATCTCGAGGTCCCCAATTACATAAAGGCCGGAAAATGTAATTCCAAGTCTGAAATCAAAATCAAGTCTATTATATAGTTTATTTGTATTGATTTATGCGTGGTGATTAAACTTTTTAATAAACACAATTCATAAGTAATACAATCGTCGTGGTAATTTTATTCCAAATAAGTTTTTTCTAAGAAAATTTTTAATATATTTGGAATAATTCATAATTGATAAAACACTGCCGTCTTGGGATAAAATCAGTCCATTCTATATCTAAATTATTATACTACGGAATTTTATACCAAATTGTGATTAGAAAGTATAATGTAATAACCATTTTGTAGACACCCAGGTATCTATATATGATATACAAATTGCCGATTAAAATAGGGACGACCATTACGGTCCACGTCCACATGTAATGTGTGATCGTAGTACCTGACGCCAGTACCTCCCAGAGCGACTCAATTGATAAATACAGTTTGATCTGAAAACAAGTAGAAACTTACATCAAACAGTTAATACTTCAAGTACCTTACAAGGAATGCCTAAGGACGCGAACGACCTTTATTTCAAGGAATTTTTTTTGAAAACTCAAATCGTTAATTATTCCTAGTTGCGTAATTCCAGAATAACGTTTTATGGAGAACGGGCAGAAAACTCTATAAAGAATCTCGTGTTTCATACCAGCTACTACTGAAGATTTTATTTTCCAGAATCAGTATGAATTCGTCTCCTCTACCTTTACATCTATAATATTGGGCAGAGGCCTCCCCCAAATCTACACTAATATATAAAGCTGAAGAGTTTGTTTGAACGCGCTAATCTCAGGAACTACTGGTTCAAATTGAAAAATTATTTTTATTTTGAATAGAATATTCATCGAGGAAGGTTTTAGGCTATTATACCATCACGCTGCGACTAATAGGAGTGAAGATACAATGGATAAAACAGGGCAGGTATAAATCATAACTTATGTCTTCTAACCACTCGGACGAAGTCGCGGGCAACAGCTAGTACTTCCATAATTCTCTATCCTGGGCCTCACGATGTAGACATTTAGATTGTCCCACTACGAATTTGTGGGTCGCCAACGAAGGCGCCGTCCATCCGTTGGCTTCCACTGTTTTATGGCCTTTGCTCAAAAGTCACTGTACATGTGGCTGACATGGCCCACCCATTTTCGTCTGGCAGCCTTACATGGACGATTTTAAAAATCCAACTTACCAAATAATAGACAGGTACAAGACGCAAACTCATTATTCTGAAATTCGTAGGAGCAACGCCATAGTGGAATATGAAATCATCTACGAGGCGCCCAACTGGGTACAACACATAAAGAAATATTGTCTCCGATAAAGTTGCAATGCCTTTGCCGTATATCCAAAGAATGACTCGATCCTAAAATCAAAATATATAATATACTATTACTGCTATACTCTGTCCGTTCTACGAATAATCTTTTGGCAGGTCAAAAAATGTACTTTTGGTCAGAGTGAAGAAATAGCACCATGTTAACACCAAATTAAAAATTACAATCAGATTCGTCTAACCGCTCTCATCGCTTCCTACGTGCTTTCGCTGCGAGGGAAGAAACAGACAACAAACTCTTCAGCAACAAAAAGCTTTTCCATTCACAATATACTTATAACACAATCTTTTTATTTTTCCTTTTTGACTCGCCAAAAGGTAGATCATAGCACGGACGGAATGCAAAAATTAAATTCTTAGTCTCAGTATAATTGTGAGTGCAATATAATTACATCAACTGTAATAAATATGTGCCCAACCAAGCCAAAAATAGCAAACGCAAGCATGACCATCCAACGTCTTACTCTTTTCCATTCGTAAATAATGCATTCAACAACACATTTGTATATGACAGTCTGAAACAAAATATATCCATAAATATAAAGGAAGAATAATAATACCAGATAATTAAAGACCCACGGGAGGGCACAGCCCTTTTATAATTGAAGGCAGGGATTCAGTTCACCACGTTAGCTCACTGTGGTTGGCAATTTCTAGTATTAATATTTGGTCCAGGTTTCCTCATGAGGTTTTCTTTCACTAATTGTCAGTTTGTCTTAGAATAATTAAGGAAGGAGATTGGTAAAATTGGGAATTGGGAGCCTGCACCTCGTGCTTATAACATCATCATCATCGGCTTTCAATTTGGATAGACAGTTTGGTTTGAAGGACCATCACACAGGGATTGAGCCGTTCCTACGACGTTTGATCGACTCACCGTCAACATTCGTAGAGATCTTATCCGTAACTCTTTTTATCTCCCACTTGCAGTGGAGGTAAGATATTTATTTAAGAGTCTTATTTATTATTTCTGCTTAATTTTGTTCCGAGCTTAATTTCTTGGCGGTTTTCTAATGACTTTACCAATGCTAAAGGCCTGGCACGAGTATATCTTGGACCCTCGCAGACTAAAACGAGCCCAGGGCCCGTCAACTGCCTGAGATTGCTTGTGATTGATTCTGGCGTTGCCATGCCAGTCCATCCCATTTGTCCTAATAATGCTTAAATAACAGTTAAAACTACTAATGAAACTTACAGTAATCAATACTTCATTCAGAAGATTTAACATCAGGTAGAGTAAACTGAATATATCTCCCAAGTAGAACGATGTCCAATACATAGGCCAAAAGTAAAACCAAGAATGTTGATCTGAAAATAGACGCTGTTATTAACACTATAAAGTTCATTTTAAAAAGGTAAAGTTTTTGCATGCTTGCTTGCTTCTTAAGTGATAATGTTTTAAGAGAATGGAAATAATGTCTAAATTTACATGACATTCCGGATAAAGCTATTGAATTCTTCAATCCCATTAAAATTTCTAAGTTATTGTACTTGATCATATTGATGAGATTATCAACCTATCTCTCGAAAGTTTCTATAAAATGTTGCTTCTGACTTCTCAACGAGCCCATAAGTATTGTGTTGGCTATCTTAAGACTCACCTTACTATCTTCAAAGTATTTAAATAACTTACTAAATTGTGTGATCGGTATTTCGGTGTGACACATCGTCTCGCAATAATGTTTTACACTGTTTCCTAGCAACCCCCTGAAGATAAATAGGACCGCGTTTGATATCACCATTGTTGTACTGTCCCTCGCGGGATCTATCTGTTGATATCAGTAAATGTATTGAGTAACGAGTAATACCAATGACATGAGATTAATATAGAAATTGGTTTAGTAACCAGCAGTTGCTGTACAAATTCCGTTTTTAAAGTAGAACTTTTTGTTTTTTGTTGTTTTTTTAGTTGGTATAATGAACGACTGTCAAATTAGAGATATTATGCGGTTATCTCCGTAACAATAAAACATATTTGAACGAAAATATTGTTGAATTTGCTATATCTGCTGGCCTTGTGATGTCTTGAATTCTCTCATAGGAGATTTTTTTTAATGTGTCTTAAACATCAATTAGTTTCACTATCATAATTCTAGTACTTAGCAAAATATTTTCAGGGTTAAAGTCTATAAGGTCAAAACAGCTTACCTCTTGAACGCTTCTAGAAGTCAAAACGTGAACTATCGATGGAGCCGTTATAGATTCCGCAAGCATTTGTATGTTAGCTAACTGCAAAAAATAAAAAGTTAAATGTGGGCTGGTCTCAATAAAATTTTAACAGTCTAAAAATATACCCAAAGGGTAAAAGGCCGGTACAGAACAAAATAAATGATTGTGCTCATCACAAAAACATGAATAATAGTACATCACTCAAATTTTATGCTGGATGAGAATCGAACCCACGACCTCCGTTATAGCAGCCGGGGCTACTAACTTCTACAGCAGAAATCCAGTCAAATATAATCAGATCATAAGTCATGTTAAATGACAGACAAAGCTAAGGAGTCTAATTTTTTCTCAACCAGGTTCTAAAAAAAAATTATTTGCATAAAAGTTACAACAAAAATAATACCGTAATTTGACTTCTGGTTTCCTCTTCACCCCCTCTCTTAGCCAACCTGTATTCCTCATGCTGACTGTAGTGCATCAGAGTCAAATACCCCATATTCATCAGGTCTACAATATTAATCGACCATTGCGACCAGTTAAGAAGCTAAAAGAAAATAATGAGGATTAACATTATTTTAAAAGGCTATTTCTGCTGACAACACATACATACCTATATATTTTTTGGGGAATATTCAGAGGCTGACGAATAGGTAATCCTATTAATTGAACACGTACTCTGGGTTGGCTATTGTTACATAAGTAATAAAAGAAATTTAATTTTACGCACGGGTTTCCTTTTATAGTTCCGTACCTAAAAAGGTAAAACCGCAGTGCTGTCTGTACATTTGTCCATCTAGCCTAGTTCTTTTCCTACTCTGTTGGGGTCGGCTTCCAGTCTCACCGGTTGTAACTAGAACTAGTGTTTTACAAGGAACTACTGTCTATGTGACCTCTTCAACCCAGTTACTGGTACCTGGGTAACACCATACCCCTTAATAAGACTAGTTGACAGACTTTCTCGCCTGTGAATAAAAGAATTTACGCGAAATCTGGGTCCAGGCCCAGGCTATTTATTATGAAACAGCCTGGCCCCACAATTTAGCGTGCCACCCGAAACACGGGAGAACTCGTTATAATATAGATTCTCAGAAATAAAACAACAAATTTACCTTCCAAAAGTATTTCGATGACGTTTGAAGGTGAAAAATTGTTATAGCTGACCATAAAATTATGAATTCAACTATGTCCAATATACCGGCAACCATTTCAATTTCGTTTATTTTGGTCCTGAAATTCAAATGATATAATTTTAATGTCCAGGTTCACTCGGAGTCGTCTTTGAGTAACGACATACCAGTTAAAAAAAAATGTTTTGTTTCTAGCCGCTATGTTTTTTGTTTCTAGCCGGACTCAAAAAACTATAGGATGATGATTCGTCATCCTTACTTCCTTACTAATATTATAAATGCGAAAGTAACTCTGCTTGTCTGTCACGCTTTCACGTCTAAAGCACTAAACTGATTTTAATGAAATTTGGTACAGAGATAGAGTTGACCTTGAGAGAGAACATAGGATAGTTTTTATCCCGGAATTTTGAAGAGTTCTCTTGGAAAGATAACCGTTTGGCGATATAACCGACCTCGACGCGGGCGAAGCCGCGGGCGAAAAGCTAGTTCATTTATATTGTCCGCTAAGCTTCAGTACCGTACATGGTTATTAATTCACAAGTTTTTATGGTCATCTATAAATTTAGAACAGAAACTTTTTCGACAGCAAAAATAATGTAATAAAATGAATTTATAATAAATCTGTTCCATTAATCCATCCATGCATTCCTCAGAAACTAATAGAGCGATTCCTAAAAAAAAGATTAGTAAACTGTTCTTAAATAATGTTTCTTTTTTTCAATTTCCGTCAGAATATTTTATGACACGTATTTTTTGTCTTTGTATTTCTCCTGCTAACATAAACTATCAAATAACAGTGCTCATTTCTTTTTTACAAATTGTTATAAGACTTCTACTAAATCTTTATGTAGAAAAAGAACGGTTCTATTAATTGTATTAAAGGAGAAAACCAAACTCCATAGAAACTTGGGCCTGGCGTTACAGAGCTGGAATTTTGCCATAAATTAGAGAACTTAGGAAGATTTCACGAGTCCATTTTTCACGACACTCAACAATGGCCAAATTGGTAAAATCAGACAATGTTTACACTGATTGTTAGTCTTAGCGAAACCTCCTTTTTAAAGTGAAACCTCCTTCTCAAGATCCTTAGTGAAACCTCCTTCAAAACCTGGGACCTGACAAGCGGTGCGCTATAAAGGACGGAGCGCGCTTAGCAACGGTCTCTCTCATGTCTCTCTCTCACACTCTCTGCTGTCAGGTGGCATCGCTGGAACATATGGCCGTCTCCTGCGTTGTATTTATTCAACTGTAGCGCTTGCAATCTACCATGATGAGGTTTAGGTACCTACCTACTTACTTAAAAAGTGATTAATTCAGATTAATATTCGTGAAAACTTCAGCAGAAAACTATGTTTACTAGATAAGGCCTACTTACATCAATAATGACATATTTAAACATTGTATTTACTACCAGGGGATTTTTTGATGCTATCTGAAATTACAGTAAACTGAGATTGCAACAATAGGTTTATTAAAATAAAAACTGTATTATTAAGATCGTTCTTTATTAACCACCTTCGTTAGGATTATCGTAATATAATAATACAGGAATTGCGCAGGAGTAAAATTGGTCCATGGTGTGGGCACAGCACCCAACCAATCTTCGCCTTTCTATTGTGTTGCAGCGGTCTGTTGCTATTCCACCATTAATGAACTCATGGTACAGTATCCACCAATCGTCAGAAGAGCAATATCCAGATCCGGTTTTCCAGCAAAGGTCAGCAGGAATGCAGGCATCCAATATGCAAGCAAGGGTCAGTCAGAAGGCAATCAGTTTCGGAGTCCAGTATTCGAGCAGAGGTTTAATATTGTAATAAATCTCGAGAATTTGAAAAACACATTCACGCGCTCGAAGATACGAAAAGCGAATGTCACTTATGAAAGCACGATGACAATTATCAGACGTTGACATTGGCATTTGACATTTGCTAGTGTAATCCATGTGAAATAAATGAATCGATGCGTTAAAATCGATTTTTTCAATTATTTATTTCCTTTAATGATTTTTTAATCGTGCTTACATAAACAAGTTATTAGACACCAGATTTTTTATTTTACAATTATTTGAATATAAAAAAAGGAATTACACTAAAATAAACGGTAAGGCTGATCTATATTTTGCCCAAAGAATTAGTATTGCCATACAACACTGGCAATACTAATTCTTATTCTTCTGGGTACGTTTCCCGATTTTAGCAAAGATGAAGATGTCTTTTTTGACGCTTTGTAAATAATGTATATTTTTCATTTTATATTGATATAGTTTTAAAAATGTAATATCCGCTAAATCGATTATATCCTAGGTACACTCTATTGTTTAATGCTAGTGTTTGCAAATGAAGTTATGTACAATAAAATAAATACTTTAACGGTTTACAAAGGTTGTTTTAAATAGAAAAATAGAAATGTACTTTTTTTAGACTTGGCCATTGTAATTGATTCTAAGATTTAAATGGGTAAACAAAGAAAAATAGTAGAATTTTTTGGTACATATTTCATTTGTGTAACGGCTAGGCCCAGAATCGGGTTTCTCCTTTAAAATCTATAATATTTTTACAATAAATTAAACTAAACTAATTTTTACATTTTTAAAACTATATCCATATAAAAAGAAAAATATACATTATTTACAAAGCGCCAAAAAAGAATTTACAGTGCTCGGAACTTACGCATGACGTCAATTCTGTGTATGAATTTACGTCGCTACGTCACAAGCCCCTAGTAAGTTTTAGAGCAATTTATCTTTGTCAATTTTTATTTTTCGGATAAAGGCAAAAATGCGGGTCTAACATTTTTAATTGTCAATCTGACGGACTAAGAACATTTTTATTTTTTCAACCCAGTCATCATCCCCATAACGAATCCACTTCACAAAAGTGATAAAAGTAAAAAAGAGATTTATACCTATAGTATTCAATTTGTGCCACTTGAAAATGATAATCTTTCTCATAGACAAAAGTAAAATTGGCGTATTCGTAGGATCTGTTCTCGAACATATGCGCAAAGTCATGTAGCTCCAGACAGCGCATAGTAACGTTTAAAGTGTTGTCGTGGTAAACGCTTGGTGTTGGGCATCTGAATTCGAAAATATAATAAATAAATGCGGACTACATCACATACATTTTTCTGCACCCAAAGTAAGTTGCTAAAGCACTTGTGTTATGGAATTCAGATACAACGAAGGTACCACAAACACCCAGACCCGAGACAATGTACAAACGTGAATTTTTACATTGTCCCGACCGGGGATCGAACCCGGGACCTCAGAGCTAGCGACTCCTTGAAACTGGTTCGTACGCCACTCGACCACGGAGGTCGTCAAAATATACATTTGGCTAACAATACTAATAAACACTCAGATAAATAAAAAAACAAATGAACGGCGAGTCTTTGAAATTGAAATTTGAGTAGCCTTTTTGTAATTAAGTAAACTTGTATCAGTAAAATGACAATCCTGAGTTATATAAAGAATATGGATATTTTACAGTAGGTACAAAAGGAAAGAATACCTGTTCCAAGGATTTTTCAGTAACATACCCGCAAGCGAGTAGTGAAACAGCATCACGCTTAAGTCCACAACTGATAATAATTCAAAAAATCCGACCATCGTAAATAAGTATTTTAAACCTGAAATCAGGACAATCGCTCAGACTTGTTTTGTTATTCTTGATACGTTTCAAGAGTGAGCAGAATCAAAAATTAAAAACTTCAATAAATTGTTCATTTTTTGTTTTAAAACGTCTCTTGGACTAAGGCACAGAACAAGCATTCGTGGATCACACGAATACTTGACCTACGCGGGGATCGAAACTGCGATACAACGCGCACAAATGGCTTTGGCGTGGTGATCTCAACCACTCGGCTATCCGTGCAGTCCAATGCTGTTCGATGCTTCAATTATAATGCGCCTGTAATTATGTTTAAGAAGAAGAATGTTGCTACGATGATAATAGACCGGAGAGTGGCGGAGAGCCTATAGCCACGTCTTTAAGTGACATTATCTGGGGTGTAAAAGGGAGATGCTGCTCTACGCCGTGTATAGCGCGGTCACACTTCCACAACCATAATCTTTACTTCTACTTACTTAATAGTCTTTACTTACTTTAAGACAACTCTCCCTGATTAGCCCTCAAAATAAAATTGTTAGGTATACAATTTATAATAAGTAGTAACAAAAAATAAAATAAAGGTTGTGTGTCAAATACGCGGGGTGCCCGTGGCCGGACCTTACACAGAATAGAGAGGTGTGGAAGAGTAAGGGGGAGGCCTTTGCCCAGCAGTGGGATCAAAAACAGACTATATAAAATAAAATCTTACGTACCCGTAGAAAAAGGGACCATTTTAGTTACAAACATGTGTTCCTCTGGCGCGTAGGCTGCGATAAAAAAATGTACAAAACCGTGCGGTAAGCTCTTGAATAAAAGGTTAAGTGTATAAAGCCACAGGAAACTGAAATGTTTAAAAGGTGACTAATAAATACCACCACTTTTCATGATTGCAACAAGTTTGAATGAATTAAGCAAAAAAAATTCGCCCGCATAATAATATAAGGAATAGCTCAACAAGGCCTCTGCATTTTGGACCTATGTCTCCGTGCACGCCTTTAAAAAGGACGTCTTCCCATGGAGTTATCCCGTGACAAAAAAGAAATAAGTAATAGTAAATTAACTAAAGCTTTTGAAATCCTTGCAATTCGTCCTTTCTCAACGTACCTATTTATGTTGACCGATTGTGTTGGAACAATTTCTGTCTTCGTCGACGACGATGAGTACGCTCTGTAGAACGCAAGTCTGTCGTGTTTTGAGGACATTATCAGTGGTCGCCCGGTAGGAGGATCTTTCTATAAATAGAGATTACATCAATTAAGATACTTAGCCAAAACCATTGTGATGCAGTTTCCTCGCATAGGGCAAACATTTGTATTCACGGAAATGTGAAAGGTTGGTATCCCCTGTGCTGTGGCACAAAGATTTTGTGCACAAGGTTAAGTCTTAGTGCGTTAGTCATTTTTAGTAAGTTACCGGACAGACAGTTGTTCCCGTTTATTATATCGCGTTATGGTTTGTCCAAAACCATAACTGAAAATTTTGTTTATTAAAGTAAGTTCTGAGGCACAACATTGTGTTCTATTTGGAAAGCGATTAAAGACGAGAAACCATGCGTTCTATGTCAAAAATGCACAAGCAAAAGATAATATAAAAACACACAAACCTTATACACTAATTGCAAATTAAATTTGGGGTCTCCTAAGCTGACGCCTTTAGACACGGATGTAAAGCTGTCAGATGAATAATCGTACTTATGGGCGTGGTCACCCATGATTCCTTCTTTATCTTTCTCTGATCTGTAAATGTTTAATTGATAATAGTAAAATTACTAGCGAAAGTTATATAATACAAATTAGCTGGACAAACTCAACAGGAGGAGATTTCAAGCTAGTAATAAATAATCGATAGTAGCATCAAATTTGGTTCATCATCATCATCATCTCAGCCTATCACCATCCACTGCGGAACGTAGGCCTCCCCCAAAGAGCGAATAACAAGAACTAGTAATGCATAATTAAAAAGGACTGAGTTACTTACAGTTAAAGATACATATCCAACAATTATTTGTAATATCTATATCACAAAATTATAACACAAAGAATACAGAAGCAGTAACAATAGAGTCAAAATTAGTATGACAGTGACGTTGAAAGAATGAAAAGAAGGTTTTGCTAGATTTTACCGGCCAGCTCTTATTATATGCAGTCTATAGTTTCTTGAATCAAAGTAGGCTGTATGCAATGAAGTGCAGGTTCGACCTCAATGCACGTTATAGAAGAAATTGTTAAAAAAAGCGCTCCTTCGAAACAAAAAAATAATAATTATGAGACACTAGCTTTTGCCCGCGACTTCGTTCGCGTGGACTTCAGGTTCGTCCCATCAAGGATTCAGTCAGCGTTTGCAATGTAAGCGCAAAAAATGTGTTTTTTACGACCTCACATTAGAAACCTCAAAAATTTTAGCCTTTGTGTTATTCTGATGTATAAGCTATATTGTGGTAAAGTTTCATTCAAATCCATTCAGTAGTTTTTACGTGAAAGAGTAACAAACATCCATACATCCATACTTACAAACTTTCGCCTTTATAATAGTAGTAGGATTTATTTACAAATTGTCTCATATTCAATGAGTTTGCTTTTTGTTTTTTCTTCTTCTCGACTTTTAAGCCTCTATTGCGGCTTACCATACCCTTAAAAAAATTCTCGCTGATTTCCTCTTTATATTTTCGCAAATGAAATTACTATACCAAGGCAGATTAATTCGAAATATGCTGATGTGATTCGAACTTAACCTTTAACTTGGCAGTCCAACTTTCATATCACTAAGCACAATTACGATGTGTGTGTTACTCAAAATTCTGGTTAAGCTTAAGCCATTACTGTTTCTCATAATTCAGTAATTTTCAAACAATATCCCATCGTGCCTAATGAACATGTTTACCCAGCGGCAAAGCGCTTACTTGTCGTTCAACACAGAGAATATTCAAGCAGATTGTCCTGAAATGTATGGAAGCCAAGTTGTTTCTACATATCAGTGAATAAATAACAAATGATATGTCTTGGATGCTTATAATTATAAAGATGAAATAGTAATGTTACAGTTACTGTGCGTTGGCGACTTAATAGAGTATATATCACCTCGAAAAAGTCTCGAACCAGCTTCTCGTGCAAGCATTATAGAATAGAATATTCTTTATTGTACACCATGGAATTACAGCAGTGTATTCTTAATACATACAATGTTAGGGTACAATGGCATTATAATATATACATTATAATAATTACCACGACATATAAAATATAACAATAATAAATTGATCAAGTACTATACAGTAGTAGATAGTACAGTCGGGGGCAGAAATCGGCTTAGAAAATAACATAATGAAGTATCGTATCGTAATAATATGTGTAAAAATAATATGTTGAAGTGCTTACTGTCTAGTTACCACGTTTCATGAGAATCAGCCTACTAATGACTGATAACGGTGCCATAATACTACATTTCCGTTCCTACCCTTTTGGTACAGAATGTTTATTAAATAACTAGCTGCTGCCCGCGACTTCGTCCCCGTGGGTAGAAGATATTTAATTTTTAATTTTTCACATTTTTAATTGTATCTTCGCTCCTATTAGTCGCAGCGTGATGGTTTATAGCCTTCCTCGATGAATGGTCTATTGAACACAAAAATAATTTTTCAATTTGGACCAGTAGTTCCTGAGATTAGCGCGTTCAAATAAACAAACTCTTCAGCTTTATATATTAGTATAGAAGTATAGATATAAAAATTCATGTAAACCAAAGGTGACCAACAAAAAGTATATATCCGTCGCAAGAAAAGTAAACTACAATAAAAGAAGCAACGTCACAATATTCTAGCAAACAAACAAACAAACAAACAAACTCTTCAGCTTTATATTTTAGTATAGATTATAGATTATAATTAAAACAAAAATGCAAATGCAAATAAGCAACCACCACGTCATTAAAACTGTACAAACATTATTCAAATCAAACAAACAAATTAAAGCAAATCAACGGACCGCGTCAAAACAAAAATGGCGTCTAACGGCTCTTATACTCGGGCGCGAATTTTCCGCCATCTTACAAACCATTTGTTGGGAAACAAAGTGGCCGCGTATTTCGTTTTGTGTTGTTCGCGGTAAAATTCTCTCATTTCTAAAGTAAGAACGCAAATTTCTTGATATGCTACCAAATTGTTTGGTATTACTTAAGAAAGGGTTTCTGTTGAAATTCTCAAGCGTATCTGAATTTGATTGCGACGTGTTGTGTGAATTCTGATTACTGTTTTGTTCTCGTTTGGGAACTTTGTTTTTGTTAATTTTTTGTTATAAGTATATAAAATAGTTAGAGGTATGGATCTGAAATGATTTTAACTAAATTCAAAAAAAACTCTGAGAAAAGCAAATCTTGTACAAATATTGTACTTTATGAAGAATGGAATTTAACAAAACAGTGGGTACCTACTTAATTTTTTTTTAATAAAAGTATTTTCCTGAACTGAAAATAGCATAACTCACCACTAAGTCCTATTAAAATTGGGCTAGCCATTTCAGAAAGACACAATGATGGTAAAAAATGATGTATTTAATTGTAATACAACTTTATTTCAAATTAAAACCGCAATTAGAAATCAAATCAATCTTCTTTGTGCATTCCGAAACGGACTGCCATTGGACTGACTGTGGATCTCCTGTAGAAGTCGTATCGAACGTCGATCTTATAGACTTTTGATTCCCTTTTACCATTTAGATATCGAGTTAGCAGTTTCGGTGCCTCAGATCCAATATGCTGAAAAAAAAAATTTAATAAATCTTTGACATAACTTTGATTAAAAAAAAGCGTCGTTTAAAAATAATTCAAGTCATATTTTACTATGCGCAAAACACCCAGATTCAAAGCAAGTTTTTATGGGTCACTAAACAATCTTGCCTACGCGTCGCGAACAGTGGAATTGGCGTAGTGACTTATACCAATAGGCTATAAGTGCAGTTAGTCAATAAAATAATCCAAGTGGTTTCTTAGGTTTACGCGAATGTTAGACATTGAAATGAAACTGCTTTTACGGATTTTATCGCGGTTTAATTTTAGATTTTAGTTCCCGACGTTTCGAAACCTTTGCAGGTAAGCTTTTAAGGTAATTTTGGAGCTCATACTGCGTAGGTCGGACCACAAATAATTAATTAAAATATGAAGGTAGAACGAGCAACATCTTTTGTCAAGACGAACGCCATCTCAGTCTGCCCGTGACCATGATACCTGCAAAGGTTTCGAAACGTCGGGAACTAAAATCTAAAATTAAACCGCGATAAAATCCGTAAAAGTAGTTTCATTTCAAAATAATCCAACCCAAAATTTAATCAAGAGCGGGCTTGAAATAGTATCAAGCACATCTTCGATACACAGTACGTTTGTTACCTCTTCACACCCAAACGGCGTGACCGATTTTGATGAAATTTGGTATGGCGGTAGCTGACATCTTGGTTTAACACATTATCGAACACATACACATTGCAGCATATTATTGCAGCCGTAAATGTCACCTTGGAGAGAATAATATAAGTAGGTGAGATTTACAACAGTTTTTAATTGATACTAAAATTTACGACACAAAATGGTAACTTACATATCTTGTATCAAATTGTTTTCGCAATTGACGTTCTGAAAAATCTTGAGGTCCCCATCTAGGTTTTGGACGAAGCATGTAGTTCCAAGTCTACAACAAGGAATCATAGGTTTCATTGCTAGAATATTGTGACGTTGCTTCTTTTATTGTAGTTTACTTTTCTTGCGACGGATATATATTTTTTGTTGGTCACCTTTGGTTTACATGAATTTTTATATCTATACTTCTATACTAATATATAAAGCTGAAGAGTTTGTTTATTTGAACGCGCTAATCTCAGGAACTACTGGTCCAAATTAAAATTATTTTTGTGTTGAATAGACCATTCATCGAGGAAGGTTATAAACCATCACGCTGCGGCTAATAGGAAAATGTGAAAAAACAGGGCAGGTATAAATTATAACTTATATCTTCTACCCACGGGGACGAAGTCGCAGGCAACAGCTAGTAAACTATATGAACACTTACCATTCTATAGACCATTAGATATTTGTATGTAATATAAGCTGTGCCTCCGATGATAGGCAACGTAAACAGGCACCATGACCAATAGTAGTGCCAGACATCTGTACCGATGTTACTTTCTTCCATCTCTTGAAAAAGTGAGTCCATCATTATATAAAATTTAAACTGGAAATAGAATGATAATTGACCATTTAATACTATGTACATGAACAATAGTGTATTTTATTTCGACAGTAACTATCATGAGAATGATCCATTAAATGATTTAACGGTTTACTCACGCGTATTTATCGGGGTAGCTCGACTAGTTTTGGACCCAACCGGAGTTTTTAATCATGAGCAGAAGCGGGGGCATCGCGAATCGAACCGAAACTAGTCGGGCTACTCCGATAAATACGCGTGAGTAAACCGTTACTTCATTAAATAGTGTATTTTATGTAGAGTGAGGGTTGCAATTAGTTGGGTGATCGACGAAAGTTTGTTCTGAGTGTGCATGAGACTTGGATGTTTGTGGAATCCCCTGCGACACAAGTATATCGTGTGACACAAGAATTTCGTTTTTTCTTTTATGTGGTTTAATAGGCCTAGATCCATTTTGTGTACTTTTATTTTATCGTTCTTCGGTAATAAAAAAAAATCAGCATTTTCCGCTTTCTAAGGCTCAAACTAAGCAAAGCTTGTATTATGAGTACTACACAGCTGATACCTCTAAATACATACATAATATAAATAATAACACCCAGACACGCAACAAATGGTCATGTTCATCACACAAACATTTGTTCTGCATGGGCATCGAACCCACGAATCGGTATAGCAGTCAGGGTCATTTACCACTAGACCAAAAGGCCAATCAAATAAACATCCCCAATTGATGACTTACGATGTAGTAAACAGGTACAATACGCATGCTCAGCATTCTTAATTTGGTAGGTGCACGGCCATAAAGGAATGTGTAATCGTCTGCCAGCCTACCAACCGGATAGAACATGTAAAGAAATACTGTCTCCATCAAAGTAGCGATTCCTTTGGCGTATGTCCACAGTACGACTCTATCCTGAAAGAATAACAACAGTAATAAAGTAACATCGACTAGTAAACAATTTTTTTTGACAATAGAAACATACAACCGACGTCAAATAAAAACTAATGAGCTTCTTGATTTTAGTTTTTTTTAGGGGCCAAATTATATTAAATAAATAAATAAATTTTCCACAACCTTCGCAACAACGCCATATACTCTCAAACAAAACATACTTATATATTTCTAAAAACATACATATTATACTCCTAGATAATTTACACCCAGACACAGAACAAATGATCGGGTCAAATCAGACAAACATTTGACCCGGGTGGGAATCGAAAGCACGACCTCCGGTATAGCAGTCAGGGCCACTAACCACTAGACCAACAGGCTAGTCATATTGTACTTATTTCACGTTTCCAATCATCAAAATCGGTTCATCCACTCCTAAGTTATGTGATAACAAACAGAAAGACTTCTGTACTTATATTATAAAAATACACTAACAAAATAGGGTTTAAACCACTGCACCGATTTTCAAAATTCTTTCACCCAGATAAAGCTGTATTCTTTGGGTAGAACACAGACAGCAGGGCAGCAATGTTTGTATGAACATACAATGTTCCTCTGGGTTAAGGCAAAACAATGCCATCATGAGTCTCGGTAATCAATAAACAGTATTGCAATAAAAAAAAATAAGCAGTACCTAAATATATTTTTCGACCAAAAACAACACTTTTGAGAATAATATATGCTTTCGTTTATAAAATTCAGTTAATCCTTATTAAAATAAATACGTAAAGCTTTAATTTTGAGCAACTTTGCAATCCGTATCATTCCATTTCAGTGAATATCTTAGGCGATACAATCGTTACAACTTAACTCCGTAGCAAAATTATAACCACGCGATCACAAATGAAAATAAAATAATACTTACATCAACTGTGGTGAAAATAAACATTAGGATGCCACTAATGCCAAATGTTATCATACACATCCAACGTGTCAATCTTGGCCATTCATATACAATACTTTCGATAACGCAATGATATGTGATCGCCTGAAATAATAATGAAAATATATATTTATTTTTTTCAACTTTCACACAACGCCTTCTAGTCTCAAACTAAGCACGCAAAGCTTGTATTATGAGTACTAGACAACTGATAAACATACTTATATTTTTCTGAATACCCAGACACAGAACAAATGATCGTGCTCATAACACAAGCATTTGTCCCGGGTGGAAATCGAACCCACGACCTTCGGTATAGCAGTCAGGGCCACTAAACACTAGACCAACAGGAAAGTCAGTTTAAATCAATTATTTTCCTTACACATATAAGAGGTTAACAAATGTAACATATTAGAGGTTTTAATGTTTGTTAGAAAAAATATGCACTCATTTAAAAAGCTAAATTACAATAAAAGTTTATCAGAAAACGAGACAGCACTATTTAACAAAAGCATTTTATGTGTCCGCGTATCTGTAACCATTTACCCAAATCCGTTCAGGAAATTACAAACATAGATAAATTTAAGGATAGTGTTAAGATATTAGAATAAAAAAAATACTACAATGTTGCAGAATACCTAGAAGATAACTAAAGATTTAATAAAACACTGTTATATCTGCATCATCATCGGCCTAGCCTTTTGGGCATGTTGGGTTCGGCTTCCAGCAATAGGGTATTTGATTAAAAAACTATTTTGTCTGTCAGACAGATTTACAAAAAATGTTGAAAACGTATTTGCCTTTTTTAACTATTTACGATCGTGTTGGTTTTCGTTGTTTTCATGATAGATCAGGGATTACAGGAGTTGAAATAATGGGCATGGCTTTAGAGAGGGCAATCATAGAGATTTTTTTAAAGCAATAATACTACAATTAATGAGACATTAAGGTGTCAGTAGATTGCTATTTCAAAAAAACTTGTTATATGAAAATTATACCACTTACTATAACTAAATATTCAAGCACAAGGTTTATTATAAAATAAGCATTACTAAAAATATCACCCAAGTAGAATTCTGACCACATTATAGGAAATAAATAGAACCAAGGATGTTGATCTGAAAAATAAAGAAAAAATAAACCAAAATGATGGCACTAGTATGAGAGACTAAAAAAATATTTAATAAATTAAAAAAATACGAATACAGTTTTAAATTGCATTGTCATCGGGTTTAAAGCTTGCCTGAAAATTTCAGCCTACTAGCTTATCGAAAAGTGCCGCAAAATTGAGTTGCAAAAATCCCACCGGAACGACAAACAAACAAACAAACAAACAAACAAACATACCAACTAAAAAAGTGGGTTTATAAAAACGTGGGAAAAGAAATATATTCACCAACAACAAAATAAAATACACCACAAACAAAAAGCGGTATGTTATTGAATAATCATTATAACTCATTTTACACCTTTATTTTATTACATTCTGAATTGCAAATTCGTATAAAGTATTGAGAAGGCAACTAACTGAACTGATCGACCGGTATCTCCGTGTGAAGCCGTGCCTGAACATGAGCTAGCAACTTCAGCCTATGCAATCCTCTAAATATAAAGAGAATTGCGTTCGATAAAACCATTATAGCACTGTCCATTGATGGATCTATCTGTAAATGAAAAATGTTTTTAGCTCGTCCTATCCTATTTTGAAACGTGTTCATTGAGCCTACGATGCAGTGTTCAGGAACGGTAGGAGCTGAAGTCGTCCCATCGCAAACTTCAGCCCATCGGACTTTAGTATTGAGCCTCCTGAAGTTACATTCGCGCCTATTTCTATTTCAATAAAACCCCTAAAGAATTGTTGATGGAAAATTGAGGATGGGTAACATAACAATATATATTATTTATTTGACTACAATTGCATTCCACTCTTCGTATCTAAAAAAAATTAACACTTACTTCTTGATTGCTTCTAGATGTCAATACATGGACTATTGGAGGCGCAGTTATAGATTCTGATAGAAGATCGAGGTCAGTAGACTGTAAAAGTAATAAGAAGATGTAACAAATTTAACAAAAATAATATATATATACTAATATATAAAGCTGAAGAGTTTGTTTGTCTGTTTGAACGCGCTAATCTCAGGAACTACTGGTTCAAATCAAAAAATTCGTTTGTGTTGAATAGACCATTCATTGAGGAAGGTTTTAGGCTATAAACCACAATGCTGCGACCAATAGGAGCTAAGATACAATAGAAAATGTGGAAAAAACAGGGCAGATATAAATCATAACTTATATCTTCTAACCACGCGGACGAAGTCGCGGGCAACAGGTAGTATGTAAATAAAACAAGCGCATAATAATATTCATTTTTTGCTTTGGAACCAAATAATATTATGAAATTTTTAGTGTTTTATAGGTTAACGCATAATGATGGAAAATAATTTTTTCTTTACTCCCGCAAATTATAGTGAATAGAACTTGTAATAAGTTGTGTCCTCAATTTCAAATTATGGGCTGAACTAGATTATGAACACGGCCCCAATTTTCTTATTTACAACGGCCGATGTATGAATGAAATTTGAATTAAAATGACAACTTTAGTATTTTTTTAAGCATTTTTCTACACGATAATTGTAAATTCAATACGGGACGGTGTACTCAACGTCAATACAATTAACTTCCAATTATTTTCCAATAATTTCAAATTTAATCCAATTGCCATTCATGCATCCGCCATTGTAAAATAGCAGAATCGGGGCCCAGGTATGTACATATTATTTTATAAACAACAATTTTCCTCACCCACATTGCGGTTGAATGGTGCACCTCATCTACAAGGATAGGAGATATTTTATTTGATTCTTTACCATAGGCTGCCAATGCCATAAATAAGAACGTTGCTACATCAGCTGCATTAACAATCCATTGGGTATGATATATAACCTGTGAAGAAAAAACATTATAAGATACTTTATTTAGCTAAATGATAAATATATTACCTACGTTTGCCTTGACCTTTCTTCGCGACGTCATTAAATTACTAAATGGACAATTTGTGTAGTTAATTATGATTATTTTTATTTATAAAATCTTAATACCCACCTTTTCATCAGTGACATTCACTACATTAAAATGTTATCAAAATCGGTCCAGACGTTCTTATAGTTGTAAATTGCATTGTTATCGGGTTTGAAAATACCCTAAAAATTCAGGCTGCTAGCATATCGGAAAGTGACTCAAAATTGAGATAGTAAAATCCAACCGGAACGACAAACAAAGAATAAAAGTGAGTGACTAAAAACGTTGGAAAAATAAAGAGCCTTACCCACCTTCCAGAAATATTTTTCCGTTGCAAATTGTTGACATACAGTCAAGCAACCCCAGATTAATATGAACATCGAAAAATCACGAATGTACTCAGCGTGATAGACGTGCATTCTAAAAAGTCAAATATTATGAATAAAATTTAATTAAATGAAATGAAATCATTTATTCTGCAAATAGGATATTTTATCACTTTTACATGTCTTTTTTGAGAACGCTGGTGCCGACATCTCCTATCTAACTACCCTACCCTACCTTAGAAGAAATGTCGAAACAAACTCAGGGCTCGCAGTATCTTTTAAAGTCCAGACAATTTTAAAATGCGAGTAATGTGTATACGTTAAAAAAGTCAATACATAACCAGAAGCCATTAAAGATATAACCAATTGTCAACAGGCCAAGTGATACGATTTTCCTTTTTCTTTACCCTCACTTAAGTTCTAACGAAGTCGGGCAAAAATGACTTTAAACTGACTAAAAGGGTGACCAAAATAGATGGCTTAAGGCATCGTGATACTCCGTTGACGATGACAAGAGCATCAAGTCTATACTTACAGATACAGTCTATACTTAAAGATTACATCCTACAGGGTTGGAATAACTGTATTGATGTATTATAGAAACTTACAGAATTTTTAAAATTGCATGAAATAAATAACCTGATTACCTATAGTAGTCGATCTGTGCTACTTGGAAGTGATTATCCTCGTCCAATAAAAACCTAAAACCCGATACACGATAAGATTTGTTATTAAACATTTTAACAAATTCATTTAGCTCAAGACAATGCATGGTAACGTTGTGGAATTGATCATAGTACGTGGCAGGATTTGGGCACCTGAAACCATAAACATTAATAGAATTAATAAATCGAAATAACTACGTCTCTAAAAGTCACTGTATTCAAATTTTGTCAAAATCGGTCCAGCCGGTTTTTTAAAATTGTAAATTGCATTGCCATCGGGATTGAAGCTATCCTAAAAATTTCAGCCTGCTAGCTTATCGGGATTTGTCTTAAAATTTAGTTGCAAAAATACAACCCGAACGACAAACAAAAAAGTGAGTGTAAAAATCAATGAAGTTTGATCGTATTTGTCATACATTACCAACCTGCTTCAGTTTTGAATGCCTAAAAGACTGTGAAGGAACCATTTGGAACCATGACGTGTTAAAACCATGTTAAAGTCCCGGAACAAATTGAGGCAAAATGTATTCCATAGATACCTGTTCCAAGGATTTTTGAGGAGTAGTCCAGCAACGGAGTATTGCAATAGCAATACCAACGTATCAGTGGTAATCAATAAATCTAGGACTCCTGCCACGATAAATAAATACTTCAAGCCTGAAACATATCAAAATAGTATACTTAAATACACAAACATTTAAATCATATGCACAAAGACACCCAGACTCAGGACAAGATTCGTGAATCACACAAATGTTTGTTCTACGCGGGGATCGAACCCGCGACATGTGCTTATTGGGATTAGTTTGGTGTCCTCAACCACTCGGCTATCCGTGCATGATACATACCGTGGCTAACAGGTACCATTTTCGTAATAAACATATGCTCTTCTGGTGCATAGGCAGAGATGAAAAAGTGAACAAAACTATGTGGTACCGTTTTAAAAAAGGTGTTCAGTGTGTAAAACCACAGCAAACTGAAACAGAAAAAAAGTGATTTGGTTACGTTGTTATCTACCACAAGGTTAAATATAGCTTCATATGCGAGTTCGAATCCGCATTTGCTAGTCGGACTGGCGACACTGATTTTTCAAAAAGAGGTACCTAAAATATAAATAAATTTATCAAAATAATCAATAGATTTAAAAAAATCCAAAAACCCACGTTTTTTAATGTTATCAAAATCGATCCAGCCGTTTTTATAGTTGTAAATTGTACTGTCAACGGGTTAATCGGGTTAAGCTAATCGGGAAGTGTCTCAAAATTGAATTGCAAGAATCCAACCGGAACGAAAAACAAACAAGAAAAGGGAGATATAAAACGTGGGAAAATGAAACTTTACTTGTTAACATTCATATTTTGTTCAGGTATTATACTAGATTTCGACGTCGATGATGTGAAGATTCTATAATAAGCTAGCCTTTCCTTTTTCAGTGAATGTATTGCAGGCCTTCGGGACGTAGTTTCTTCCTGGAAATATAAATAATATTATGAAACAGCTGAGAAATTAAAATTTGTACGTTCGGGCTTATTGGTCAGTTTAAACTATCCAGGGTATCGTTTAAACGTATAAACATTCATTGAAAATGACATTGACATTTATTGATTGAAATGTTCAGTGAAGTAGCTACACACGAAGAGTAGAATATTAATCATACAAAAAAAAACAAAATTATTATTTACAAAATCTATCGATTAGTTTTTTCGGTTTACCCGAAATCAATTCCAAGCCAAAAATTTATGATAAGAGAAGTGCTAGAAGTTGTTAAATTAAAACTGGACTCGACATGGTGGGTTTTGTACAAAAGGAAAAAAAAAACAAGTTTTTAAAACGTTTGAGTTTGAGGTGTTAATTTTAATGTATTAATAAGTAGAATGAAAGAAATAAGGAAATATAATCATCATTCCCCTGCCCTTATCCCAATTATTTTATTTGGGGTCGGCGCAACATGTCATTTTCTTCCATACCTTCCTATCGGCCGTCATCTCACAAGAAACACTCTTTACAGCCATATCGTCTTTCACACAATCCATCCATCGTTTCTTTGGTCGTCCTCTTCCTCTATATCCATCCACATCCATGCTTAACGCCTTCCTTACCACATGATTTTCATTCCTCCGCATAACATGCCCATACCATGACAGCCGGTTACCACGTAGTTTCTCTGTAACCGGTGCCACTTTCAAACTTCCCTCTTACCACACATTCCTCTTAACATTCTCATCTCTGCTGCATGCAATTGTCTATCATTCATCCCTTTTGTCGCCCAGCACTCTGATCCATACAAGACAGCAGGTCTGACAATGGTCTTATAGATCCATTAGAAATAAGGAAATATAATATCGAAAATGAAGCCACGGAAACATAAAATCGGGATAAAACTATTTGTGTACCAAATTTCGTCTAAATCCGTTCAGTTGTTTTTGCGTCAAAGAGGATCAAACGTCTAGACAAACTTTCGCTTTTACAATATTAGTAGGACTTACCTTTTGGACAATATGTAGGTGAAATCTAGGATCTTTATAGTGGATCTTTTCCGTAATCGCTGTTTTACTGGGAGCTGTCAGTTGGAATCTGGTTTCTTCAACTTCAGTTTCCATGATTAGGTTTCAGTTATAGAAAATATCTAACTCCTAAATCCAGTCAATCCGTATTCTTTGATATGATTCTGCAAGCAAAAAGATGGTATCAATAGGAAGAACCATAGAAGCAAATGTTTTGTTTGTATGTCTTAATAATAAGACGAGTATTGCTATATACTATGAACCGATACACTAGTTCGCCTCATACGTGAAATGACTTTGATTAGCTCATGTCCCGGAACGAATATAAAACATAAACACTAGTTCGATTCGCGATCCCACCACCGCTTTGGTTCATGATTAAGGACTGGACCCCGATTCTGCTATTTACAATGGCCGCTGAATAATGGTAAAAAAGTAAGAAAATTGGCTTTAATTAACACTTTCTGTATTCCCTTAATAATTTTTTCTTTACTATAGGAAATTCAGTACGGGACAGCACACTCAAAGTCAATACAGTGAATTTCCAATTATTGTGTTGGCAAAATACTTAAAAGAATAGGAGTTCTTTCTAATTTAATCCCATTGTCATTCATTCATCGGCCCTTGTAAATAGCAGAATCGGGGTCCTGATTGGATCCAAAACTCGAGCAATCCCTATAGATACACGTGAGTATTAAATACATAGTTATGAATCCAAATCACAAATTTTGTTAAAATAATATAAGAATACACAACTCACAAAATCCATGTAGTTGTTACAAATATTAATAATATATAATTCCCACTTTATAACAAGCACGTGGAAACTAAATTCACTATAAACAAAATAAACTCGATTTAAAATTAATATTCATTTAACAATAAAGCACTCAAAACGCATCCATATAAAATTATTGTAATCACGCAAAAGTATAATGCTATGAAACAATTTCAATACAATGACAGTTGACATTTAAGACATCATAAGAGTAATTGGAAAGTTCGTTTTATTTCTGTTAACAAAGAGGTTATTAATAATAATAATCATAACAATTTTCGTGAAGGCAATTAAAAATATTTACCTACGAGTATTTATCGCGATCGCTCGACTAGTTTCGGAATTTACCGGGAATCGAACCAAACTTGACGTGAAGGCATCAAGCTAACATTCACATTAAATACACAGATCGAATATCCCTTAAAGTTGTAGAAGAATCAAATTACTATCTTTCTATGCCAACCCACTCAAAGCATTCTGTCGTTCATGAAGCAAAATTTCGGCACATTGTCGACACTATATTTTTTAATAAATATCAAATCAAATTTATACGATAAAAATATTTTTAATAAATTGACAATCTTTTACTCATATTCCTACAGGTTTTGTAGGGAATCGTCACTTGACCAGGATCTTACCAACTAAACTGTTCTATAGCTTACTAAGCTCGTTTTTAAGTGTCTAGTAATAGTGCTACATTCACTGGGGAGCTAAAATTGCAGTTCACTCTCCCATCGCATTCAAGGTAAACCTGCACTGATTAAATAATACAATATTAAGTTTATTCGTAGTCCACCCCAAACCTCTTATTTTCGTATTCTATATCTATGTTTCCAAATACCTACTCTCGTATGAACACAAACGAAACCTATGTCCAATATAGCGAACAATCTTAAATCTTCGCCAACCCCGCTGAACCAAGGCGTTGGACCAAGGATATCCAATAAAGTAACTGTGAATTGTCCACCATATTTCATTATAGTGTCGTATCAGCGCTGGCGCCTTGAAAATCGAAATGGACACGGATATTGTACGGATCTGGATGATTTATTTTAAAACATCTCGGTGTTTTATCATGGATTTAGTTGTTAAGGAATGTCTTTTGAAATAGCTTAGACTTGTATGAATTAGATACAGTCATTTCGTATTATACACTAGCGACCCTCGCACGGGTGCGATGATAATAATACACTAAAGAATTCTGTACATACTGATAATTTTCCTGTCCATCCAAAGGTTGTCTGGAAGATATCGCTTTTAGCGATAAGACCGCCATTGTACCCTAACATTGTATGTATTAAGTACACTGCTGTAATTCCATGGTGTACAATAAAGAATATTCTAATCGAATCTAATCTTATCTAATCTAATCTAAAGACTTTAATTAACGGTCTTTATTTTGATAAGGATTCATTCAAAGCAACATCGAAATGAGCGTTGCTGAAGAAAAAAATAGTAACGAAAACAATAACGGTTTTATTACTATATAAGTGTATAAATAAGCGTGAGAAAAAAGTTTATTTAATACATACTAAAAGACTCTTACACAAATGAGCTAAATTCTAGTGTAGCGAGGGATTCACAAAAATTCAAGACACATTTTATCACATGCATGAGGATGGATCACACAAATGCTACTATACAATACTACGCGATGATCGAAACCGCGACACGTCACTCACAGTGGATCAGGCATTGCGGCCTTTACTACACAGCTATCCGTGGTAGTGAAGTATGAATCAGCCCAAGAAAGCAGCATTTTGATATTGTGCAGTTTAGGATATCTCTAGGCGTTAATATTCTTTGCTCATCAGTACACTTATCCGGTTCATTACTATCCTGCGAAAACTGTTCAGAATGTTTAACATTTCCAGTAAGTTTAGTTTAGTTTAGGCCACACCTCTAAACTGCCACACGTTTTCTAACGTTTATTAAACCAATACAAAAATAGTTGCTATTCAACTCTGGTGCCGGTAGTGAATCAATGCGATGCAGTGCAACCGTTGTTTATAGGCTAGGGGATACAGAAAAGTATGGAGATGGCTAATTTCAGGAAGACTAAGAACAAGAAGAATGACTTTGATTTTATAATGGACTCTCGGCAAATGTGTACACGTGAAGCAATAGTTTTGGCATGGTGTTCTAAACTGGTGATTATTAAATGATGTAAGGGATTACTCGGTTTCGGACCCAACCGGAATCCTTAATCACGAGCAGACGCGGCGGCATCGTTACTACCAAAATAAACTGGTGATGTCACTAAAAACAATTTCTTGAACGAATCTCAAACCTCCGCGATATAGAAATAGACATTTATAAGCTGGTATTAGATTTATTTATGTACTTAGAGAGGCATGCAATAAGTTTTCTGATTGACTTTCTCAATTTTACAATACCTTGTTTACATTTAATCGGAATAACAACCGTTCCTCCAGCCACTTATAAAATGTTCAAAAAAATGTTTGAGATTACAGTTTACTTTTAGATTTTTTTATATATATTTCGTTATCTTCACACATAAATATACCTCCATGGCTTTCCTATACCAAAACAAGTGAGACCCAAAATATTCAGAATACTGTTTCAGCACTGTTTTATTACTAGACAAAGCGAACAGGTGTAATGAATATTGCGATGTTCAGATCAAAAACCTCTGCAGAATGCCTAAGTAGTTGATACTTAGGCATTCTGCAGGGGTTTTTCATTGGAAAGTTTAGGCATATCTTAATAATAACCTAATATATAATATTAAGGTGTGATCCGCTAGACCGATTTGAATGAGTTTTCAGGGTAAAAAGGAAACAAGGTAAAGCAACGGTTGTTACGGAATATGGATTTTTTTTTTTTTGGTACGTAACAAATGCATTTGTCACTCAACAATTATTTATTTTTAGGCTACGGAATGATGAAATAATAAGCTTTGCTTTTGGTTGACGCCCAGGATTGTTTAGATTAACAAATCATCACGGCAAAATGATGTTTATGGCGTTATATTGTCACTTAATAATAAATAAATTGTTATCTCTCAATTCATGGTGAAGAAAATCAGTTTTTTTTTATTTTTTAAGTCAATAAACTTACATAAGTACTTTTTAAATGAATCGAAATCAAAATCTGACATTATTAAAAAAAAATAAGAAGGAATAAAGAACGTTTTTTTACAGTCATATTCGTACTTGTAAATAAAAATAAATGGGACAAAAGAACAATACCGTCTCCATGCTTTTGTCTCAGGTAAGTGTGATAACAAATCCTTGAGACTGGTTGCCAGACGTTGATTGAACTGCCGCATTTATCCACCCGATTCGAACTTATTTCGTTCACATAATATCCAGTTTATTAGTTGGCGTGAAGTATTGGGCAGCCATCTTGGATCTACAATGTAATTGCAGCTTTATTGGGAACGTGATGCACATTGTATATTTTTAAGTTGTTTTTTTAAGAATTTATTAATTGTTGTTGATTCGTTAGTGTATCGTGTAAAATTAGTTAAAATAGTTTAATTCAGACAATAGTATAAGTTGTGTAAGAGTGACAAATCGAAAATGCTCCCACGGAATGAACATATAATTGGGATAAAAACTGTATTATGGTTATAAACTATCTGTCTACCAATTTTCGTGCATACATCCGTACATCCAAACTTTCGCGTTTATAATGTTAGTAGGATTGGTTGACAGCTTTAGAAAGTAAATGTTATTTACAATTATTGTTTTTTTTTCCACAATTATAAACTCCGCTAGTATCTTTCGTTTTTACAAGTTAATGTAGTATTTAGCTGACGTTTTTTAACAAATTGACAAAGCTTGATGTAAAAATATCTGTTACAGTTATGTTGTGTACTTACCTGAATGGCCTTATATTCCATTGAAATTAATAAAGAAACCGACATTTCACAAGTCGCAATCTCCCTCGCTTTTTAGTTACCACAGTTATATTTTATCTTTTCAGACCTAACTTCCTAGGCATTACAAGTATCAGATTTTAGAATCCAAACGACAACCACAATAAAGTTTTGTAAACAGCTATGTAGCATCAAAGTCCATAAACATCGTCCACGTGTACGAATTACCTCAAACTAGTTCCAATGAACTGCTGACGTCACACTCTCAAACTATACTCGGGAAAACCTCCATACCCAACTGTTCGACAGGGTCAATGCCACAGGATTTGTAAGAAAACCGCAAATCACGCCCTTAATCAAAAGCAAGTCTATTGAAAAGGAGGACTCATTATGATTCTAGTTCACAGATTTTTCGTGTATACAGCCTAAATTGAGCGGGTAATGACCTTCGATTCATATTTTAATATGAAATTTATTACATTGTCAACTCTTTGCAGACAGTTTTGGACTTTTTTGATACTATAGTGATGAGATGAGGGACATATTTTTAGGCTTATTGATGAGGGATATGATTTATTGCTGTAACTTAAATATCCATCGGTTTTAAAATACATATATTATGGTTTACAAGAAAAACGTCTTCATAATTTGGAGCTTTCTAAACTGGTGTTACAAAATAATTCTGATGTTTAACGAGAGTTTATTTAAACAAGAAAGACTTCTTATTAAAGTTAATCAGCACGATATTCATAAGTTTTTTTTTTTTGCTATACGTCGGTCAATGTTATATGCTTTTACGAAATGCCATTCCAGATAGCCATGGAATTTCTTTTACAAAAAAAAACAATACAATTAAATTATAATAACATCAAAAACGAACAAAACAATATAAATTAAGTTCATTAAATATTCAAATTCAAAATTCTGCAAGTCAAGCTGAAACTATTTATTCGAATAAGGAATGAATCATTTTCACAGTACCGTGGATCATTGTGCAGAATATAATAGTTCCAGAATGTCCCTATGCATACACTTTGAAAACTATAATGGGTTCCTCGTGACCTTTGAATGCAACAATACACCCTTTTGTATGGTGCTCAAATCGATTCGTAATGGTGTGAACGTTCTTGATACTTTTAATTTTATTTTTGTTACTCAATTTTTTGATCAGTTAAAACCCAAAGATGTAATTGTATTTCTTTATGAGGCTTTTAAATATATAACCCAATAGAAGATTGGAGGCAGAAAGGCATTTTGGTAATAAGAATATGATAATGATACAACACTAGCACAGTTAATGACATAAATCCTAACTAAACCTTAAAAATTAAATGACTAATTATGAACAAAGTTGAGAATCGCGTTTGGTATTGATGTGATTTTGATATTGCGCTTGCATCGTTTATGATTAGAGGCAGAAAGAGTTCGAAGAAAACATTGTTTTCATTTATTAATTCAAGGCACCGAAATATCACTCTTTCTAAAAAATGTACTTCAGGACCTTATTAATGATAAATAAATATCCATCAAATACCAAACACTTTTAGTCAAACTATAAAACACAAAAATCGCTTAACACTTTCAAGTAGTAAAAACACAACCAATTCCACCACACCCCGAGACAGTACTCATACGATCGAAACTTCGCGAAAAATTTAAACAAAAACCAGTGAAGTAATGCAAAAATGAGTGAGAATCGTTGGAAAAATGTTAAAGTTGTAAAACAAGACAGTATCGAAGTGAAAAATGAACCGTCTGCATCTCTTACAAAAGTTGTGACTCTTTCTAAAGAGAAAGGTGAGAAATTTAATCATAATAGCTCTCTATCTTGCAAGGCTCGATTAATCGATTGTGAATTTATCGACTCCTAGAATCGCTCGTCTCGATTTCGCGTTTCGAAGCAATTAATTGGGTAACGAATCGGATAACCTCTGTAGGTGTATACGTATACAGTCCTCACCCCAATTTATCTTCGTTACAAAAAGGTCCCAATTTGCAGACGTCTTTCGTTTATAACTATAAGTCAGTAACATTAATTTTGGCAAACGCTTTCAAGAATTTTACGAACTTATTTTTTTACATTTTCTTTAAAAATAATCTTTAAGGAGTTGTGGAAAATTTAAGGGTTTTTTGTACGTATTATAAATTTATTTTATTGATGATAGAAAATATTGTTAAAAGTTAATTATTAGTCAACTCTTATTAATATGACTCACCTAGTCCCATTTAGTACGTAATTTAATACTTCAAATTTGTCTATAAACAGCTTGTCAAGAACACAGGTAACACTGAAAACCACCATCATTTTCTCCTATTATATTACAAATAGCTTTCTAAATTGCCAAAACAAAACTTCAGAACCCAGAAAATCGCTTAACCTTGTTGTTTATAGTTTAAATTCCCAATTCGCACCATAAAGAAAGTTCCTTGGAAGTTTTTATTTTTCCCACTCTTGTGTCTCAAAAATTTCGTAGACATATTAAATAATATGGTTATTAGGTGTAATAGAAGGAACGTGACTTCGGCAGTCGAGTGTTGGTATTGACTTGATAACAGCGTCGAAATTACAAGACAAAACTAAAAGTAGAATTTCGAGAGAGATTTAAAAATGGCGGCTTTAAAATCTAAGTCCTTTGTTGACCCTGAAATGGATATGGCTGTTCCTATGCTTCTTCTAAGCGATAGCGGTGAGTTTGGTTTGAATTAGCTACTTAAAGAAGTAACGGTGTTTGAGGTTAAGAAATATTTGCGAGAAGTGTTTCTGTTCAATAGTCCGCTGAAGCGGTCAACGCTTGCGCTCTGGCTAATATAGGTCCGAGAAAAGAAGTGAAAAAGTTCAATTTGTGATTTTAATTTGAATATTAGCTGAATTGACTAACGTTATTCGAATTTATAAATTAATTTCGACGATATTAAAGTTTTATTGGTAACAAAAATCAATTTAAGTTAAACGGAATCCATTGCGGTTACAATATTTTTTTTTCATCATTTATAATTTAAAATATGTTAAAGGCTATTAATAAATTGTAAAAAAACATAAAATTACAATAATTTAATAAACGTGCATTATTTTATGGGAATAATAATAAATGTGAAGTATAAACTTCGATCACATTCGGCATTTGTTTTTGTCGGCAAACAAATAAACAAACAAGTTTATTTGTTCTCAGAAGTAAAGTTGGATCAGCTTGCCTTCCCCATATCTTACCAAACGTTTGGAACTTTCAAAACTGTTGCGTAATCTGTTAAGAACTCTTATAGTTTATTGTAAACAGGTCATGCATATTTGCAGAAAAGAAGAAGATTCTGTTGCAAAATATTTGATTTAAATAGACATGTCAACAATATAAAAATACTGTATGGTTAATTTTATACCAGTGTGTTAAGAGACACATCAACTCAAATAAATATAAGTGATATAGTGCAAATCAAGTATAATATTGGCCTTTAAGTATTTAGTCTAGATTAGAATCGTACCTCAAAAGCAATTTGAAGATTTAGTAATCGAAAATTTTAAAAGTGAGATGTAGGTAGTACTAGAAAGTAAACAACCGATTAATTAAGTCTTGCAAGAAACAGAAGAAGAAAAAACAAGAGAGTTGCATTGGACGGATTTATTTTTCACTTTTTCTTTTAACATTTTTTCAATATTCAAAGAGTTTTTAATCTGTTACTTGCGACACTCTTGTTTTACCTTCTTTATTTCAATAATAAAATAACCTTTATTTATAACTATACTGGAAAGATGCTAGATAAATTAAATAAATGTAACGGTTTTACATGATGGTCGCAGGTTACAGAATAAAAACTAATAATATAATAAAATTAAAAACATAAATCTGTACGTTTAAAATTAGATTTTTAAGGACTTTCTGATGTGGAAGTGAGTTTTATAATAGCATGCATATGAACTTAAACACAAAAAATATGTCAAATGTTATAAAAAAAACTTCGACCCGCCCCGCCGCGCTAAGTCCGAAAATAAACGAGCTATCAATGATGATGAATGTCTGTAAAGCGTTATAAAATAAATATTATGGTTATAAAAAAGTGAAAGTAAATGAAAGATCATTATTAATTCGAAAACAAATCATGCACACGTAAATCAAGTGGATGTGTGCAAAACTGAAGGCATACTTTGCGGTACGAACCAATTACAAATCATTCTAATTTTAAATGTCTACATCGGTCAAACATTCTTGATATTTGTCTTAAAGTCAACATGCCAAAGTAGTATGCTCGATAGTAATATTTTATTTTGAAAATATTTTTATTCATTATCTTGTAATTTTAAAGTCAGGTTACCTACATTGTATGTATTTGCAAAAAAACTATACAGTACTTGCAAAAAAAGGTTTGTATAGTTCAATTTATAGAACCAATATTTCTCCTTACCTCTATCGAAATCTGAGATGGTTTTGTCCCATTGAATTCATCTGGACATCGTAAATATGCAGTAATTACAAGAAATAATAACTATAATATTCAACCATAGCTATAGTTTTGTTCTAAACAATTTAATCTGTTAAAACGATACAAATAATCAGACACTCTTCAACAGTAGCACAATACTAATTACTGCTGATAAACGTACAACAGAAACAGTAAATTCACAACCATGTAAAGTATCAATGACACACGGTCGGACTACAAAGCCATCACTGTCAAAAGCCTAGCAGCGATAAGCGAGCGATGCAGGTGTTCACTTTACATACAAAATCAGGCTATTATTAATCACATACATACATACATACATGCACACTACATATGATAGTGAACGGTTTCATTCTATTTGTATGCTTGTTACCTAAACGTTGCAAATAATCTAACGCTGGAATTATACGTTTGTAAATTAGAGAATGTTTAAACGAAATAATACCACATTTTGTTTGCTGAACATCATTAGTATTTTATGATGCTCGTTTTTTATAGTATGATTATTCTAGCCGCAACTTAGTTCTAGAATATATTTATTTAGCCATTAATATCGCTGATCAAAAGATCAAATTGTATAGTCTTTCTTATCAACAGCATTTACATAACTATGAAAAATAATTAGGATAAAATATTTTTCTCTTCTCTCTTTTTTATATATCAAAATGAATTGCAGATTTTTAGTCTCGTTAAAACTTGAGAACGGCTGAACCGTTTCAATTTGGCTTTTTTAGATCTTGAAATATTCGTAGTAGTCAAGGAAAAGTTTAAACGGTGAGAAAATATGGAAAGTTGTCTGCATTGTTATCATCGACTACTGATACGTAAATTACTGGGACAGCAAGTAACATATAAAACAACACTTAAATACATTACGAATACACCTGAAAACTTTCAAAAACCTACTTCCCAGTTCTTGAGCTTTTCTCACCTTGAATTCGAACACAACGACACACAGATTACGAGTCACACGATAAGCAACGATATAGAGCCCACTCATCCGGTTAATGTAAATTGTAATTTGCATAAGCAGCGCTTGACGCGAGTCGAATTACTTCGTCGTGTGAATCAGAGAGAGGAACTGGATCTAGTTGATTTCCCTTCGAAATTCATTGTCATACTAAATTATGTACACGAAATAAGTGTTGCTTTAGTGAGTTCGATATGATAAAGTATCTGGGTGGCTTTAATTATATAATTACACTTTTGGTCCTTTTGTCCGCAAATTATTTTAATGCAATAATTGAGCATGCGAATATATTTTTGGCAAATAAATTTGTTGGGTTAGACAAAAACTAAAAAAAACTTATCTTTGCATCAAGAGTCTAGACTGATTCAAAAATGTGTTTATATTAATAACTTTGTGTAGATTATATACCTGAACTAAAATATTAATTAGGTAAAAGAAAACCAAAAACAAATACTTTCAAAAAGAAAACTAAGGTTATAAAGTACCAAATAACAAAAAAAAATGGATCAGCTGACAAAATACCTAGTGTATAACAAAACTCCGAACTCTCGAAACTCAATGGACTACAATACTATAATAACTCAAATAAAGGAAAGCAAAGAAAAAGGAGGAATCATCGACAGGAGACTGTTCCTTCTATCGCCAGATCTAGAAAGAGATTTTGAAGGTAAAACATTGATTTACTCTATTAAAATATGCATGTTTTCCAAATATCCATTCAATGTCTCCTTCACATAGAATCCACCAGAAATACATTATTAAATTTAAATTTCTCTTTTAATTTTTCGATTTTAACCTAAGCCTAAACTTTTCCCATCTTTGTGTCTTGTCCATGAATCTTGTCAAAATTTCGTTTTTCCCCTTATTACAAAGACCACAGCCTCATATAGAGGATGCCCTAAAACCTTCTAGTATGTTGAACATCGGCATTGGTATTCCCAGTATTCATTGAGACCTTCACCGCCTTCGTGATTAACTACGTTTACTACTGAGAATACTTCTGTTACTTCATTTTGATACTTGATGTTATTTATTTTAATTTTACAAACATAGGTACTAACCTTTTTATCTATAGCTATTTCTTAAATGTTATTTTTATCTTAGTATACTTATCTGAGCTATTCCTCATTTGAAAAAAAATCATAATAGATGATTGAGTGTTAAGGATCATCAAAAATTGCGCTTTGTCACCTTCGCTTCTGTACACTCATCCAAGATGCGACCGTATTAAGTGTCGCTTAACCTGTGACCGATAACTCGCCCATTAGTATTGTAGGTACTGATTTATCCACCTTCGTTTATAGTAATTCAATTCTACTAGTACAAAATATAACTTGAATCTTTCGAAACCATTATGCAATTAGCAGAGGAAGTCTCACATAGAATTTAAAGCGTGCCAAATTAATAGCCCCCATATCCTTATAGAACTAACACAAGTAAATTCAAACACGAGACGGAGTAACTCAAGATCTTTCGACACAAGAGCTGCAAGTTTATGCTTATCTTGTCGATTAGTTTGATGAATGCATAACAGCACACTTTGTAGTTAGACAATGGTGTTAGGAACAAGAAACAGGCGATTTCTAAAACTTTTTTACCTATTAGTACGGTAAAACCACTAACACTAGTAAAGAGCATACAATAGTAGAAAGTATAAAAGTCATCACTCAATCAGACACCTATCTCGCAGTACACCAAGAATGCATACAAGATCTCCTTCCATTCATCAGCAAACACAATCACAGTTTGTTCCGGGGTCCAGGAGAGCATTGAGTTCGGTAAGGGACTGAGGTATATGTGATCTAGTTCGTTATATTTTGTGGCAAAATCATGACACATAAGTAAGAAGAAAGGATAGTTTGAATTCTACTATAAAACTCCGAGACAAAATTTGGTCGCTTTCCGTTAAACACTTAAAATCTTGTTAACATTTTCGGTAGTAGTGAAGTCATAGGTTTAGTTAGTTAATTGTTGCCTCAAAGAGTGCTACAATCTCTCATTAACATGCACAGTCGACCCGTAAAGAGGGAGGAACGGAAAGGTAGGTTTAATATTATTACTAACATTCAGACCATTGCAGCTCATTAATGCGAGCGAAATTATCATAATTATCACGATGTTCCATATTAATTGGATCACTCAAGATTTGTTGATGAGCATATAAGTCGGTATTTAGTTTCAGTAACTTCAGCTGGTCCTATTTGTACTTGGTCCTTTAGTCCGAATTGTATTTTTAGAACAATATGCCAAATGTTTTCCAAAATTGAACGTGTCTCGCGTGTCTGTTGGGAACTAGACTGCAATACATTTCATGTACAAGCTACATAAAATTTGGCTTCACATACCTCAATGCATTTAAAAACTTATGTAGACAGAGCTTTATGTAAATCTCAGCACAATGAAATAATCGGTAAAAATGTTGAAGAGTTGATGAAAAAAGTTTTTGTAGGTATGTATTTTCAGAGTACCTTTGAAAAGTTTAACAAAAAATTCAAATATCATGACAAACAACTGGCTAAAAAGCGACATTCCATAAATCAAAATAGAAAACAATTCTAAAATCGTGCTGTAACGGTATTTTTTTAAAATCGTTCTCGACGCCATTTTGAAATATGGCCGCGGCATATTATTGCTCGGATACACGAACACGCTGATATTGGCGCTAAAAATAAAATATTAATTTCCTATACGTTCCGTAGGTAGCTCGCTGGTAACTTAAAATAGTGATGTAAGGAACGATAAACTAAGCAACCAAGTTTCGTCTATGATTAAAATTTTATGTGATAGGTTTTAAGATTGAATTTTAAATTGAGTTTACACTTGGGTGACCGTGAAATCTTCTTTTACCTTATTTTGTCGGCTTTTTTAAAGGCTATGGTATCATATTGTGTTTTTTTACAATATTTTATGAGATTTTAAGGTACTTATGCTTAGGTCGGGTATTTTAAGGGAAAATTCTCACACTAATAATAAACCTTTTCTGTAAATTCAATCTCAATTCTATTAAAAATTAATGAGATATATTTATGTAAAGAAGTTGCACACCAGTCAGATATCGGTATTTACGGCTTTATTACATACTTATTAATACCCTAAATTTGACATGAAAACCAGACAAGATATATATTTTTCAAATTTTGTGTAAGGAAACAATCCTTCTAAGAATACGACTGAATGATTTACTATTAAAACTTTTTCCGCGTTGATATTTATTTCAACTGTTTTAATTCGTTGTTTTCTTATCTTACTAGTTTTTAAGTTGTTCTTTTAAAGCCTTATTTTTATCTATCTGATAAAGAGGTTCTTCTACAAAGTATCCAAGGTTAATTTGAGCTGTCTTATCATAATTACCGTTAACCTTATCAAGATGTTGTTCAAAATTGTTCTCCAAATGTTGCAGTTTTATTCGAACCGCCTTATCCACTGCAGTTTTATTTACCACGTACAAAACAAGCTTATCTACATTATTATGTGCTAGAGAACGGCGTGAAGCAAATGCAACCATTTCCAAACAATCACCTACGCTGGTTGAACGTGCATTATTTCTGAATCATTTTATCGTCTTAGTGAACCTTGTGTAGTGGATTTAAGATCGGTTTTTACTTGGCAAAGGTCAGTTTCATTATTTTTGACTTTAGCTCTATGTGATTTTGTGTAATTTGATTGGCTGACATCATAACGAGCTCTGGTTGGGAATGGACTACTAAATTGTTTATAATATTGCTTTTTCGTGTTTCGAAAAGAGTGTTAACGTTTTCCTTATAGTGCTTTATAAACCCATTCAAATATTATTTTAAAGTAATTTTCTAAGTTCGTTTTTTATTATATTTAAAACTTTTAAAATATTATTGTTATTGTAGCAATTGAGGAAAAATGCATCGAATGAATCGTGAAGGTGGTAGCGCTGCTTTCGAAGGTAATCATGAGTATTAATATTATGATTAAAGTTTTCATGCCCTAAAGTTTTTATATGAACAATACAACTTTGGTTTTTATTGTCAAACATATTTTTAGCATATCATATAGGTTTATTATTAGTGTCTGCGTTTATGGTAGTTCTAAAAACTTTTAAATTTTTGTTTAATATTTTATTGTCTTGCACCTATTATTTTTACTTTTCCTTTGTAATTGAAAGCTGAACCAATAGATTCTTGAATACCATTTTAAATCTTAGAAATTACTAAAAGACGCGCAAATTGATCGGGAACCACTTCTTGCAAATGATTGACATTTAATTTAAAATCTTTATTACTCTGCTAGGGAATATGAAGGCTAGATTAATTATTTCAAATCATAGCTTTGTGTGGATAAGATTCATTTTGAAGGCCTATTATTTTATAATTAACTCTCATTTCTGTAGAATACACTATCTGTATTCTATAAATGATAGTTTTTAACCGTTATTAATGACATGAGCTCATCAAGGAAACCAAATGAATACTTTGGTTCATATCGAGTCGCAAGATCCCTTTATATGACAATCTACTTTAAAGAATAGTGTTATATTATTTGTGTCTTTTCAGCACTCTACCGATCTATTGCAAGGTGACCTGTATTTTTTTATTTGAGATTATCTCTAGAATCTTAATAAGTCATATGAAAGGTGTCAACGATTAAATAAAAAGGTTGATTGCAGTCATAGGTTTTCATTAATTTGAATTTCCTCAATTTACGTAAAATGAAAGTAAAATACCTACAAGTTGCACCTTATTACTTTTGCGTCGAACAGTACTTCCACACCATTTGTGCAACCTTCAATAGTCGATATATCGCCTATGTCTAGTTGGCCATGAAACGAGCGTGTTGCACGAATACAATTACAGCACCTATTTCACACTTGCATATATCTAAGTGAAAAGTCCGTTTTGCATTCAATTGTACGGGTTTCCTTGTCTTGTGCAGTGTATTTTGTTTGTAGAACAGATAAGTGGGAAAGGAAAAGCAGTTTTTTTTTCGGTCTGAAAATTATTTTGTACAAAAAATATCTCAATAACTCACCCAAGATACCTATTGCTTGAAATTACATTATATCGGACGTTGAAAAGTTTCAAAAATCTTAAAAATAAAAGTTGTCTTTTTTTGTGCTTAAGCAATATTATATGGCCACAACATACTATCTTTCTTCTATTTCAAATCCAATATTAGTAAAAAAACTGTCGTCCATACGGCGGCCATTTTTCTCGAAATAAGTGCTTTCATTTTTGCTGGACTAACTTACAGCGACTCTCAGAAGAAATCTAGTTTCTAACTCTATAAACGAAAATCTATTAAAAAGTACAGCTACATATCCTTCGTCGTAGTACTAAATTACTTGATAATTCCAACCATACCAGCCTTAATTATAACTAAGTGCTAAAGTCAAGAGTAATCTGAAGCACTATCAGCGCAACAATTCAACCCCTTCCCAACTATTCGGCTTACGAAAGCGAGCCCTGTAAAGTTGCGTCCAATTTCATTGGAGTTGAGAGGAGGCTCGTTTCTCTCGTTATTCACAAGTGGACTTCAACTTGTTGGGGTCTGTAACAACTGGACACTAACATATGAGTATACACCGCCACTATTTCCGTTAACAAATTGGAGAATATGCTGAGGAAGAGCGTTCTTGGTACTTTCCAGGAAGAATTATATGGTGCGGGGTTTCCGTATTTCTGTTAGCTTTTATTTCTTTGTTATTCCGTTTTTTCTTTAAATCCTTTTTTGTTTTGATTTTAATTTCACGTAAAATTTTATAATTAGTTTTTTTGTTGTGCAAAATTACGTTAATTAAGAATTAAGTATCAAATGTGGTCAAAGTAATTTAAAACTACAATTAGCATTTATTAAAAACTCATTTCTTAAATAAAATACGTAATATTAAGTACACATTCTTTAATCACCATCTTTAACCTTTTCACAAAATTCAATATTCCAAAAATATCTCTCTAATGCTCAGAGTATAATAATATTTAATTTATCATTATTTTTTGGAACTAATCAATCATGTTGTGTTTTTATGAGAGATGTTTCTCCACCTGGAGTGGTTCCCATGGATTTAAGATGACGGTTATCATAAAGTAGGTAAACAATGACTTTGCTACTTTGAGTGAGATACGGTTTTTTGTTTTAAGGTTATGGCACCAAGACTGTTATATCTTGGATATTTTAAAAGTCATGGTGTAAACCCATGAATAGATTTTTTCATTATTAAAAAGTGTTATCTTGTTTTGGTAATGAGGAAATTGAAGCAGTCGCAAAAAAAATTCGGCTTAAATAAGAAAATAGACGGTCAAAAGTACTGTGACGAAATAGAAATAATACTATGTACTTGTCGTATAGGCAATCAATGAACAGGACTTCGAATAACAAGCACGCGTATTTGCCTATTTTTACGAACTAAAGCATCAAATTACACTCCAGAAAAAAAAAATGTCTAGATACGATCAGAAAAATCCTAAAGCCGAAAAATATAATCATTTATGTCTTCACACCCAATATTTTCACTTGAACATTTTTAGGTCAAGATGAGAACAAATGAAGACAAATTGAGGTACTTAAAATTCGATCGGATCCAATTTTAGAACTTTATAGAGAAAAAAACGTTTATTGAATCCTCCGGCTATTTAAATCTTTTTTCGGTGTTTTTATCTGCTTTAATATAAGTGAAATTACCTTAACATTGTATGATAATTGATGGACTAAGGCATTACTTTGCGGAAATCTATTGTGACAGTTTTCTGAGAGAAATCCCGAATTGCTTAGGGAGCTTCTTGGGACGATTTAATAGAGGCCTTTGGACCATTATTTTTTCTTTTATAGCCTTTTGAGGAAATGAGTATTTTAAGCTTAGAAAAATTTAATGTATACACTAACAAAAAAAAAATACATGGTTAGAACTTTTTTAACTTGTTGAAGAATTATGCTAATGTTAATCTATAAATTAAATACATTGACACCAAAAATCTGTTATGATTGTACCCAAAACAAGTTAATGCAATCTTAAGCATCGTTTCAAATAGACATAAAAACTCACGATACTGCGTATTATGTCTCCTTTTTTTTTCTAAATTCGTTCCAAGTTACGGAGGCAGCAAGAAACTGGTACGAAACCTTCATAATTGGAATGTATTGTGATACCAACAATGGTTCAGCTAACAGGATTCAAAGGGGGTCCATTTATATGAGAAAGTAAAGTATTGTTGAACAGGTATGGGGAAGGAAAAATGTAATCCCGGAGAGCTTTGGAAATAAAATGCGTAATATCGACGGAATCATTGTTTTTTAGTCTGCAAAGTATGATGCAATGAATGTCGTAATGAATGAAGTGTTTTGTTGTGTATAGGTTTGACTAAATCGGTTATTTTTTATTGGAGTTTTATGATTAAATTCAGATTTTTTCTTCTTTTTTATAATCTTTACAATTTTTGGTACATTTTTTTACCTTCTTTTTCCTTCTACGTGATTTCTTAACTTTTGATTTCATTGATCTTTTTTACTTAAGAGAATTACCTTTGAACTGAATTTACACTGCCAGCCCAAGTGACCAATTTTCCAGACCCAAAATTTTATATTTTCATCGCCACAAAATTTAAAACACAATCCAAAATCAAAAGATCCAATCTTCGTAGAACACCTCTAAAATATTTTAGTCGAAAACTTTCGTTCGGACAAACCTGTGAGCTGTCAATGTGAAAGCAAAGGAATGAAACTATAAATCCTTTTCAGAGCGCGTTTTGTACGCGAGGAACAAGTTATTGAATGGGGCCCGACCAGCTGTGGTCGGTGGGACACCGATAACCGAAGAGTTGGCGGCCGTGAGTATATTGTTCATGTCCTCTACATTCTGCCAGTTATGTTCCCGTAATAGCTGTTTTTGTGAGCTGAGATTTTTTGTTCTTGACGTTACCGCTTTTACTGAGTTATCTACGAATCTTGGTAGAGGAGTTACGACGACGTTATTTTCCAGACCAAATTTGGTTCTCATTTTCAGATTTTTTTATGATTGTGTTAGAAAATGTAGGACTAAGGCTAAAAAATCCTTGTCTTTGGGTTTGACTGGTTGATTATTTTAAACAAGTATTTTTTCTTCTTATACCTTATGTTAAAAAGATATTATAATACCATTTATTCCTTTCCGTTTTCATCGGTGTAGTGTTGCTACTATTTTTTCACTCTTTTTTATCTTAGGAACTTCGTGTGACCTGCTTCAGCTCAACTTCATGTCCTCCTCGTAGTGAATGGATTCGCACTCCGTTGGTGATGCGGCCGCCAGACCAGACCTTGGCCTACGGCTTGGCGGCACCAAGGAATGGGGCTAGGTAAACTAAGGCAGCGATAGCTACTACTAGGGGTTTTTATGATCAATATTAATGTATTTTTTTTGTTAAGGTCTTTACTGTCTGCTCTGCAAGCACATATGATCAAGTGGCTTCTGTTTGATTCGAGACCACAGACTAAAGATAATAAGTGTGATGTACCTCCAGACACGTAAGTAGAGCTACGTTTCTTTTGTTTGTGTCATGTCTTCCAGACGAGCTCGTGGCTAAGCTATATCTGCATAAGTTGATCGATCACAGGTTAAGCTACGCTTGATGCGGTCGGTCTGTAGATGGGTGATCATTTTTGTCATAACGAATTCCTCCGTGTTTTTGAGGCTGTTATATATACATATTTGAAAGTTGATAGGCATAGGTTCCTTGTAAAACACTGGTGCTTAGCCTAATTGCTGGACGATGATCCCATACCTTTTCATAACACTTCTTATTACTTTAAACATAAATTCTATGTTTTTGAATTATACTATAACTCAACCATCCTTGCAAAATTGCTGTCAATTATTTGAACACACGAGAAAATATATCTGATCTACTTTATAACAAAGCAGGCATAACTCGAAACGATACATCACTATCAAAGCATAAATAAAACCCGATAAAATATAAATCACACAACCACATAACAACATCAATTTCAATAATAACCAAGCATCAAAACAATATCATCAATCTATCAAATAAAAATGTACTACAATATTGTCTTAACCGAAGCGTTGGTATAAAAATTACTGGCGTTCCCTTTCATACTCATGCCCGCTTATAACAAACGATGTCAGTTTCGAACTGCGCTGAAGTCTGTACACGATGTTGGTATTACGACGAACGAGATTTAAAACGATATTAATACGTCATGATAACCGATATAATGTAAATATTTGTGTGTATGTAACTTGATCAGTAAAGTGCCAGAGCAAACCATAACAGTATTTATAACTTGAAATAGGTATTCGTCTTCAAAATTTTAATTCTTATATTAAATGTGTAACAAATAATTGAATAGATAAACTTCCCCTTTTCCTGGTGGTAAGTGGTCCTGACTGCAGCAAAGGTTGTGAGTTTGATTCTAGCCAGGATAAGTTTTGTTTGATGTAACGAACACGATCATTTTGTTCTGTCTCTGATTGCAATTTAGTTGGAAACTAGATGGCGTTGTGTTAAAATTGTCACTCAATCACTACCACAATCTTGACATAAAAAAATACTAAATCTAAGTATCTTAATACAAATGAAATAATAAAGTCTTTTTAATAGGTACATCTGGACTGTTATTCCAAAAACTCACTGTAACGCTTCAAAAATATCGGTCCTCATAATAGAACAAAAATTTTGTGCGCGAAGGCACACAGCATAGCTTCAAAATGCCGATCATAATTCTCAAGAACGCCACGTGTTTCAGCATAAATCCGCACTATGCATCGCCGAACAATATTTTAGTACAAATGGTTGACTTTATGGTCTAAATATCGCTGTTTATTTATTGTTGTCACATCTATCACCAGATTTGGGTCATTTTTTGTACGATTATTTATTTCTTTTTGACATTTAGCAACGTCAGCTCATTAGGACTCCGATTGAGTCGGACACTATTCGAGCTATCTCGATAAATACGCAAGAGTTATAATAATTATTTAACGTACCTTCCGAAACGCAAATAATCTCGTAATGATATAGATGGTCACTCATCCACGGATCGTCTGTTTCAAGTATGGCTTAAAATGTACTCGATCAACTGGTGCAGTTGTTGTATAAGCCTTCTGCATTATAATACAATATTTAAATAAAGATAATACTATATCTCAATATTACAAAACCGTTGTCGGATTATTCCATCAGTATTCAAATTTATCGTAATCGTTTAAGGATCCATTGGAAATTTATCGTCTCGTAGATTCAGACTCAAATCTGTTTTGATTAATCATTTAACTTTATCGCAACTTTTATAGGTATTATTATGGAAAGGGTCGTGAAAAATATTACGAATATTAAGATTGTATAATATGAAAAATATTATAATATTTTTCTTACTTATATATTACACTAAAAAAACTTATTAAAGCATAACGGACATTCATGCCTCCTACACGAATTGAAACGAAACTAAAATCTGAATGAGCGTTAAAACTAAACCTATCTGAGTTTGTATTGTTTTTTCAAACAACATTCGCTTCTTTGTTTATATCAAACTGACTATACACTGCGCTTACCGCTGCCGAAAGACCGTCATGACTTCAAGTTAACACTGTAGCTTGCTGCGATCCTTTTTAAACAATCATCAGCTACATATTTGTCAAGTTTAAATGCAAACATAAAACTAATAAGAAAATTAATGTTTTTAAAACAATAAAAATATTCCACCGACTTTAAATAAAAACTACTGGGCCTAACTTGACGATTCTGTAATGAGAAAAAAGGAATCAACAAAATCAGTCAACCCATACCGAAGTTCCGATAACGAACTAATAAAAAAAAAACCTCCTCCTTCATTTGTGAAGTCGGTTAAATACAAAAAATAAGTTTCGTATCTGCTATTTCTTATTTCAGGTATCTTCGACCATCGGAAGAGCGTCAAGAAGAAGCTCTATGGCGGGCTTGCAGTGAGGTGATCTGGCGCTGTGCTGGCGGCTACACCAACCAGCCTGGAGTGGAAACGAAGGCTTTGGTGGCTCTGCCCAGTGAAAACAATTACGTCCAGCATACCTCACAGTATTACCAGGATGGTGTGACTGAGAAGGTACTCACTCTTGGATAATAATAATAAATTCTTTATTGTTGAGTTCAGACTTCATAAGAAAATAATGTTATTTAGATTTTTTTACCGTTTAGTGTGATGGTATTTTTGTAGTAACTTAGATTATTTTTAGTAACCTGTAAAAATTTCAGAGATCTTGTAAAACATTGACATTTATTTTACAAGCTGCATATTTTCGAATTCAAGAGCTTGGAGGATCTTCAAATATTTCTGAAGAGGTATTTGTACTTGGTAAGCATATTTTATATTTTTTCATTAATATAAAATATCCTTTTTCCAGCCTTAAGCTGGCAGAAAATCAGGTATAAATATTTTGATTGAGTTGAATTTTTTGACTATCTGGGGAATTCAGCTAATGCTAGATTGCTTTCAAATAGAGACAGAAAACAAACTTATACGAGTATGATGTAACTTATTCAAATAATCAAAAATATAAACATATAAACTGAACATATAAACTTAGAATTCCGCTAAAAACTGAAACTTCAATTAAAATTATGTTATAGATTCTGTAGAAAACAATTAAAAACTTTATCCGAGTTAAAAACTGCACGAACATTCCTGAAATATATGGATACTGCAGCGGATCATAACAGAATATCGTTTGTTCAGTGTTCGATCCCTATAATTACTCCTCTTTCAAACTTCAGATGAATTTCATAGACTTAAATACCCTTTGGATACACCTAAAGGAGGAAAGTATACTTACCTCTTGTGTAATGTTTCGAAGGCTATGCGCAAAAGCGAACACAACATGGCAAAAGTTTTCGAATGGAAACAGGTAATGTACTCTCATATTAATGACAAGATATTTTGTTAATTTATTCCTCTGTTTTTTCTTAGTTTCAAATTGAAGATGGGATTGGAGCTCTGCTGTTGTTATACGCATGTGTATTATCCAGAGGCTGTGATAAGTAAGTCAAATGAATTTCAGAAGAATAGTTAATACTGGACTGTTTAAAAAAACAATTTTCTATGAAAAAGAGAAGTTCAAATACTTGTGTTTTGTTCAGTATCAAGAAAGATCTGGACGGCAAGCTGACCCACCTGGTATCAGCTCATGTGGAAGGCTCTATTAACGTGGTGACCTTGCTCTTGACTGGACGAGCTACTCCTTACCTCCATAATGGTGTGATGTATGTTGGTGATGAAGATCATTACGTAAGTTTATTATGTAAAAAAACACAGTAGCTTACTCAATGTTCCAGTTCTTTTTTATCCCAAACAATTATTTTCTTCGACTATTCGCGACGTGCTGTGGGTTCCATCCCCGTTTATGTAACTGAATGCTTTTGCTGAGTCTAAGAGTCCTGTGTACGTATGTAAAACCCTCGCGACTCAAGGATTAAATGCCGTTTTTTAAGAATAAAAAAATGTTTTTTTTTTTATAAAGAATAGGGTAGAAACCTGTGAATTAACTCTTGATGTCTATCACACAGTAGATCTACTAATTGTATAGACGGCTCAGCAGGTATTTAGTAAAAATATTTTTTTTCCAGGCTATGCCTCAATTCGGTATTTTAGCTCGTAGTCCCGTTGGGCTCCTGGTGTGGTATGGAAGCGAAGAGAACTCTAAACATAACATTAATAAGCAATTTCCTGGATCAAGGTTGAAGACTCCGGCTTTGCCAATTTGGGTAATTATTTCCAAAATTTATGTTTCGACCTGCTATATAGACCCCAAAAACAGTAAGAAAACCAAGTCATGTCTTGAACAGTAATATAAAAAGTCCTTAAAGAAAATTGAGAATCAATTGAATGTAATTTTTTTATTTATTTAATTTATTTATTTAATTATTACACTAATCTACCATTACAGGTTACTTAACCTAATGCGGTAGCTAGGACTAAATAAAGGTCTATGTATTTATGTGAACTAGGGTTTCAAAGATTGAATTATTATGCATATAGTTGCAGGTCTAAATTTGTTCATAGTTCTAATGTTCCACACCTATCTCACAACGCCATCTGGTTTCCTAAATGAGTACTAGACAATTGACACATTTCGGTTTCAACCGTTATGCTTTGTCGTCACATACTCCATATACCAATTTGGTGATATCTGAAACTGATCAATCGGAGGAGTGATTTCGGAGCACGTGGGTATTGTAAGCGCCCCTTTGTGCTAAATAACCGTCATTACGTTTGTTGTTGCGTTATGTAGCATGATCGATGATACACGCTCAAATGGAAGTAATCGATTTAATTATAGTGATAAGTGCCTAGTAAGTAGCGATATGGAACCCAATTCTTTCAAATAGTAAGCAGTAAAACATTCCTTTATATTTTGCCCTTATTACTGTCCATCGCATTTTAGTGGTACACTGATTTACACGTTAAACTTGACCAAAGTCAGGTTTTTGTACTTTTTTACAGAAAATGTAAAAAAATAGATTAATTGAGTTCTGTTAATTTTGATTCCATTGTTTTCTTAGGTAACGAGCTGCTCTGGACATTATGGAATTTTATTCAATACGAATCGTGAACTGCTAAGAAACTATCATGCTGAACGCAGGTAAATTAGCTATTTGTTTTGAAAATAATTTTTAATACTTTCTTAAAATACTTTTAGGTAAATTGCCATTTATTTTATGATTCATAAAATAATCTGTTCTTTTTTAATTTGACCCTCTAAATATATCACTAACTTTCCCTTCAACAATATTAAACATCTTCAAAGGGAATCCTTTTAATCACTGTCCACTTCCCTTAATTCATTAAAATACCATAAAACATGACCCTTTAATTCGATACATCCTCAATCAAATTGCCTTGTTTCCGAAAACCTTTTGCAGATCGAATATAACAATCGTTATTTAAGCTAATATGAACTCTATTGCGTGTGTTTTAAGGTTTGATATTCATTACTATACCTGTGGCGGTTGTAACGTTTTGCTGAATGTGGACACTCGGGCTCATGATGACGTGGCGGGTCCACTGAGGACTGATGACATCAGTGCTACACCACTTGAGAAGCTTATACATACGAAGTATGGGTTAAAACATTTTTCAAATATTGAATATGAAAAAAGTTTGTGAGAATAATTGTATGGATGTTGCAAGCACAAATGTGAATGGTTTTGTTAGGAACTTTTTCGGTAAACTCGATAAGCACATTGGATACGTTTTATTTCTATGATAAAAATTATTTAAATGAGAACTAAATATTGCATTTTATAAGACGAGCCTTCTTATAAATCATTTGATAGGTGTGATTTCAGTGCTATTAGATTCAGCTGATTTTTTTTTCTACTAGAACCACAGCCTATTTGACCTCAACACTCCCTTTTGCGGGTAACAGTATTCTGTAACAGTAGAAGCTAGAATGATTCGTCTTGACTTGTCGACTATTCTATGCGATTTTCCTATTTTCTTTGACTATACGACTATTTATAGAAAACCTTCTGTTCCAGATGGCAAGATGCGAAAATCACCTGGACCGGAAACACTCCGTATGTAGGGGAACCAGCGAACTAATATTTATTTAGGTTAATTACTTTGCTGCATGCTTAAATTATGTAGTTATTTTAGGTGACTTCTAGTGAAAATAAATAGTATTATTAGAAATTAGTACTATAGGGCTTTTATGAATAAAGAATGTAGTATGCCAGATATTGCAATTATTATTTTTCTATTAAATTTTCTTCTATTGGGATTAATATTTGCTATATTTAGTAGATTTAGTCATATTCATCGTAGACACTTCTCAAATCGTCATACGGTTTTTATCGATATCGTAGTGATTAAAAATATACAGAGTTATTAATGATGTAACGGTTTACTCACGCGTATTTATCGGGGTAGCCGAAGATCTACCGAAGAACTGGCTCGACTGTTTGTTCTGTCTGTTCGTCTGTTCGACTCGCGATCCCGCCGCGTCTGCTCATGATTAAGGAATCCGGTTGGGTCCGAAACTAGTCGGGCTACCCCGATAAATACGCGTGAATCAACCGTTACATCATTTAATAATGAATCAGTCTCACGATAGTTATTATAAACATATACTGAGTAATTTTAAATGCCTTATAAAGATAAAGCTTAGATATTTTTTGGTACTATACGCAACTGTTGAGTTGCTTTAATTGTTGTGATAGATTTAGATTGTTATTAAATTCATTGATGTGTAGATAGTAGATGTAGGAAGAAAATTAGTAAATAAATGTCTAGGTATACTTATCCGTTTCTGTTTTATTAAAGTGTAGTTAAAAGAACCCGTTTTTGTTTTAAAATAAAACGAAAATGACTGTCCTAGCCGTTAATATCTAAACTCAGTAAAAAAAAAAAAACAGTATGTACGTCTGCCCATCCGAATGATGGACAGACGTACATACTCGTACTGTGAAGCATAACAAGGCTCTAATTCTACCTTTTGGATACGCAACCCCAAAAAAAGTTAACCATGCAAAAATAAACTGCTGATCATACCTTCTACCAAGAACGTAAAAAATCTTTTATCACAATTTTCAGATCGTAACACGTATTCATTTTCCCTAAAGTTTTCAAGGTACAAGGTTTCCTAAACCAATCTGGCTTGAACGATATAAGTTCGTTGTTGGCTCGTTATGGGCATGATAGATAGCTCCCATGACAAATCCACTAATATAAGTAATTTATCAAACGCCTGTCGATAACAGAGGTGGCTTGTCTTTTTTGAAGGATATTTTATTAATATTACTTGCAGGTGGGTTCTTCAAGTAAATGAATGTTTTTGAAAAATTTTGTTTGTTGAATTTTTCGATGTACTCCTTTATGATTTTAAATAAGCTTGAAATTTTGATAAAAATATCAGGATTTAGGAGAACAGTCTTATATATAAGATTTTGGGACTAAATTTTTCAATTTAATCTAGTAATATTGTAAGTGATTCGAATTTATATAAATTTTATAACATTTTTCATGTCAAATTGTTTACCAACTTGAATAAGGATAATTGTATTTCAAAATAGTTCCAATCATTCAAACATTATTTCTTGAACACACCACAAAACGCTACATCGGTTCACCTGATCGATCATAACAAAACAACCGCGTCTACAAACTTCACAACATTACAAACTCGATTACAACAAACAGGATAATACCAACTGGCAAATAAATCACACAATTCACTAAGCACGTGACAAATCACCCACAAATAATCTAGCGAACATCACGAGCCGATCTGAATCAGAATATCTCGCAAATATCTCTCAAATATCGGACAAAGGCTGACCGAGGCCACGTAAGCCAATAAATCATAGGGGCCTGGCCTGGGAAGCCACGTACCCGGGTATTTGTCCATAAAGCCGGGCATAACAATGGCTAATTGCCCCCGGTCAACCAGGACAAGATAGGCAACAATAAAATTTTATTCGATCGTTTAAGTTTGTGAATTTATGTTGCGAAACTTTCCCCTGACCCTGATAACGGATTTAATTTGAACGGTTTCATGGTTTTGATGGTGGTTTCGAACAAAAAAGTCTGGTTTAGACTCTTCGAGCGGTCTTGTGCTTAAATATCATGCCGCAGACCAAAGGAACTCTTTTAGTTAAATCAAATATGATTTGTTGTTATGACAGAAGGCCTTAAGAGAAGCGTTCAATTACAGAACTATTTAATTGTATCTAGACCTGTTTACACAAGGTTGGCAGACAAGCAGCAAATGGACAGACATCCGACCCTCAGTAGCAGAGTTTAATTTTTATTCTATATGTATACCTACTCTAAACGACACGATCAATATATTAATATTATGTGAAAACTAAATCATCACATAACCTCATTAAAATGCGAGTACTAACAAAACAACACTAATACCCATTCCCCCAACAATTCAAAGTTTACCATGACATAACTATTATTAACATATATGTAATTGATGTGCCTACATCCTATTTGTGTTCCAGTCACTGTACTGCAAATACATTAGGGAAACCGCTGTAATTAATTAGTGAACACGCTGACGCAAGATATTTGATATTAGTGAAAATTGCTGCCAATTACGCTGTTTGCTATTTGATTTCTAACTATTTGTAAGTGAAGGAAATCTGTTGTTAGAACGTTGATACGTTATTTAATTAAATCTGTTTTACAAAAGGTCAAACATTTTTTTTTAAACTTGATGGGCATTTATTAAACTCAGTATTTTGTTACAAATAGTCTGATTTGATTTTCATTTCTTTAAAAAAGAACGAATCCTGTATTAAGGAATTCAATCCTTAGGCAGCGGGGGTTTCACATAGGTACATTTAACTCACATGCACAAAGACATCCAGACTCAGGACCAGCATTCGTGGAGCACACAAACACGTGTGGGTCTATCTCGCGACATATCGCACACTGAGAGTTCTAGAATTAATTTTTAATTTGAATTCAGAAACTTACATAATGCTTACCTAATAATCCAGACTATGAAGGTATAGATAAAGTACAACGAAGTCTAAAAAGGTCACACAAAAATTCTAATTTTTATGAAATTAGAATAAATTAAACATTCAGCTCTGGAATTGACGCAAAACAACCAAAATGTTGACGAAAACTAAAATGTAAATGTATGCACAACTTGAAAGTCGGTGTTTTTTTGGTGTCCACTTCGTTAGCATAGGAATCGCGTAAGAAGCATTGCACCAGACGTGCACATGAATTTACACGAGCTTAGGCTAAGAGGCTTATGTCTTATGTAATAACACTCTATAAAATATGAGATGACTTTTTTAATTAATGACATCAATTGAAACTAACCTAATACAGTCATGCCAAAACCAAACGAGCAAACTATTGACAATTTTGACGATGTTTTGTAGTTATAGACTTGCCTAAAACTGAAATAAAAACACCAGTCCTGTCTGCGTATTCCCAAGGTATTAAAAAATTAACTGTGAAGAAAACCGCTCGTTCGAGTGGAATGATAAAATCTTTTCTACGAATCACGTGATTTTCACTATCTGCTTTCTGAAAATAGTTTGCATTTCACCGGAGAATCGTAGCGAGGGATGTGTTTATAGGATCCAGATCATAGAAGTCCAACATTAAGTAATATATATTATTAATTGGTTTCTAAGAACCGGTCGAGTGTAAGTCGGTCTGGTGACACAGAAGTTCCATGGAAATAGGATAGAGTAAAACAAAAATAATGGGATAAAGTCAAATTCATGATTGCTTCAATCGTGGTTAACTTAGTTGCCTTCACACAGGTTTTTTGGCTTTTGTGTCTCCGTCGCAAAAAGACAAAGAAACCTTATATTAAGAAACTAAAGCTTTTCCCACAACCTTATATCAAGGAAAGACCTTACATATGAATGTATGTTTCTACTCAACCAGCACTATGCAGGTGACTTATACACATATTTCGTTGACATTATATTTACATTTTTCTTTAAGAGTCACATAAAAATTTCGTGTCTTATATTCTACTCATATACTAACACTAGCTGTTGCCCGCGACTTCGTCCCCGTGGGTAGAAGATATAAGTTATGATTTAGGTGAACCTGCCCGGTTTTTTTTCACATTTTCCATTGTATCTTAGCTCCTATTATTCGCAGCGTGATGGTTTATAGCCTAAAGCCTTCCTCGATGAATGGTCTATTCAACACAAAAATAATTTTTCAATTTGAAACAGCTGTTCCTGAGATTAGCGCGTTCAAACAAACAAACTCTTCAGCTTTATATATTAGTATAAAGTATAAATATATTCAAGTTTGTATTTCAAAATGGGATTGTAAAACGCATATCCAGAAGAAATAAATGTTTGCTAGGTAATAAGTTAGGAACTATTTATTCCATGTTTTTTTTCCACCTTGCATCTTACTATTTCATTTTTGATTTTGAACTTTAGTATTTTTCCTCTCCAAAGCCTTCAATTAATTTCAAAAACAACAAAGCTACCATTTCAGCTCTCTACGACGACACGTCTGGCCAATCTTAAGGCACCAGTGAGTTTCATACCTTGCCTTTGCTACTACGAATATTATAGGCGAAAACCAATTAGTACGTCACACGACGTAGGTACAATAATTCTGAGCGTATGCGGAGACTGCAGCAATACCTTTGACAGCACATTGTTTTAGACTTGGTTTCATCTTTGTCTTGCTTAGACCGTCAGGGCGTTCTGACTCTGGTCTTTTGTTGTTTAAAGCCTGTCGTTTTTAGGTCAATTTTCAATGTCGCATTAGTAGTAAAAGTATCGGGTATCAGTACTCAACGGATGCCTCAACATTTAAAATGGACCCTTTTGCAAACAAACCTCACTTTTATGGCAGATTTTTTTAAGATTATGAAAATGATATTTCGTGCTCAAGTTTCAGTCATTTCAGGAACTTTGAAAGTGTTAATTTGACTTTTAATTTTTTTTATGAATAACAAATAAGAGATTGTTTTGCAACTTGTCAAAACAGACACTGCATTTTACACAAAATCTACCCATTCCAGAATTTTAGTTTAACGCTTACGTATTTGTTAATACCTAACCGGTAATACATTATTAAGCTATGACTAGATGCTACCATACAGATATTTTCACGAACATACAATTATAACAAAATAATAATTATCAATAATTTCAACAAAATTCGATCATTTATATAAAAAGCACTCCAAAGAAAACTCCAATAAGCTTCTTATAGAGCAGTGGCGCGGAGAGAGAAACGGTCAAATCTGTTACTAAACCCGTGGTAAAAGATGGTCTCACACAAAACCGACAAAAAATCTAATCAACAAAAACTGACCAAAGCGCACTCCGACTAATCAAACACACAATAGGAATTCCATTTGGGGTACAATCTAGATACATAAGCCTACCTCCGCAGACGTCTCCACATACAGACAGTCCGGTGCAAGTCCTTTGACAAATCACCGTCGTAGCGGACACACTTTGTTCCCCAAAATGATTTACAACGGGTCTCTCGGCACCGAATATTTGGCTTGTATTGTTCCGACGAGTTATGATTACCATAAAACACAAAACATAGTCGGAATGGTTCGCTTTTGCGGAATAATTTTTGAACAAAACCATTTTTGTGACGCGACCTCCTTGGAGGGTTAGTCAGGTTTGAGGTAGGTTGCCGGCCTGATGAAGGTTTATGATGACAGGTGTTAGGGCAATAATGCATTTAGACTGACTGATGTTCCGAAAAGAGTATAAAAAATAGTTTAGTGAAACATGTACTTTCTGAAGAGTTTTGATGGTTTTTAAAGTATATCGCTGAAATTTATAGTATAGCGCTGAAAAAAAAAAAGAAAACTTCTGACTAAAAATGTAGAACCGCCAGAATATCAATAAAAAAATAAACGATTAAATTAATTATAACAAACACTTGCACAGTCTGTGTATACCTACGTTTTAATAACAATGATTGATGAATCGTATCCACCAAAATTATCGGGAATAAAATTTGAATAAAAAATATCGTCACTAAATAAAATAAAGAATGAAGTCGGAATAAACGCGGGCTTAAATCCGCATAATCATTGGCAACAGATGCTTCGTCCACAAACGTATCATCAATTCTGTTGGCATAAAATATTTGTTTTAACTTCTGAAGGATTTTTGTCGTTTTCGCTTTTGTTAATTTTACTGGCAGATTTTAAACTGTGATTAATTTATTTAACGATTTATAAATAGTGGTTGGAGAGATTTTAACTTGTTTGTTTTTTAATAAGCCGGTAATTTGGCAGACATTGATATGTTTATATAAGCAAATGTGACTGTTAAAGGAAAGTAGTCATTTTGGTGTTTAAGTGCTTCGGTTAATTGTGTTATATAATTATTTACTAAAAAATAACTGTTCCCTAAAACTTTCGTTCTTTAAACTAAAACAAGCCTTTGAAATTAATACTATGTTCACTTAAACACCATACACGCTGTCATCCAACGAGAAAAACAGATCAACGCAATATTACTCTAAACCTAACAAACAATTCTATAGACACCAAAAATTTTCACAAACAAAACTGTGAAAACACTCAAAAATTCACCCCCGCATACAGAGTGGCGAAAACCAACTGAGCTATTCAAAATTCCGGTCCAGTTTCACAAATTGCTCATGCATCCGTCGCTTAAAAAAAGACTAGGTTGTGTGGTGTCAATTGAATTCTCTTGAAAACCTTGGCCTCTGCGGTATCGTATTTTTTTATTGGCGGTGGATTGGCTTCAGAAATTGTCCGAATTTTGTTCCCGTTGCCAAAAATACAGCAGAAAGACCCGAAATATGAAGGCACGGTATGTACCTAAACGTCGCAGGCCACTTACATCGTCACGTCATACACCGTGCCTCGATGTATGTGTGTATAGTGCGAATGTATATATAGTAACAATAAAACATCGGTATGTCAACGAGACTAGAACAGAGGAATTGAAATATGAATAGCATGTTATATAAAAGTACAACTGATTTCATAAAAAACAACTGAGAGCCAAACTTGATAAAAGGCTTTTGGGACCAAATGCCAGGTATTTCACGTTAAATGAAAAAGAATCAACTGAATCGGTTCATCCAGTCCGAAGTCATGAGGAACAAAATAAAAAACATTTCTTTAGACGAATTGACTTTTTGAAGTCAGTTAAATATTATTATTCTTTCTAAACAAACCTTAAATCTTAATAGTAGAGCCGTAGAAAATCACCGTTTTGATTTTCAACATAGTTTTACCGAGTCAATACATATATATTTACAGAGCTATATAGTTTTGCTATTGAAATTTTACTATTATATCCAGCAATAATTATTTCTCCATTAGCTCATTTTTCCCGGAGTATGTTAAAAACTGTCAATCCTTTTTGTTAATAAATAGCTACTACATACCTATAGCCTTTAAAGTTTAAATAAATAGGCCGCAACCACGAACCTCGTTTGCAGTAATTCAGAGTTGTGTTTTATGTGTCGCTTGCTAATCAGTGAACGTGAATGATTTCAGGTGGGCTCCACGATTCGGTTGTAATATATTACTAACGGTACGAGGTTTAGGCAATTGTATCTGATTGGTACGATGCAGCTTTGATGTGGATTGATTGCGATGGGTAATAGTTTTCATTTGGGTAAATTATCGACACTGAAATTGTCGAGTAGTATTTTATAGGGAATATATTTTTAACAACAAAAAAAAATAATCGACTTCAAGTAAAATTTACTGCTTCAAGTCAAACTTGTTGAAGTTTTATGAGAAGAGAAGATGAGAGCGAATGACAACTATTTAAAGTAAAATAATAAAAAAAACGAATAAAACGTTTTCTTCCAATCCGAAATTCTGCGATAGCATAAAAATAAACACACGACTTGAGAACCTCCTTCTTAAAATCGTTTGAAAATGTACTTAATGTTTCTTTTTCATTAAAACAAAAAACGAATCCAGTTGTAATCATTATGGTCGAGTAAGAGTAAAAAAAATTAAAACAATGTGTCATGTAGCCCCCAAAAATCAATTATTATCACATGCAGTCTGTTTTACAAGTTGTATTGTGTTCTCTCATTAATTTTAATATTAAATGAGTATCTAAGTACAACAGTTTTAGCTTAAATTTTAATCAACATGACATATAACATGACATCACAATGATCTTTGTGTAAGATGCTCATGTCCACAAAGGCAGAGAAGAGGCAAGTGTTATTAATTCAGTGTTCAGAAATACTCGTAGCTCTCAACTTTTAGGTATAACAAATAAAACACATTTTCATGCTAGATAAGGTCTTAAAGCTGCCGTAAAGCCTGGAATTATCTCAGGTCTGTTAGTTTAACAAAGATACGAAAATTTCCCTAGAGATCCATAGTTTATGTTTTAGCTTCAATTTTGATAATAATGTTGATGTTACTCCAAAAAGTAATATTATTTGATATGTTAGTTTTTCTATTGTTTGTTTGTAAGTCATTCTAAGAAACAATTTCGAGATTTATTTTTGTTGAATGTATTTTAACTAAAATTCTCAGCTTTCAGAATAAATATTTTAATTACTTTTTATAGTAAACTCTAAAACAAAGCGCATTTAGATTAAAATTGTGTGCATTATGAAATGGAGCAGCGAAACTAAAACTTTATTAAAATATAAAATGGTTTATGTAATACACATTCTGTAACTACGCCATTTTAACAACACAAAAAGTGCAATACAATGCGACACGTAGCAAATCCGTTATCGGCTACGTAAGCGTAACCGACGTAGCGGTTACGTCAGCTACGCCGTAGCCACCAGTTAGTCCTTTATTTTATACATTGCTGTGGACCTTTACAAATGCCAGTTTACTCATACAATTTTATATTTCATGCATGAAAATAAGTTTATTTTATGAATGTCTATTTGCCAGTGCGGCATATCGGGAGTAAAAACCGTAAGCCAATAGTTGAAAATCCTGGAATGAACCGACTGCATTCAAATGTTTTTTCTCTTTCATACCAACAGTTCAGCCTGAAAGCAAAAGGGCGAAGCCACTACATCAATTACAAAATGTCTGACACTAAATCGCGTTCCCGTGAACAAGGTTTTGTATTCAAACTTTAGCAATTACGTTAGTCAGGATTTAAGTTAAGTTGCTAACTTTCAAAACGGGACGGATGGTTACCGTAGGATTCGCTACGGGCGTGAGACGGGGCGAACTTGTTCGACGAGCATTTTGTTTGCTTGACCATTAATGTACTTTTTGCTTGCTTCCTTACTAGTCCAAATGGTATTTGAGTATTTATTTGAAGACTCCTACGCTACTTGATCTAAGTATTCGTTGCTGTTGGTTTTTGAGCCTTATAGCTGAAAGTAAAATTTACTAGAGACAGCTTTTAAGATGGTTAAGGTCAAATGTTTAAGAAATTATTAAACTAATTAACGAATTTTTAAAAGGAAATCGTTTCCTACAAAAAGCACTCTGTATCTATCCAAAGAATAATAAAAAAATCCTTATTCTTTATCCAACAATTTCCACAACTTAACTTTGTTTCAACATCCAACAAATCCGACATATTATCTCCCTGTACAATCTGGGTACTTATCCGCAGATCCACAATCATACTTTACCGAGTTTTAACACCGACTTTTGTTTGTGATCGGACAATTTATGTAAGTTCCCGTTATGAGTGCTCTTGGCCGACTGATTGTGGGAACACTTCTTCTTGATCGCCAATTGTTTTGATTTATATTGACTTCTATTTTCTTTTGTTGAACAGAATAGAGTCCATTTTAGGGTGCACTGTTTTCATAGTATAGAGGAGATTGACTCGTCGAAATGTTTATAAAATTTAAATAGTCTATTACATATGCGATCATGGATGTAATAATCCATTTAGATGGGATCAAACTGATATATAATACTATACTGAAGTGGTTTATGATGGAGCCCGACAGAGTTAAAAATACTATTGTGAAGTGATCAGAAACCCGGATAAAGTTAAGTCGCTACAAAATGATTTCTTGTTGTGAATAATTTAATGGCCTGAAATTTGTATCAGAAACGTGATTATACGTTGAAACATTTTCAACCAAAACAAATTTTCTAATATGAATAACGGAAACCAGGAAGAACTATTCATTTATGTTACTTCCTGGACCAATTAGGGTAAAATACAAACCGTTTTTGATTCAAAGTCCACCTGGGCCATCTATATCCTCAAGGAATACAAATTTCATCACATGCACGTCCCTGTAATTAGTTTACTTCAATTATAACCAGCCTACATAAATTTAACAAGGCGATTATCATAAAACATAGAGGGTCACCCTTGGGAGTGACCCGTAGTCAAAGGAAGACTTTACCTTGTACTGTAAAGTGGGGAAGAAGTCATACGTGGTAGCGGAAGATGACTAGATGTTGAATTGTAAATTTTAAACTGCTCAAAAAGGTAGGAATATGTTTTAGGATTTAAATGAAAAAAAGTTTAGCACAATAAACGTAATCTTGGTGTGTGTTTTAGTCTTAGCAAATGGAGTATAATTATTGTTAACTGAAAACAAGGATTAAATAAACAAATCACCACCAATAAAGATCATTTTGTAATTTCTATAAAAAATGTATTTTTTAATTTAACTGATCAAGAAGGAAGATTTTATTTACAGTTTCATATGAATGTAAAAATTTCTGTGATACCTTGTACTTTATGATTTGTCAAAAATACATTAATGTTTTGAAAAATAAGTAAATATGTCTATAAGTCTAGCTAGCCAGTCTAGTCTAGCACTTAAAATACCAGCTTTGCTTAGTTTGAAACTCGACAACGTAGTGTGAAAGTGTGTTGCTGAATATTATGTTATTATAACTTAGACAGGTATAATCAAATCAAGAGGCGAACAAAAACACAATGTAATATGACATTATGAGCACTTAGCCTAGTCTTGCCCCGACGATATTGAGTCGGTCCATTGTAACAGATGCGGTTAATACCTATAATTTACACGGAACGGCTGTCAGCTGACCTCCGCAAACTAATTACTGGACGATACTGATGCCTTAAGTTTTGTTCGGGTGACTTGATTCTGCTGTTTGATCCTTGAGAATTTTACATTGTTTTGATTGGCAACCAGCAATACTTTAAAACGAGTTATAGAGATTTTTAAACATAATAATTCTCGGTTTTAATTCTAATAAAAAAATATAATATTTTGAAATTCTCTGAAAGGAAAACAATTAAAATTATAGATATTTTTTTATTCGTATATTTACGTCTTAGTTAAAACTGTGGTTTCACAGGCAGCCGAGAGCTTGAGGTCACCACGTCAACCAGACAGTGTGCGATGTGGCGCGGGTTCGATCCCCGCTTAAGACAAGCGATTGTGTGATCTACGAATATTCATCCTGAGCCTGGATGTCTTTGTGTATGTGACTTGAATATTTGCAAAACCTGGCGACACAAGGGGTAAATTCCTTAACGCGGGAGTAATTTTTTTAAACAATAAATACTTACTTTAGTGTTAATATTTAATGCAATCATAAAAAAACTCTAATCATGACAGGAAATCGCTTTCTCCCCTAACTTGTAACTTAAATACAAAAGATATTAGCTGTACTTGTACTCTGCTCCCTAAGGAGGTCTCTCTTAATTTAGTTCAATGCTGACGACACGACTGTTTTTGCTGTTTCATGCACAAACGTTGTCGTCTGATATACCGAGAATCATAATTATTGTAATTGAATATTTAAGTGTCTTTTGTGGACACATGTTTTGTGTTTGACTCTTTTAGGTACCTATTTTAGCTGCTTCTCCATTTCACCCAAAGGTGACTGGTAGATAAAGTTAGGCGGCATTAAGTCCGCCTTATGTATCACAATTATACTCGAAAGTTTAAAAATACAAATAAACAATTCTTAATTTATAATAATGGAAACGTTTTGTAATTGAGTTAGGTTTATTTTTTTACATTTATGTCATTCTTGCAAGTGCTGAAAACATACCATAAAATAAATATTGTACGGTTTAGGTACCAGATTTATAATAAGACAAAATAAAATAAAATAATGAAATCCTGAACCTATAGGAAATGTTTTTACTTCAAGAAAAAAAAAATACGTATTCAGAAATTTATTGGCATATCACATATTTCTTTAATCTTAGTAGCCAAGGATAAAATACGTTGGGTTTGAAGTCGGTCCTTTGAGGCAAATGCTTAGATCAAAGGACCGAAACAGAGGTACGCTAAAATAAACATGTCTGCGTCTGCCACAAGACAGGACACAACACAATGTGTTGCTAGTTTCATTTGTAAACCTCAATGTAACATGTTAAAGGACTATTTTTTGTTTTAACTTATTCTAAAGGATTAAGGCGTAATTTTAAACGATGTATTGTAAAATGTTATCAACTCCATTCTCTTAAATAGTACTACTTTACTAGGTGCATAAAATAGGCATTGTGAAATCACTGCGTATTCCGTTGTTAAGAAAAAAAAATTTGAAAGCTTTTAAGCCTATTCAGCCTTTTTGTAATGTTTTCATACAATAACCATCAAAGGCAAAAACATAACGAATCAACAGCCGATACGGATCAAATCTCCATCGCCGAACATCACTTATTAAAATCCGAGATCTGTACCGTTCTTTATCCAATTAAAGTGTAAAAACGAGACACGATTATACGTCAGAAAGGGATCGCATTACATCCCTATTAATTATTCAAAAGAGGCTCCCCGATCGCCGAGATACGTACCCCAATTAATCTTATATTCATTGACTTCGCCAAATTGACACAGATTAGTAAAATCCGCTTTATAGTCGAGTTTCAAAGGGTTCTGAAATGTGGTCGCGTTTTCAGGAGGCCCTAACTGGACAGGGAATTAAACGGTTCGTTTAAAATTGTGTTCTAATGATTAGGAAATTAGTGATCGAAAGAATAGTTTTCCTGTGGCCAGAATTATGTATTTCTTACCTATGCTATGGAGCCCTTTGCTTAAATAAGGAGGTGCATTAATTTCTGTTTTTGAGAAATAATTATAACAATCTTTATGTTATTTTTCGTTTAGGCACTAGCCATGTCTTTCCCAATCTGAGCAATACATAATTAAATGATGCAAGGATTTAGTCACGTACCCCGCCGCCGCGTCGTCTCATCAATAAGAACTCCGATTGGGTCCGAAATATCAGTAAGCCGTTGCAACATTCATCATCATTCAGTAAGTTACTAAGAAATCAAGCAATCAGCAATATGATGAAAATCATGCAATGAGATTTTTTATACTATCAATAAAAAAGAAGGTCTTAAATTATTAATTTATTCAAGTAACAAAATCCTTAGTATTTTTCACCATAGTTTCCCCATAGGAAATAGCAGTGAACACCGTTAAAAATGTTCAGTCGATTTTCACGCAGAGCGGTTTGTTCGATTGAAATACAACTCATCCTTTTTTCGACTGCGGCCTGAATGGACATTGGACACGAAACGAAGGTTAGCCATGCGTCCCTATTTGATTGAGTGAAACCGCAATCGCAACTTTTCTGCTTCTTGCAAAAAGTAAAGCCATGCAGGTATATTTTTTGCTTGCTTCATTCAATACAAGATTATGACGGTTTTTTATATATATTAGTATTAAGCCATTACTTCAAGTTTTGTACTAATTAAAAACAAATATATTATTATGATTGCAACAGAATCTGTACAATCCTGTTAAATTCTGAAGAAACTTAATAATTTGATTTTTTTTTGAGGTAATCGTTTAATTTTTCACTAAATTTGATTTCAGTAACACGAAAAAGTACCAAAACAATAAAAAAATATCCTCCTTTTTCAAGACGGACATAAACCATTTTTTGTTGAGACCTTAAGACAACGCCATCTAACAAAGATACTAGGAAACTGGATCAGTGAAAGGCAAGTTTGGTGCATTGTCCCTAATTGGTACAGATAGCTACCGAGAGATGGCGCTAAAACGTTGTTCCAAAAACTGTCTCTAGATGGAGTCATAAGAGACTACTCATTTGTAAAAGATGTGAATGAAATTTTAATATGGACTTCCCTTTTAATATCATAACCGTTATCTATCAAATTACCTTGTATTGTATTATTAATGTACTTTTTGTGATCATTTTAGGAAACTCAAAACTTTGTAAGTATAAAACAGGTGGAGTTAGGGGTAAACTGGCTGCAAGGAAGTATTTATATTAATTATCAATAAATTAATTACAAAAACAGGCAATAATCTGTCTATTCGTCAAACCTTATTAAAAAAAAAACTATACATTTATTTATTTAATTATCACACTAATCTACCATTACAGGTTTCTTAACCTAATGCGGTAGCTAGGACTAAACAAAGTTCTAAGTATTTATGTTAACTAGGGTTTCAAAGATTGAATTATTATGCACATAGTTGCAGGTCTAAATTCCAGCAACTGTTTGAAATACTAAGACTATACTCTAATTCTTGATTGAAGTACAATTCAATACCTACCTATCTTGTTAACCTAGGCAACAAAACACGCAATAACTTAACCTAAGTCATTCACATTCTCACCTTACTTTTACGATGGGATCTAAATTCCTTTACCTATTTTTATAATTTAGTGGGTCCCGCTATAGCCAGGCTTAGCCCGTGGATTGAAAGGGTCAAATCCATTATGCGGCGGTGAATCACTTAAATAATTCATTTTACGATTTATTGTGTAACGATGTTTTCATGGAATTGGATGATAAATCCTGTATTTTTGTACATAATATTGTTGTTTACTGATTTTTCGTTTGGTAAGTTGTGATAGAATTCAATTTTCTCTGAACTCAATTTGTTATTTTACGACTGTGGATTTAATGGGAGACCTTTCTTCGATACGTTATATATTATGTCAGTCATTCTTAACTAAAATAGGGTAAATGAACAATTGGTTTAAAATCAGCAACATCCTGCTAGTTGTCTGAAAATATCAATAGAAAAAACAAAATATTTTTATTTTCCGTCTCATCACCATGGCCTTTTTCCAGCTAAGTTAAGATCTCCTGCCAGTCTAATCGGATGCAGCTAAGTACTAGTGTTTTACAAGAAGCGCCTGCCTATCTCATCTCCTGAACCAAGTAACCCGGGCAAGACACTTCTTCAATCAAGTAACCTTGACAACGAATGACGGAGGAACTCGTTATGACAAAGATGGTCTCCCATCCATAGATAGACCGTATCAAGCGTAGCTTAACCTGTGATCGATCAACTTGTGCAGTTGTAGCTTAGCCGCGAGCATCTCCATTTCATTTTCCGTCGCAAAACAATAAAATCATAAAAACTTGAGGAACAATTATGTACATTTTTAAACTGTAAGAGGCACGCAATATACAGTTTGCGAACAAAAAGTTTGCTTAAAAAGTACCATAAATCTCCAATACTTTAAGGGGATGACTGTGGACGGAAGTTATCCTTTTGTCCACCATTGTTTAATGTTGCGGATTTGCGTCAGTATAATGCTTTTTTCCAACGGAAACTGGTAATTTCTGTGTAACTGAGAAACGGTTTTCGTGGAAAAAAATGTTAGAGCCACGTTTCTAAATGACAATGAAGGGGAAATGAGAAAAAAGAAATAAGTTTATGTTCGGACAGGAAGAATATTTGTTTTGGTCGCTTTCAAGCGAGTGAATGATTTTTGGAAAGTTTGCAAAGTGGAATCGTTTTGTGAAAACATTTTTAATGTTTTTTTGTTTTTGTAAATCAACAGAATAAAATAAAATTGATATTTATTTAAAGTAACATAATAAAGCGCCATTATTCTTGCCCTTTCTGGATGAAGTCCACACAAAGATTGTCTGTAAAAGATTACTTTTAACGATAAGACATCCTATTTTGATACTATGTAACTATTTAATTTATGTTTGTTAAATTTCGACTCGTCTGGTGTTCGATTTTCTGTTCTATTCTAAATTCATTTCAATGACGACATCTCATCTTATGAATGTAATGCAATAACATGAGTTATACATACATGGATCACATCGGAGATAGAATCCATAGGAGGACGTTCCATCATTATTTTAATTAGTTTCTCATTCATCATTTAACTAACCAACTAATAACAGTCATCCACAACCAGATTTCATCCTCCAGCATTTCATAAGCCAGAGTTTATTCAACTTTAATCCTCTAAAATCAGAAATGACCTCTTTTGTGACGCTGAACTACGTCCGAACTATAAGCTCCTGACACGACACAGCCTTAGTGGAAGCGAGACGGCATTATATCTGCATACGGGTGTCTCGCTCCCACGGTGATAACTCTCCCGCATGGAGAGTTCGTAATGAGTGCGGAGTACTTATAGGTAAGAGTCACAGACTATTGAAATAATAATTAAATGTTAATTATTTAGTCAGTCGTGGCAGGGACTAATATGCTGTGGGATTTAGGGATTAAGACTTGTTGTGGCGTTGCGTTGAAAATGTGTAGTTTAGAATAAAAATAATTTTCATCAGTGTCAATGCGATTGTGTTGAACCATTATCAAGCTAAAAGTTTTCAAGCGACTGAAGAGTTAAAGGTTCAGGTTTCTTTTAACTTGAAGCTATTATCTATTTGCTAGTTACCCATATTTGATTTTAATTGCTGAAACGCATTAAGTAACCATTTAGGATGGTAAATAATAAGAACTAAAAAAAAACTGAATACGAATAAAAAAACAACAAACAATAATTGCGATACTGAACCACGCAAACATTTATGTTGAACAATCACCCTAATACATGACCAGGATTAAAAACAATTGAGTCAATCAATTAGTCAAAAATGAAATAGAACAGATTCATATTGCCCTAATGGATTCGTTTGATTGACCCAATAAGACCGATGTACGTTCCAGTTTAATTCCAACAAAACAATATTTATCCCATACTCGAGTTTATTTATCACGTTGCAACGTTGCACATGATAAATTAAGTGGGTTGCTCAAAGGAAAGGGTGATCCGTGTATCTCAGTATGATTAATCGCCTTTGTGAGGGCAAGAAACTTGGATGAGGAGGAAATTGATAACAATTTTCCCCATTTTGGTGTTGCTGACGACGTCATGTTTGTTGTATTCTCGAAATTATATTTGTCCGCGGTATTGGGAGGTGGAATAGGGTGGAATTGGAACTATTCCGCCTCATATATTTCAACGTTGTATAATTAATGTATAATTAGGTATGAAGGACTGTAAAGTCGAGTCGCTTCTTGAAGAAGTAAAAACGGAAGGAAAAAAGGCTACGCAGAAGGAAAACTTGACTGATTTGACTTGAAGACTGATGGCATTGACCTTTTTGTTCAAGGTTAATAACCTCTTAAGGAACATTAAGTTTTTTGATGTTTGGTATTTTCATTAGAAATTTCATTTTCAGAAATATCAATATTTTATTCCATTTTTAGAGCACCTGTTATCACTAGAGATTAAAGATTATTTAAGGCAAAAGTTTTTCCATAATACTTCAACAAGCAAAAAGTACTAGGGATCAAACTTCATAATTCTGTCTTCAATATCAAACTGACATTATTATAGGATATCAGAATGGAACCAGCGGCTAAGTTTCAGAGTCTTAGCAAAGTGATGCTCAAGTTTGTGAGTAGCGCGGCTTAAATACGGTCACGTCGCGTTCGGCGTTTGTTGGAGTTCCATAATCTGCTGACATGACGTTTAAAGTAAAACCGAGTTCGAATAACTCGATATTCTATTGGCAGTATTAGAAGACGTCAAGTCTTGTGATTGGTGGAGCTTTGTGTTGTGATGGTGAGTTGATATTATGTTTAAGGTATTACTAAAAAAACATAATTGGTAGTTGAGCGATGAAAAGAGGTTTTATTTTTTTATTTAGAAAATTAATGTTACGTAGGAAAATTTTATATAATAATATTCTTTAAGCACTGTTGGTTTAACACCATGATTAATTGTAAATATTTCTTTGTGACGACGAAAAATACCTTCTTCGATCCAAAACTCTAAGAGTAATAGTCTAAGAAGCACAAATATTTCAAATATTCAAATTTTCTTATTTTTACATCAACAAGACAGAAGCTCGAGAATTCAAAAGACGCATCAGCTTCCGAGTCACTTAATAGCATTTATCAACCCATTTAGCTGGTGTTGACCCAATATTGAATACCCTACATCTCAACCCAACCCTCACGAGTTCGATCTTAGATTTAAGCGGAGTGTACATCGGAAATCCCATTAAATTCGTATCCAATAGTTTTTCCGGGGCACGTACAGCAAGACGTGCTTCTCAAAATGAAAGTAAAATTTTCACCTGGCATTTACGAACCACGTTAACCGTATCAAAGGAGGTATCTTCAAATGTATGTAGTCATTGCCTTAGATTATATTAACCTTATTTCCTTTAGTAGACGGTAAGATAATATTAGAATAGGAATATGAAATGGCATAATCACGTATTATGCTCAGTAATTCAAAGCGGAAGAAACAAGTAAAAAAATGTTATATATTTCAAATTGTTTTGTGTCATATGAGTACCAGTTGATGTCATTTACATGTAACAAGAAAGTACAAGATTTTGTAATAAGACAAGGACAAACAATAGGAAGCTTAGTTCCATTCATGAAGCACCAAAATGCTCTTGTTATAAGTTTCAAATTTCCAATAAAATAATCTTAAAACCGTCAAAGGCTAATTGTTTCCATTCCAATGCAGGTACAATTTACTTTCCATAAAAATACTTCAATGGAATACGGGCGATTGAATAAATCTTCCTTTTCTCAAGGCACGTTGCACTTTTTCTGAGAGAACTGGCAGCGAGCGATACGCTGGCAAAAAATCGACGATATCAATTTGGCTCAGGTTTTCGACGGGCGCTATTTTAACTGAATAGTTGAGGTGAGGTACTTTAGGATACCATGTGGTTGGAAATTGGAAGATAAATCTCTTTTTGATTAGTTTTACAGTCAATATTCTTTTAGGGATTATTATTCTATTATCTGCTCTTGCAGCGCTGCTATGTTGGACGAGTTTATGACGAAATATTTAGGTGAGTATTGTTTCACCTAATATCGTAATTGTTTATACAAAAAAATGGGCATGGAATGTGAATATGAGTTATTCTATTTTTATGTAAGAGATATTCTTGCTGATCATTTTTTTAATGGATTTTTACTAAGACGCCTTTTTTGATGGTGATCTATATGGGTGTCAAGTAACTCGATCCTGATGCTTAACAATAAAAAAATTCGACATCCAAAAATATTCCCTGAGCAAAGGTCATATACCAGTAATCCAGCACCAGTTCCAACCTTCCATCTTGAGCAAAGTGCTTAAACTTTTGTTCTTAACACCCAAACTTCGAAGAAACTTACTATATAATACGGCTCAAATGGGAACAGCTGAACTGAATTGGGTCAAAAACTGCAGTCGCATTCACATTTGAATATTTAATTTGGTATTGTAATCATATTACGTATAAAATACTTTTTTGAATTATAAGACTGCAGAGGCGAATGAACTGCAGTGAAGGAGCAAATGTTGTTTGCATTATTAAGGAGGTATTACAAGATGCAGTGAACAGCGGCAAAGCAAACTTAGTTTAGATAACAGTAGTTGGCAAGTTTGGGACGTTCATTCACGGCTAGAGATATCTACTTGGAGCTAACGAGAAAGGGTCCGAAATGTTCACCTGAGGTTCCTGTGTTGTATGTGTGATCAGAATTTGAATAAATATGTACTAAAATTAAAAATTTTGACAGACACATACAACAAATAAAAAAGGACGAAAATCAATATAACAGTTTTCAATAATGGTTAATATAAAATCGTTTAGTTAAACTTTTTAAATAAATATCATGTGATTTTTTGACGATTTTGTACACAGGGCTGTAACAAACCAAGAAATACTATTTCCACGACAATCTTGAAATCGAATGTCTGTGAAACTTTACTATTGCCGTTTTGCTGATCAACTCTACATAAAATGTAATTAACGAAAAAACGACGAAACAAAATAACCTCTGATATTATAAGCATAAATCGCAATAAAGTTTTTCTTTCAGAAACTTCTTATTGGCTTACTCAAAAAAGTAATGTCACCTTCAAACAATTTTCATTTCAATACAGACATAAAATAAACTTCTACGCCAAGATGTAATTTATGGTCTAACCCAATCACCCTGTAGTTTGACTCCTCTCTCCTCTCCTCTCCGATGAAAACAATTTCCTTGAGTAATGGGAATTCGTGTCCCAATATTCAAGGATGGGAACCCTAGACAAGACAGTGACGGGTTGCAGACGAAGCGACGTATTTGTCTAGTCACCGACCGGGATTTCTAGCAATTTCTCTTCGAGGGGTTCAGAAAAAATATATTTCGCAATATAAATTACCCTGAGAGTGCTTTTAAAAGGTTTCTGCTCTATTTATTTAAGGGATTTTGAAAAGGTGAATGAAATGTAAGTGGTTATAAAGTATTGCTGCAGAAATTAAGTTTGTTGTTTTGCCTTGCAGTAATGAGGATCTTTTTACATTGGAGAGTAGAAGAATAAATTAATTTCTTCTATCAAATTGCAAATACTAGTAATAAATTATGATTAAAAGATAATTAAACAGGTAATTACATGGTCTTTAAAAATAACAATGAAGCGAGAACAGACACACACAAGCTTATTCTTCTGCAATAACCTTAATAACGGAAAAAAAATCATTCAGAAAAATAAATTGCCATTACTTAAGCAAACTAGAATTCCCCACAAAAATCTACGAAGGTAACTTTTCAGCTGAGAAAACGAAAAAATACAACGAAATTTCTTCGCCATGAACAACTTGGAATCCCGAAGCGTGCTTCGTAAACTTCATGAATGGCCTAACTGAACAGTTTGCTACTGAACATGTTTTGAATCGAGATGTAAAATTGGATAAATCTTTAAAAGTTTTCTGCTCACGTGTTGAATTAAATGTTATTGGGAATTTATTAGTCAATATCGTATGCAATTGTTAAAATGGAAAACAACTGACTGTTTATTAAATGATGTAACGGTTTACTCACGCGTATTTATCGGGGGTACCCGACTAGTTTCGGACCCAACCGGAGTCCATTATCATGAGTTCGACTCGCGATCCCGCCGCGTCAGCTCATGATTAAGGACTCCGGTTGGATCCGAAACTAGAAGTAAACCGTTACATCATTTAATAATGAACCTGTCTCACGATAGTTATTATAAAAACTGACTGCTTTTCAATAGTTCGATTTTTTTTGGTCTAAATTACATCGTATGTTTTTTGTTCTACCCGAAAGACAAAAAGTACAGTAAAAAAACCGGATATTTTGTATAAGAATAGCTCTCATGAATCTACTAGTAAAGATATCAAACTGTGAAAAAAACATACGCTCACTCTGAAATATTATGAAATCGAAACTAGATTTTTTTGCTTTGAAGCACTCATAACCATTTTCAGTAATTTTAGTTCTACCGTTTTCACATTACAAACTGTAATTGACATTTAATTTTAATAATGTTCAATGTGACTTTAGTACCAATTTTCGACTGGAGCACAAATAAGTTTGTCGCATTAAACCTACAAGGTTTATAATCCGGTCGTTCCAACAATTTGGAGAATATTAACATTTATGATATCGTAAACGGGTAACACAGTCCATTAACTATAAAACAGTTTGCAGTAACTAAAAGACTAATTGCTGCCTTAGGACGACAGTAAAATTTACATATTAATAAAGAATATTATGTTATGCGAGCAATAAACATTAACCCACTGAGACATACATAAATTGTCACTACAGGCATAAAAACTAATATTCTCCATGACATACAGCCGGCAAATGGGGTTTAACCCAACTTTAATAACTGACCCACCGGCAGACATAAAGCTAACAGCCCAAATGTTAGTCATCAAAATATATTCACGACATTATTTTCTTTGAGCATAATACACAGACCATATGCTCCTTCTCAGGCCTTTTCAGAGCCTGTGAGATTGAAATCTCCTGAGAAACTGGAACAGTACTGGATACACACAAGTTGCTGAAACCATACCGATCAGGCTGCTTTCCTTGCGTCTTCTGTCTTTCATAAGGCTCTGGCTCCTGACTAAGATATACATGTAATGTGTGTTTCTTCACCATCAGTGTATACTGAAGAATCTGAAGAGCTATCACTATGATAATCAAATACTGGAACACAGGATGCCCCCACTGAATCTCTGTTCTCCTTCTCCACGCTGATCTCTGGTGTTTGCACATTACTCTCGTCATCTGGAACCAATATTGCCTCCTGGCTGTTTGCATTATCACCTGTCTCGCTTTCTATCAAAATAACATCTGCTGGTGATAACAGTATCTTTTGAAGGATTACACAATCTCTATCCTTTCACATTCATTCCATATCTTGGCTATTTATATGTGCAAGCCACTTCTGTGCCACAATCTTCCTGTAATTGCAGGAGCTGCCAACATGTAACTTGAAGATTGTAACCTCAACTTGTAAACCCCATCAGTTAAGTCAGCTATCGCAACCAAAGCATCTCTTCCGTCATAAATACATAACAATGCTTTTCTTCAATTATAACCTGGTTACCATTCCTGATAAGCTCGCTAACTGATTACAAGTTTGTAGTCAAAACAGGCACGCATAGCACATTTTTCACAGTTATATGACATTGCAAGTCTGACATGATCTCCACATCTCCTGAACAATCAACCCATTAAAACACGGTGATAGTTTCATGTTTGCAATCCCGTCCTTGTTAACAGTCATATGTGCACTGGCACCGCTATCTGTGTACCAACCCTTCTAACTAAACCTTCCGTTTATAAAAAACATTGAAAACGCATTTATCCGCCATTTTCTTTCATAACGGGCACCACATTTATCATAGTTTTCCATGCCCTTTAGTTTTGGTACACTAGCTATATTCGAGTTCATGGTTTCGCCAGTCAACAAGCACTTATCGCCATGTGTTGCGAACACTCCCTTTCCTAACCCCGCGTTCGTGCCTACTCTGACCTCTGCTCTCGTCATCACTTAAACGTAATATTCTGGTCACAAATATTCACTGACACACCCTTCAAAAACATACCCTCTCACCCGAACATTAAGGTACGGTTTCAAATGCTCTTTCAAATGGTGCTAAATCGACAAGTCATAGTGGACACGCTCTCACAGAGTAATGTAAGCCTTGCGCATTTGAAATAAGAATCAATTTATTTTGAAGTTGTCATTTGGACATGTAACTGGCGTAATTTTAATGTTTTTGGTTGTAATGTGAGTTTTTGGATGCTGTGTTTAAGGTCGAGTTTGGTTTGTAGGTGAATATGGGTTTAAGAAAATCTAAATTTAGATGTAGGTCATTGCATAGAGCCTCGCTAATTGTTGGGTGTGCGTTAAGGAGCACTCTCGAGCCTTTTAGAGCAAAGACGTTGCGTTGTAAATATTGCTGTTGTTTGTGTATTTAAGAGAGAGTTGTGAAGAGAAAAGTTTTTGGGTTTTGTGAGACAAATACAAATGTTTATCTAACGTCAATTTATGCTAACAATGATCATACAAATGTGTTCCGACGAAGTACTGTTTTGTTAGGTAAAGAATAATAACATGTATGTGAATATTATTATCAATTCCTTAATTGGTATATTAATTAAAATTTCATGTTTGTTTTACAAGTTACCAAAAATATGCAAGTCAGTACAACTGTGTACAAATATGTATTCTGCTTAACGATAACCTCTTTATGGATCATTTTGTCAATACCAAATTTAAAAACAAACCTCATTCCAACAAATACTGCTGGCAAAAAATCGATGGCAGTAAAAAGCTACTTAACTCCCACAAAAAAGTTTCAAAATTGAATTAACTGTGAGAATGAGGACAATTGAAATTGGTCCGCGACTGGATATTACCAGGATGTGGTAAAACTTAAGTTTTAATCGCTTCTATTCCTTTTTTAGTCTAGTCTAATTGGATTACAATTTTGTTCGTTTGTTTAAAAGTGGAATCCTAATTGAAAAAGTGCTGTAAATTAATTAATCAATTTGGATGGTGTTCATTATTAGAATTTAGTGGTGTTTAGATTGTGTGAATATATCAATTTTCGGTAATATATTTGTTATAAACCGTATTATTTTTTGTTAGTTTTATTTGTTCTTATATACAAACAGACGGACGGACAGCGGTATTAGTAATAGGATCCCATTTTACCATTAAGATACGGAAGCCGAAAGCCGAAGCCAAGGCTTTAACTTTTTAGTAACTTACGATCAATTATGTTCGATTAACTAGTATATTTATTCAAATATAATATTTGTATTATTTACTTAGTAGTCACCAAATTAATTAATATATATATATTATTCGTACTATTTTTCGTTCGATTTTACTAGGTATTTCCATGGTACTTTGTACTTACAAAGTACCATTTTCTACTCATACGACAGTACAAGCAGCTACAATAGAATTGTACACACGGGAATGTTCTCCAACATGTTTTTTAGTCTAAACCCACAGACTAATGTAATTGCCAATTCACTTAACGTTCGAGGACAAAACATTTGCTGAAACTACAAATAAATTGATGTTTTATGTCAAATATTTAAAGGCAAATAATAGAACGAAGTATAAGATAATAACGAAATTGAGTATTTTTATCGAGAGGATGTTCTTCTTGTGTTGAAACATGGTTATTTCGTTGAACGCAAATACCTTCTGAGATTTGCTTGCCTGAAAACATTTTTTTAGCAGCGATCGGCGAGTGTTATGAACGTTGGACTGACAAGTGAAAAGACGTAGGTTGATAAGTCATGTTCGTATAACAAAGAAATGATCACTTGCTAAACATCGCTCAGAAAACAATCGTGTTTAAACCAAAACACCTATTTCTTTTAAGATGGTGTATAGCCACGTCAGAGGCCTATCGTTACGCATGTGTGAAGCTATGATAACTTGCTGGACACCAAAGAAAACCAGGGCAACCAGGACACCCAAAAAAGATTTTAAAAATGAAATGGTTTAATTAATAAAAATAATTTTGATTTGTACTAAAATATTTTTTATTCGAAGTTTCAACTCTTTGAACAAAATTAACTTTTATAAAACGCCTTAAAAATAACAAAACGTAGCATACTTTGTTTCCAATACAAACTCAAGCAATATAGTCCAAGGTTTTGTAAAAGTTTACCAATTTCAAACAAATATTGCTACGTTGACAGCATTGCCAAACTACTTTCGAAGCGTGCAATCAAAACAGTTGTTTATTTATTAAAAACGTTGCAATTTTATATTGAATTTCTGTTCTGAACAAAAATCGCAAGTTTTATGCCATTTTTTCTCATAGTTTGCGATTTTTTGTCGTTCAACAATAAGCTAGTAGGAGGCTAATATAGAGTGACAGAATCAAACCAATAATCAGATGAAAATCTTAAGAAATTTTAGCCAAGGAATAGTTCATGGCTAAGCTACAACGGTACAAGTTGACTGATATAGACCCACGATAATATACGACTTGATAGTCGACGTATCAATAATAATTAACACATTTCTGACAGTTGTTAAAGTCTGATAACCAGTCTAACTATGAGGTATCGTATTGCTCGGGTTGAGGCCAGATAGGCATTCGCTACACTGTATCCGGTTACACGGGAAGCAAAAACTAACATAGTTAGTGTTAGCTTTGCTAATGATGATAAATCTAAAATAGAATTTGATGAATATTTTAAATTAGAGTAAGGAATATTTACAAGCAAATAAAACATGATTGTTGGAATAAAATCCAACAATCATGTTTTATTTGCTTATAAATATCCTTCTTCTAGGCAAATGCTCTTTACAAAGTGGAAAAACGAAAATTGAACGATATGCACCGTCTACAAACAAACATGCTACTATAAGTTCATAACATCCCTACTAATATTATAAATGCGAAAGTAACTCTGTCTGTCTGTTACGCTTTCACGTCTAAATCACTGAACTGATTTTAATGAAATTTGGTACAGAGATAAAGTTGACCTTGAGAATGAACATAGGATAGTTTTTATCCCGGACTTTTAAAGAGTTCTCTTGGAAACGCGATATAACCGACCTCGACGCGGGCGAAGCCGCGGGTGAAAAGCTAGTACTAAATAAAAAAGTTAGACCTCAATTTTTCAACACATGTCATTCACCTATAGGGCGTCATTAGAAGGGAATCGCAAAGGGATTTCAGCCAGCGATTGCCAACAAAGGAATGGGCCCTAAATGTCCACAGCCCTCGACCTTTTTGAGAGTCACATGAGTGAATTGTAATTTGTTCCCGATGGCCCTTGGATACGATACTTTTTGCTATTCTTGTTGTGGTGGAGTATTGTAAGTGTTTCTATAGTACATAAAGATGTTAAAAATATGTTCTTTAAAGATTTAAATTGTTTTAGTTTTAGAGATACTATGTACACGGTATACGCTTCAAACCGCATTAGGAATAAAATCTCTCGCTAACCCTTTAGTATAAAATTTCTGGGTACATCGCTAACTCCATAACTGAGCGAATGCAGTTGAAGATTGAATAGCTCATAGTTTCTTAATTTCCAGTCATTAAAACAATTTTTGACTAATATTTACTAGAACACCATCATTTTAACATGTTATTAACTTTTCTCGTACATTCGTTATTTCATTTCCACTAACTCCGTACAAAACTTCAACAACCCAAAACCTACACTCAGCAAAATGAAGCTAGGTAATAAATAACCGGCCATTTACTCACTTCTTACATAAAACAAATTCTCCTTTAAGCCCCGAATGCACCAACTTTCAAGTGAAGGAAACGCTAAAGCCAAGTTGTTTGTCCATTGCGGGCTTGCTTCGAGTCGATATTTCAAGTTGCTATTTAACTCGGCAAGCTAATCTAAATTACGTCACGGTCAAGCTCTGTAAATCCCGAAACCCAATTTATCTTTGACACGCCCGTTTTATACTTCTTCGGGGAAGAACGCCTGAGGCTGGGTGCGGCCTGGAGTTGAGAAGAATGGAGAAGGTAATAATAGAAATTATCTTGGGGTTAATAACTTTTCCTTCTGACCTTTTGCGAATATAACAATAGAAAATGCCGAGGAAGCCAACCATTGGAAAAATTAAAAAACAAAATTCTATTATTTTCGATAAATCGATAATAAGTCTATTTATTGAAATAAGCGTATGCCATCACTAATAGGAGCAAAGCAATGAAATATGTTATAAACAAAAGCATAAATCAAATTGAAAATCCTAACTAAAATCTTCATTACCACGGAGAAAGTCGCGTGCAACGACTAGTTCCTAATAATATCTACTCGAGTTATCTAACGTTCAACAAAACATCGTCATTATTCGACTTCTATTGATATTCTATTGATTTTGCCTCACGATTCTTACATAATTTATACCTAGGTATTGTTAATAAAACTGCCTACGTATGTAGGAAAGCGGCAAGTTCCTAATTCGTCAGCCGTTATTCCATGTAGCTGGATCTACTAATTAGTAGGTTAGCAAATAGCACTAACGTTAGAACTGAATCCGGTTGACTTCATTTACACCTCAACTTAAAGTCCTGAATTTGTACAGTTGACTGCGCACTACTAGAAACAGTTTGTGATTCTAATTTAAAACCAGTTTAATTGACTTAATTAGTCTTTGTGGTGTGTTCATCAATATCAATACTTTTGTACAATTTTGTACAATTCGTCCTTATGTATTTCTGGGTCACAAGCACGTAATAAAAGTTATTTTCTTTCTTTCTTTCTTTCTTTTTGTGTACGAATTTTACGTCAGTCACGCAGTTAGATTGTTTTTGTAATATAAACCGCCCAGGTGTGACCAATGAACAATGCACTTTATATTGTTCATCGACCACCAGTGACCTATGTGAAATGAAAAGGCTTAATAGTTCAATATTGCCAAATGGTTTACTTACGCGTATTTATCATGATAAAGAAAGGAGGTTCGAAAATAGTCCGGCTAAATTAAACAGTTAATAACGCCAGAATTGGACTGCTAGCATCTTCTCTTTGAGCACAAAATATTCCTAAGTGTATGCCGCATCCACTTCAAATCTATTCCTTTAAAAACATCGAATGTGGCGCAAAGCAATCACAGTAATTACAAGTTTAATTCGCTCTGGGCGGCGGCTCGCCATTTTATATTTATGATTTTTACCAGACGCCTTTGACTTGTCTCAAAAATTTTAATTAGGTAATTCTCGGGAATTGTCCGTGAACTTATTTTAATGTTTCATTGATGTAGTTAATTTGTGCTTCTAAGTATTGAGAGTCGTAGAGTTTAGTAGAGTTATAAACTGGTCCTTTTGGGTTTAGTTGTAAAACCATAATTTTACAATTTCTAAACACGTAAAATATCGCAAATAAATTGTACGTGTGCAATGTTTGCTTGACAGATTGAGAATTAAGAAGGTAGGTACTTCATAATTTTCCAAATAAAATAAAATAACATCAATAATATATCACAAATAAGTAAAGCCACCAATCTTGCGGATTTACAATACATTATTCCTTACCTTTTCCAGACCAGTCGCATTGACATTAAAACTTATCAATTCAGATCTTAACTTTTTATGAACTATAAATAACAACTTACTCCATAGTTCATTCATTAACTCACACACTTTATTGACCTTAAAAAAATAAAATTCGAAGTACATTTTCCTTTCGAAAAACACTTTCATAAGACTAGGCACAATTTTCCTCAATATTCGACAGCGTTGCTATTTTCGCCACGTATCAACACTGCATCAATGATATGTTAGTCACGTTTGCACTTAAAGTGCCAAAGTGAGGTTGTGTTGACAGTTTGATATTGATCTTATTGGACGCCGATATTTTAAGAACATCAGTGTTTTTCGTGTGTATTTATGGTGTGATGGAGATTTCAAAAAGTGGATGTCAATGGGGTAACTTTATTTCAAAGGGTTTCGTTGATTTTTTGTTTATGTTGCTCAAAATCAATATACACCGTGATTTTTTAGTCGTCTTACAAAAGCAGCCCAGTTCATGTATCCAATGACTAGAACACGTTCATGATAAAAAAATAGGTATTTATCAGATTTGAATAAATTTAAAATGCAATTTTTATTCAATATTATGATGCAATTCGTAGTTTTTTAGAAACACAGCTCTTTTGCGAGCGCGGTCCAAGCCTTGTAACAATGGTGAGGGCGCAGGCGGCGGCATTTTTAAGAGTATATTTCAGATTTCTCTTGTTTAATTTGTCTTCGTACTTATTATCTTAGTTGATGATAAAAAAATAATAATCGCGCCTAGGGGTATTTTACGTCGGATACATGAACTGGACTGCTTTTGTAAGACGACTAAAAAATCACCGTGTATAAACTGTCTACGTTGAGGGACTTGTAGAAAACTAATACTTCCTCACAGCCAGTGTAATCTAAAACTAAACAAAGCTTTTATTATGAGTTTTTGTCATCTGATAAACATACTTATTTGTTTCTAAAACCCAACATATATGAAGTAATAGTCAGATATTAAACCCAGAAAATAAAACAATTAATAACCGTGCTGCTCATCATGCAAACATTTCTCCAGGATTTAAATATCTCATACAGATAGACTTTTTAAAAGAGGTGTCATTAAAATTAAAAAAGCATGATTCGTTTCACAAAACTTTCTAAGAGATAATCTTACTAGGGCAAATAAAGAAAAAGGTCTAATTAATCCATTTTTATCACAAAATAATGGCACCCATAAGCTATCCTTAAAATCGTGAGCTCTAAAACTTTATCGAACATAAAATAAAACAGGAATAAACAAACGGTAACATAAACCGATGACGTCACGTTCCACTCTTAAACGCACATCACGGAATATGTCGTCACAAAAATCAAATAACGCATACCAAACTGTCGGTATGAGAAATATGAAAGACAAATACAACGGTGGATACGTTCGTTCTGTAATTCAAACCAACACGAGCTTAGCATTTCGTCTTGCAGCCTCTTACCCCCACTTCTCTAATGTATATCCGCTGGTAACCACAAAACATTGAAAAATCAACCTTATATCCAAGCTAAAGCTCTCAAAATAGAATGTCAAATTTAAAGTGCACGTTACGTGAAGCTTAAGCTGATGTTACAGTATTTTCAGTGTGTTTTATCTTTTTGAGTTAGAGTTGGTTTTCCTTTGGCAATATTTTTGCATAGCGAAAACGCTAATTGGTGCTTTCGCATTAAGATGTGATCCGCAGACCATTAACCCCCCATTTTGTATTTACTCATACACGTTTCGCACTTCAACAGTAATGGATCAATTTTGTTTGAATGTGCTTCAGCCTATCTTTTATATTCATGCGACGTTCTCGAATTTTCTATAGGAATTTGGTTTTATTCTAGCAATTTAAATGGGAGCGCCGTTTTTTCAATGATGATTTATTCAAATGACGGGATTGATGATCGTTTACGTTTTTTGATATTTCATAATTCATTCAAGAAATGTTCACTAGAGTCTATAATAACACCAAACCTAGATTTCACTACGAAAACCCCAAGTCCCTAGGTAATCTTATTTAACTATATAACAAATCATTCTAAACTAGACACAATTTTAATAAAAAACATAGAATAATTTTTAATTGCTATTTAAAGCTCAAAATCCAATGAACGCAATGATGCAAAATAACATTTCTTTTATCCATAAACGATTTCAATGAGTCCAAACTAAAAGCATCACTGAATATACTACTGCAGCAAAACAGTTGAATACTCTAATAATATATAGTCAATCACTCTAGTATCACCTATTATAAACTCGGAAATAACTTGAACCGTAAACTGCGTGCCAAAAAAAGTGGTATCCCATAAAAATCGAATGAGTTTCGCCTGTAATTACCCATTGGGTGCAGACATTGGATCGTATATCTTCGGTTCACGTTTTACGATAAAAACAATTCGTTTCCAATTTATTTTGCCAAAGGTTTTAGCAGAATTGACAATAATTAGTATTTTATTGGGGTTTGAGATAGATTTATTCATGTGTTTTATGAATACGACGACATTAATTCAATTTTAAAGGTGTTACGTTTTTTGTGTCACGAAGTAATTTTATTAGTGTTCTAAATCGAGATTTATTTTATTGTCTTTATGAATAAGTAGGCACAATTTCAGCAGTAGGTAATTTATGGGTGATTCGATGATGACTGATAATCTATGACACAGTGTCACACAGACTAAGTGACACAGACACAATACCAAAGAAAAAAGTGTTTAAAGGTGCTTACAGTCAAATGTGCACTCAAATGATCTCAAGCCTGCCTTAAAAATGAAACAAATAACATCCTTAAAAGTACGCTCCTTGCCTTTAAAAGCCTTTTCATCCCACAACAAACTCGATGCCTTTCTAAAATAGAATTCAAAAGTTTAACAGCTCATGTCCCTACATTCCATTTGAAATTCAAAGCACAAACGACACGTAGGCTGCGCTGAAATATTTTAAATCCATAGAAATTTCTACACGAAAATATGTTAACCTGACAGTTTTCCTTCAACAAAGATATTTCAGTCTTAAAGTCATACCCTTCTCGCACTTACATCTCTGTCAGTTGGAGAATATTTGAGAGTAAGGATGGTGCAGCCAAATTGGACCTTACGCCACTGGTTTTAGGGAGCTTTTGTAAATATGGTAAGTGCAAACTACAATAGTTTGGGTTGTGGTCTGACTCTTGGGGTTAAGCGACTTGCAATTTTGTCTGAAAACTTGAATACATTTTGAATATAGATACCTATAGTTTCTACTTTTAGCTACTTATTTGTAGGTTTCATTATTTACATCTAACTTTATTCCCTTGGGGTTTTTCCGCGAAAAAGAAAACATCAAAACAAAAAGCCTCGCAACAAAGACTATGAGATTATAATTATGATAAGTTATGTTTTGTTTATCTTAAAAGGTCTAAACATAAAGTACTGTCAGAGCAAAATGACTCTTAATGTTTACAGAATGCGGACTATTGCCATTTAAGGTGAGGTGACTGACTGCACCGGTCCGAAGAGTTGTCACGACGCGAGTTCAAACCCCGGTAGGACAATCTTTTGTATGATCCACCAATATTTGTTCTGAGTCTAGGTATCCCTCTGCATGTGACTTGAATGGTTGTCGAATCCCTCGCAGTAAAAGGAATTCATTCATCAATTTCAACGGAAACATTTTGTTTGAGGTGAAAAAATCGGTTTGGGATTTATATCTGCTAACAACAATCCTCGACCATATTTTTCCGCTGTCTTCTGTACCTTGAGACAAAACGGAAGGTTTTGTTCAGGATCCCGGTCTAGCAGGCTTTGTCCCAAAGGAAGACTTTCTATCTTATTGTTGAACTTTGATTTACGTCGCGCTGAAAACTTGGAGAGCTCCAGATTATTGGGAGACCCTGCGAGTGCACTGGATGTATCTACTTATGCTTGTTTTGAAGTCATATTATTAATTTAATTAATGTTTATTGAAAATCGCAGATACTATGGCAAAATGCCGATGTCAAACTGCCGCATATTTTGCATTAAAAAAGACTAAATCCTAATAGTTTTTGCTATATTTTTTATCGATTTTCTTGTCGTGCTTCATTAGCCCTTTTCAAACACCGATATGTCACATTAAACAGAAACTAGACCATCAACTTTGGCCTATTTCTCGTAGTTGTAATTTACGTTTCCAAAACAACCTACTTAGCATTACTGGCATTGAAAAGTTTTGATTTTTTTACATTAATTACTATACATAGTCCTGAAACAGTTTTGAAAACTTACTGCTATTAAAACAAACGGCTAATATAAATTCTTCCGTTATATACTAAAGTAAATAGAACCTCCTTATATTTATCAATGACTTAAAGTGATAAATGATTAAATAGCTTCCATATCCAATCTCCGCAGCCAGTTGAATGTGTGCCGGCTCAAAGGACCAGTCTTTTATCTCTTTCTATACGAAGTCTTGAGTAAACATGATATATTCACTACACTCAATACAGCCAAAACTTTTCCAATAATCTCAAGCTCGGAGTTTTCAGGAACACATTATTAACTGTCATTATAATGTCAACGAAGAGATGTTTATTTCTAGAATGTTCTGGAAATTGTGGATGTAAAGATACATATTGATGGTGTATTGCAGCTATGTGTATAAAATTTTACGGTCTTGGATGCATTATTTAGATACCTACTTGAAAAGAAATTTTAACTATTTTCCGATGTTAACCAAAAATACATTTGGTTTCATTTTGTCAAACTTTATGTTACGAGCAAGGAATTTAATAAAACTTCGTCAACGTGAAAAGCGAGGATCAAAAAGCATTGAAAGAAATGGAGATATACCATAAAAAAAGGATGTAGCCCTCCCGGCTTTGCTTAGCAGCGGTATGTCAAAAAAAAAATATTTCACAAAAAATAATCAAGACCTGCAAATTTCTCAATAATACATCTATCGAATATAATAATTAAAAAATATAATAATAAAATCAAGTTCTCTCATAGAGCAGAGGTGAATGATCCCTAGTAGATGCCCCATCACTTTGTAGATTAAAGTTCTCAAGAAGGCCTCTGCACGTTGGACCTGTGTCCCCGTTCACGCCTTTAAAAAGGACCGGGTCTCTTCGCATGAAGTTAACCCGTGAATGAAAAGAAATCAATTTATCGAATATATAAAATCAATTTTAATAATTACAAAAATCTTTTCCGATTTAATACAGCGTTTGACTTATACTACGAAGAGTCAAAGTGACATCGAAAAAAGCGGAATAAATATTCCCATGAAACAGCACCATAGAATAATAAATTCGAGGTGCAGACATTTTTCCTTTTAACCAAACAATAAAATTGTATGAGGGGACCATTTTTACAGAACCAAACAACCGTTCAAAATATTAAGGTAACCGAAAAACCTTAGGAAAAAGGGAAAGCCCGAAATAAACGCAAACGTGGATATTTAATGCCGCGGAACCCGTATATATTTTTTGTAAACAAATAAAAACGATACTAAATCGTGTCCATAGCGCAAAAAATATCCCACTCTTACGGAATCCAAATGTTTAGCGTTTTATATGATAAGATCACAGCGGTTTTGGATGGATCTACATTCGTTTTGTGATACTAAGTGTAACATCGTATTGGTTAAAACTTCAAAAAAACTAATCGTTTTTAAAAGTAATTATTAGTCCAATCTTTTTGTCTTTTTTTATTGAAAACATGTTTGAATGAAATGCCTATAAAATAAAAATCAAGGCAGTAATTGTCGACTAGTGAATAAAATTGCATAATATCATAATAAAAGAAAATATAAACGTAATGTAAATGAATTCATTTAATAAATCCGCAATGAATAAAAACGGTGCCGCACTGTTCAATTAAACTCTTACAAAACAAAGTCTCTGTCTAAAACAAAAACCCGCGTAGAACATTCGTAGCCTACTCGTAGACACTCAACGGGGTTGCTACGAACTCGTAACTTTCATTGCTACGCCTTTGAGTGCGCTACGTGAACTGCAGTACAATAACATCGTACTACACTCTGTGGTCTCAACTAAGAATAAATCATTCTATAATTTCCCGTAGGTCTCGTAGAGGAAACTGAGAGATTATGTAACTGTATGTTAAAGGTTTAAGCTGATAAATGGTTAATAACTTACAGTGGTCAACGTTCATCGGTAATACTAGTTTCCAAGAAGCATTACGTTTGGCTTAGCAGATTTACTTTTGACTAAAAGATTTTTTTCATTGCACCATTTTCACGCTCTATAGTTTTGCTTTAATAATCGATGTGATGCAAAAATAATCCGAAACTTTTCAGCAAAGAAAAGACGGTTATTTAGGAAAAAAGGTTGCTATGTAAAATTCAAGAAGCTTTGAAACAAAATACTATTGGAACAACAGACTATGCACTAGGTCCTCATTAATTCAGTCAAGTAAAAAATGGTCCTTTCACCCGCAACCCAGCTTATACATTGCACCAGCAATAAAATCGCAATAATATCAGCGGTCTTAAGAGGCATATATTTTGAGAATATACCCAGTAATGTTAGTTTATACCGTTCATTTTATTTTTTTAGGCCCGCCTCGGGCGTATTAAATCTTATTTTGCACAAAAATCAAATAAAGGAACCAGCTCTATCTTTCGAGATTACTTACCATGTTATTTACATATTCTCTACATTTGTATTGTTAGGATTTCGTCTCTCAATTTATTTCCATTAATAACAATGTTTAGAAATAATTAACTAAATATACTTTACGAGAAGGTTTCGGTTTCAGCTTTTATTTCATGTTTTGTTACGTTTTTGCTTATCAGGTAAAGATGGTTCTTTCTTTTAATATCACGTTTCAGTAGAATCACCAAAAACATTGCGATTAATTTTCCTCATATTTTTCAACGGAAAATAGCCCTTTTCGTCAATTTTAATTTCCAAAGTCGTTTACCATGAAATCACTAAGGATAATTCACCGAACTTGCACCTAATAAATTCCAGAAAGTCTTCATCAGCGCCATCTCTTATCGAGTTAGCGAACGAATATGAAAGGTTGCACGCAAACTCCCCACCTATACGCACGGATCTGGGGAAAATTAGGTTCATATTTGGCAATATCACCAGTCGCCTCGCGGCCGGGCACGCGCGCGGACGTCGCTGCGACTTCGTGAATCCTAAATCCGATACCGTGTTTGTTTAAAAACAATTAATGAAAGACAAAGTTCCTTGTCGTTTGATAAAGTGACTTTAAATAAGTAGGCATAGATCGTGTTAGTTCAAGTGAGGTTAGGGAAGTAGAAAGTGGTTATTTTTCTTCTTTTTCATAGATGTGACGATATGTCTCGTGTGAGATGATCGCAATTGAATGGATGTATGAGACTCCGACATGGTTTTAGAAAGGTATGTATTGTTTGTCACGCAGGTGTTAGTCATTTACTTAATGAGTATTTTAAAGTTGTTGTTTTAAACTGGATTTATGAATATGTGAAGGTTTTAGTTTATCGTTCGTCATTTTTTTAGCAACACTAGGTTATCGCACTCGCGACAGTTTGAAATACGGATTCTTTGACGAATAGTGATTACGTTATAAATGAAGACCTCTTGATTACCTTTAATATATTTGAAACGAATTTTAATAAAATACATTGATAAGATTTTTAATTAAACGACATCCACAATGATACGTCCGCTAACAAATCGTCCTCAAAATAAATATAAGAATAAATTTACATTATTTTGTAAATGAAATGTTGAAGAAAACGTAATTTATACACGACTTTTTCCCCAACAATTTTCGTATTTGGGTCAACATTGTATCGGTAATTCCGAATAAAAGGACATTTGCTCTTTTTTAAGTGGTTTATTAAGGAAAGTCAGTTCCTTTCTGGAGTTTTAAGATAATTAGGTGGTTTTTATTTACCAGTCGAAGTATTGAGGACAGATTTTAATACTTATGTGTAATATAATAATTATGTACGTTGTTTGCGGGGCTCGAATTTCAGTATCCAGTACGTTTAATACAATTTACTTTATTGAAGTCTCGATTTGAGACTGAAATATTAATAATTGGAACTAAAGATTTAAAGAAATTTGTTTGGAGATTATTAGCTCGCTTGATTGGTATCGTTATTAAAGAAATATGTTGCATATAGTAAAAACTCAATAATATGATAAAAAAAAATTTGTATCTATTTAAAATACTCGTAGCTATGAAAACAACAGATTAAAATGAATTACAATTACATTTGATAATAAGAAATCTGTAAATAGAAACTCGTGAGATGGAAACTCGTTTGTATTGCTTTTTCTTTTTTACATATACTATTACTAAGTACTTATAAATACAAATGTGCTATAAATATTTTACAAAAATAACACTGAAAACAACTTAATTTCAAATAAACAGAAACGTAATTAAACACCTAAAAATAACCTATTTATTGTATTATCACAAGTTAATTTAACCTTAATTCCAAATTAAGTTTATGCGTGCCCAAATCCCTAATCTAATCTCGTCCAACATGACTGAGAACTAAAACAATTCCCGTCTCACTCGGCCTCCCATAAAAAGCCTTTTAAATTATGTCATGTTCACTAACCCCTTTTTACCATAGTTTTTAAGGCGCCCTTTGATGTTGAAGCTTGGAAAATTATAAATTCGTCCTCGGCTCTCGGTTTTTGGTAGAAAATTTTGAAGTGAAAAATTTCAATCATGACTTTTCTTGGGATAAGTGGAAAAGACGTTAGATTAAACTTATGAAATATTTATTTGGTAATTTGCAAAATACTTGACACCAGTTTTACTTGCAATGCTGTTATATTTACCCGAATTCATTTTACGCCGGCAACATTTTTAGCTGAATAACATAATAATCAAATACGTGAGCTTTGATATCAAATTTGTATAGTTTTATTGGAATATAAAATAGAACAATTTTTTCTTTTTATTATTTTGATTTGTGGTTCGTGGTTCATTATTAAGGTTAAAATTTTCGATATTGTAAACGTTATGTTTACATAATAACGTTGTTTCGAGGTCAAGTTATAAAAAATATGAATACAGCGTTTTACACAACCAAGACTATTGTTGTTTTTTTGGTAGAAAAGATATGTATCTGGCAATTACTCCTTAGTAATTGGCTTGTAACTATATCTCATAGTACTTTTATAAACGCCCTTTGTATAAATGTTATAAACCTGAAACAAATCTACATTTATATATTTACACTTTAACGATAACTGCTGAAACTATCCTTTTATAAACTTCCTTTCGTGCTAAGTTGTACAAAAAATCAGTTTAGCAGTTGATGAAAACTTACCTCAAATTTACGTAGGATAATCCTAGTAGTAGTAGTACCACGGTTATGTATTAGGGTATTTTGTAGGCATACATTGTTGTATTAGATATTTGTACGTGTAACTAATATTTCCAGCAATTTATGCACAGCAAAATTATTTTGAATAACTGGAAATTCTGCAGATTTGTGTAAACATGAAGCACAAATACGTTTACGTTTTGAATTTGTACAAAATTGATGACGTTTCAGTACAAGCTCATATGATTGTGCTTACGTCACTGGTGCATATCTGTGCACTGTTTATAATATTATTCTAAAACTGGGTAATATATCATTAATGAACACGCTAGGTCGATGTTTATTTTGCATACTGAGTATTTTATAAGCGAACACTTTTGATACAATACCAATAGTATACACAGTGGATACAGTATAACTACAGTATAGCTAGTTGACAATATATTCAATTTATAAAAAAAACTATACTGAAGAACTTATCCCTACTAATATTATAAATGCTATTAATGAATTTTGGTACAGAGATAGAGTTGACCTTAAGAAAGAACATAGGATAGTTTTTATCCCGGACTTTTGAAGAGTTCCCTTGGAAACGCGATATAACCGACCTCGACGCAGGCGAAGTCGCGGGCGTAAAGCTAGTAATCTTATAAACTTTCTTACAGTTTTCGTAGGTATGCTTGCAAAACACTAACTTTTGGTTATGCTGATGATGATTTTTATAGATTTTAGTGACAATGCAATAAAAGTATTCTTACTTTACTCTTCTCCTTAACAGACTCATCTATTGAAATCTTTGTGTCTCTTACCGTCGTAAGAGACGGTAACACTGCCTATATTACATAGGCGTAAGTTGTAGTTTTTGCAACTTAAATAATATTATTATGTAAGTTCGTTATGCTTTCACAATTAAACTAATGTAATGACTGAAAGAAAAAACATTGTTTAGAGACTTTACTCGTAATATCAGTAAACTAAGACGCGAGCAAGAGACGTAGGCTATATTTTATAACCATATTCCCACGGAAACGGAAACAACGTGGGAGCTGCGGGGCGCCATTAATAAATTATGTTTATGATCTTAGTACATCCTACTAGACATTGAAAGATTTAATTTAAGAAAGGTAAGCGAAGGAAACGAAAAGCAGGCTCCTAAATGAGCACAATAATTAAGTAAGTGTTAAATACAAAATGATTGCAAAATGTGTCTTACCGCGTGGGAAAGTCGTAAGTATGAATTAATAAAAAATACTCTGATTTTATTTATGTAATTGTTAAGTTATGTAAAAATGAATATTCTCCTCCGCCATTTTGAATTGATTTGCATGAAACATAGATGAGAACACTCCCATCTACGTAAACATCAAAATCTGTTTATTCATTACAGAGCTAAGATGGCACGGATAAAAACAACCATTAAAACATCGGAGCTTAATATGATAATTAAGAAAATACCTATACGTTACCCAATACATGCGTATTTTTTTAAAGTTGAATGTAATTTTCTCTATACACCGTTGTGAGAAAAGTGCAAAGTGTAATTTTCCTTCGCCCATTATCAGTTGTCTTGTGAGAGAGAAAATGTATCAGACACTAGAGATTGCCGTGTGAACAATAACCGCACTTAATGATCTCCTGTATCACTGTTGGAAGCAACAGTTTTCTTTAAGATATGAAGAGAAATATCGTCTTATAATACTTCTCATTTCTTCATTATGACATATCACTTAATTTTAGTAACAATTCGTAATGTGCAACTTTTCTTTAAAAATATTTTGTGCCTACTTATTATAGAAAAAGAAAGAGACATGATAAAAATGCACTTTCTCAAAAGTCCTTATAGAAAATAGGGCAATAACCTTGCGGTCTTTACCCTAGCTTGCTTGCATCTTATAAAACTGTCGCTCAAGGAACATCCATCACTTCCCTACTTCATGACGCACAAATATAACTTTTACATCTCTAAAGAAATAAAATCCACATTTATTCTATTCTTTTCTAAAACTGTCGAAGAATAATCATAAAACAACCAACCTTTCAATACGCAGCTAGTCGTGATACATTAGGGTTCAAACACATCTGCAACAACTTCGTGTTTTTCTTCGCACGTAATTTATTTATTCCACTAGGGAAAAAGAATAAGTTGGTGCGATACACGCATACAGATACGACCAATACAAATATCTTTGTATTTGTTTTACAGTTTCATATCGGGAATTATTATTTGATAGGTCTTTTGTTTTTTTTTTTCTATTTAAATCGTAGTACAAAAATCATCTAGTTATTGGTTTTGCACAGTCCAATAAATAATTATGTATAAATTTGCAAGAGTAACTAACGACTCTATTTTTTTGTCTTATTAGTAATCGCCAGAATTTTTGCTCAGAGTCATCAAAGAACAGTAACGGAAAATTTTGAACACGTGAAGCTATCATTTGAAGGCGCATGCTGCCGAATTTTCAGTCTAATTACTTCCATAGGGTTGTCAAATTGTAGTCAGTAAAATTAAAGAAAATATTTATTTAAGATTTAGTCAGCCAAACCTGGACCTACAGAAATATCATTTCTTTAAGCGCAAACACACACGAATCGCTAAAATGACATGTCATAAACAAGTCATGTTTCAATAATTTTTCCTACAAGTGAGGATTATGAAAACAATAATAATATTATTGTTTCATAATCCTCATTTGTTATTTTGTCTCAAATTTCCTGTGAATGGCCAATCTGCATTACAGATACTGCATTTAAAATTCCGATTATTTTTAAATCAATATGTCCCTGTATAGGACGGCCGCTTGACACGACTGGAGGTATTAATCCGGTTTGCATGTTTTTTACATGAAGCCTGGTGCTCAGCTGTAGTGTGTAATGTTGTTTGGTTCAGGACTTTGACATGCAGCTTAAATTCTGGGCTGAAAAAATGCTGTTAACGGGTTCTGGATTTAGTTGATGGACATTAGTGTATAATGAACCAGAGTATTCGCGTCTAATTGATAAAAAATATGATACATACAAATATTGAAAAAAATATCACATAGAAAAATAATTTTAAACTAAATACTGAGAATTGAGATAGCGTTTTTGAAACACATTCTCTTAAAGTGCAAAGGAAAATATTTTCCCAAAATTGGTGCAATTAGGCCCATATTATTTTCAAGGATCCTTGTACCTCCTTCAGACATACCACTTACTAAATAATTAAGTAGTGTATACCTAATTCGATTCCATTCTAGTGGTTCCATACCGCATAGTCGCAACTAGCAGTAACTAATTTCGTTGAGTCCGTTCCGTAGACGTAATCACATTGTGTCTGCACGCGTGCTTCTCATTTCCCACTTAATTACTGCCTTCTTCACGGCACCGTTCCTCTTGTTTATGGTGATTAAATAAAAATGCTTAGTAGTTTACCAACTGAAATTGTTTTGCTATTTTTGCTTTATTATTAGACTGACCTCGATTCGCTACGGACGGAAAAGAGATAGTTGGGCTTGTTATTTTCTTAGCAGTCATGTTTATTTTAAGATCTCGTTTTAAAATTGACTGGTAGTAGTTTCGTTTTCGCTTCTTTTTGTGTTTATAAGAACGACCTTTGTCGAACGTTTAATGTTAGAAAAAGTGACAAGTGATGTGTAGCAAAAAAATATGATATTCTTTGAAAACGTTTCTTCTTCTCATTTTTTTATTTCTGTCTACGCTATTTTGAGGTTGCTTTTTAGCGTTGACAATCTTTTTTTTCAGGGTAAAATAAAATTGTATTTTTTCGCTCATTTTTGACTTCAGTCCGTAAAAGTGCAAAAATATGTTACAAAATACAATACCTAAAATACATTTAAAAAGTTTGGAATTCGGACTTTTTAAATAATATATTTTGAGTACCAAATCCGTTTGCAGCTTTTAAATGTCGAACTGTAATTTCATTACCGAGTGCTCGGAGAGGCATCCACGTTCATGAGCGCATATTGACCTAGAATCAAGGATCGCACGTTTGATTACCACTCGTAAACAATATCACGTGATATTTGCCCAGAGTTCATCAGTCATTAAAACTGGAAACGAAATGTTTTTTGGATTTATATTCTGAATTGATTACCTCTATATAAACGTAAGTTTTTGCTCTACAATGGCCCAAATAAATAATCATATCGCTGTGGAAAAATGAGATTTTGCCAGCGCTAGAAAAAAACTATATAAAATATTCAAGTGTCCACTCTCATTTTAAATCTGGTTTGCAACACTTGCAGATACTGATAATCTTGTATATGTTGTTTAGGGTTGTGTAAATATAATATAGTAAACATCACGAAGTTTACCGTAAATTCAACTAGCCAAAAGTTGTTCCCCAAAAATATATCAGTTTTAGCTGCTTTCCAAATCAAAGAACATTACTCTCACGGCAATATAAAACCATTCTACAAAGATACGACAAACGTAGTATTGATAGCATCCAAAAATACTGAAAGACCAAACTCGTTTCGTAGGACCAAATCAGAGCGGCATTCAAACAAAATTTGTGAACATTTCGATCGAGTGCATAAATCGCTGTCTAGCAATTAGGGAGCTGGGTCACGAAAAAAGCACTTGGCACCGTTTTCTTCTCTAAAAGCGAGTGTACTGAGCGCTTTGACATTTATGTTCCTAGTATTCATTGATGATGCTATTCAAGTGTTCTGGTCCTTAGTCTCGATAAATCCTTTATTTTAGGGATGGAATTGTATCTGTATTTAACAACGTTATTTATAGGTTATTTTTTCTTTTTTAATGTTAATAGATGATAAGTATTCCGTTCGGGATAGAACGGTTTCTTCTTGTTGTATTTTTGTGTGATGAGAATAAATTAAACAAAGGGCAAATAACTATCTGTTTTACGTGACTTTCCAATTTGGTGCTTAGTGTTGAAGTTCATATTTTACCAAAAACGTAGAAAAATACTTTTTTAACTAAACTGGTGCTTTTACTACTGTTTTTCTAAAACTATAACCAAAAAAGTTTTACATACACGTAAGGCCGGATAACTTTCCCCGATCCCTTTATGTTGTAACTTCGCATAAATAAACAGCTTTGGTCCTTTTTCCCCAAACTTACATCCACTGATTAAGTGTTCAGAGCCCATACATAATCTGTCATGTCCTTGTTGTGACGTCATCAATATTAATAAGTCTTGGCCACTCTATTAATATTCTGACGGCGGTTGGAAGCCTGCTCTGTAGTCGAGTCGTTTTTGAACCGCTTCCTAAATCCGTCATATTTTTAAGGATTTAGATGACATTCGTTATGCACAATGTTTTGTTTTGAAAGTGGATGAAGAGACTGAAGTGGGACAAAAAATATGAATATTTTATCCCTCATTCCGCCTTTAGTGAGGCGGGTTTGTTAGGTTATGCAAAGTTAGTTTTGTCATTTCTTTATAACTGGCTAAAATGCCAGCTCTATTTAGATATTTTTCATAATACGTTTACGACTGTTTCTTTTCTCAAAATTTTGACATTAATTGCAGCAAATTAATATTAGAAATCCACCAATAGTACTAAATTGAATCCAGCTTCAATAAAACGTTAAATATCACGAGAACTGAAATTGAATATTAAAATACGATACCCTTTAAAATCGTTGATACCGAATTCTCGCTTTGTACAGCGACCAGAAAAACGGGGCAAATAACAAAAAAGGGACTAAACAAAGCGATCGAAGCATTTTCCATTTTGAATTTCGAAATTTGGTGCTTTGTCATCATCACAGTTCGTTCCTTTTAAAAAATAATCAGTTTTGAACGAATTTAAATCGAAGTTCGATATCGTCTTCAAATTAAGGTTTATTTCATCGTATTGATTCGTTTATAATCCTTCTTTACTTTTTCTGGTAGGTTGTGATTTGGTCAGGCTTCGCATTTCCTGATCTTTATTAACAACTCTACACGTTTTGTAAAGAGTTCTCCGATTTCTTGATTACCTAAGATTAAGGTGGCCAAGTGACTTTTGGCAGTTTATTGATTTTTATCTGTTCCTATTTTTTGGGATCGTCGCTATGTTTTCTGTTTTCGCTATTCCATCATCTCCCTTTTCATTTAATCATATTACAGTGTATAGATTCAGCATTTCGTTGTAGTCCCTCCACTAATTATATAGTCTCTAGCTTTGGAAATTTGCTATCATATGATCGTTACTTAAATTTCCATTTTAATGTGGCTAAAAATCTTTTTGAGGAAATAAGAGTGGACTTATGAGGCAAAACGTTACATTTGACATTTCATAGCAGTACTAAAAGACCTTTATGTCAAAAAAGTATTGGGACACCCATTTTATTAAAGAGAAACTCTTTGTAAACCAAGTCTTTGTATGTAATATAAAAAGTTTTATAACTCTATACGCCTTCATCACTAAATAAACTATACTTAGGAGCCACCTCACGTTCCCAAACTATTTATGACCTAAAATCAAGTCTGAGTTCATGACTCATAAACTTTTTGTTTCATTACCTCTTTGGAATAAAACGTATTTTTTTTCGTAAACTTTAGTATTATTGAAAGGAATGTTTAAGGTTTGTTTTTATTAGTTTGCGAAAGTATTATAGGTTTAGTTTTAAGAGGTTTTATTTATGCTTTGGCTTTTGTAGTTTTTAGTACATATTCAAGAAGTAAAGAAGAGAAAAAGGCGCATGCTATATGCTATGAATATGAACTTAAAACAACAATAGCTTAAGATCAATAACAATGAAAAAATAACGAACGTTGCTGACAAAAAAAAAATGACGCAATAACTATTCTATTTAATACACCAACCTCCAAAAAATAACTCAAAAAATAATATTCCAACTCTCCGCTTACCCAGTCTGCAATGAAACTGATTTCTTTGTACAAAATTCAAAAACGAATTTCATAGGAATATGCAGTGGCTGTTAAACGTACGCCAAAAATGTCAGAAAATTGACAAACATAAATAAACTGAGCTAACATGCGGGTGGGAATAAAGCTGAAAGCTAGTAGCGAACGAAATAAAAAGACTTTTGGGTAGCTTTTTAGAGGTAACTCAAACAGAAAATGTCTTTTTGACATTGTTGATAATATAAGGACAACTGGTAAAGCTCATATGCGAGTTTAACAATTTTTAAGAAATTAATATGTGAGTATGATAATTGAAAAAAAATATTCACCGAATTTAGGGATCCTATTTTGACCTGAAGGGTAAAAATGGAAAATTACTAAGGCACGGCTGTCTGCTCGTCCGTTGAATCAGACAGTTGAAATTGTTCCAAGTGGATTTCTTCTGTTGCCGAAATAACAACAACAAAAATATGGCTAAGATAGCATCTTCTCAAAAACAGTATTTATTTTGTACTTTACTTGTAATCTTATACTAATAAAACCTTTGACAAAAAATATCTAATGCCAAAAATCATTCTTATCACTTACATAACTAAAACCGTGTTAAAAACGTCTTAACAAATCCATTTATAAAAGTCTTCGAAAAAACAAAAGAAACTTTGACAATATCAACCCTCTTAAAACCCTCTAAACCGATTGTAGGACACAAAGAGTTCTCATCATTAATCCTTGTAGGATTATGAGGATATATTGTAAGGCTTCTGACTCAAATAAATGCCAGTAGTCGAGAGCAATGTAGCGAAATGAGTGGGTTTCCTTGTACCATCCGCTGGAATAGTTTGTCATAAATGTTGGTTTTCTATGTCCAATATATTCATATTACTATGCTTCTTGTGTTTCTATAACAGTTGTGTTTTGTTTTCTTGGCCTTTGAGTTTCATTTATGCGGTGATGGGATTAGTATCAACGATATCGAAAGTGTTAAAAGGAATTTGAGTTCATAGGGTTCTGTATACGAAGGATAAAAACGAAACCATGTAGCCACTGTTTAGCTTCTTGTCAAAATAAAAATCCAAGCTAAGGAATGATAAGAAAGGATCACGATAAGGAATGATAGGAAACTGTCATATTTTAGTTTGGTGACCATTAACTTACTTGCAGACTTTTAATTTCGGTCAATCAGTGCGTAGTCTTCAGTATTACAAGATTCTTTATTAACTCTATTAGTCATGACGAGATGTCACCCAAAAATGTAAGCTGTAGTACTCTTTCGTCTACTTTAAAACGTAGTTCAGCCGGTTGTAATACGACCATTATGACACGTAAAACCCGGCTGAGATTACTTTAGAACTTGCGGTCCTTTACAAGTAAGTAATGTCTTACTCAGAGTGGGTAACCTTGTTAGTAGAGTGTCTTTGTCTAAGAGGACTTCAAGTTGAAATGTTACGACTATCCTCTGACCGGTTTTATTGCCTTGAGAATTATGCGTGTTAGCTAAACAAATTTATGTTTCGAAAAAGATTTTTGTATAGAACGAATCGTTAATGTAATAATGGTTAAATCATTTGTGCTAAACTTATATATTTAAAATTTGAGCCATAAGCGCCAAATATATCATCAAAATTGTTTAGGAACATCATACCTTTTTTTCAGCCGACTTCAAAAACGTTATTAATCTTTCTCTTTTTTATTTACGTTACTTACCACAGGACTTAGGACCGAATCAACCAATTTTGATGATCTTTCATTTGACTTAAAAGCTGAGCTGGTTCAGTAGATTATATGACATTGATTGTACATTCTCTTATATCGCTTCACAGAAGAAAGATTCTAATTTACGCACAGACACTATACACGGTGATTTTTTAGTCGTCCTACAAGAGCAGCCCTGTTCATGTATCCGACGTAAAATACCCCAAGGCACGATTTTTTTTTTATCATCAACTAAGATAATAAGTACGAAGAAAATTAAACAAGAGAAATCTGAAATATACTCTTAAAATGATAAAATTGCCGCCGCCCGCGCCCCTCACCATTGTTACAAGGCTCGGACCGAGCTCGCAACAGCGCTGTGTTTCGAAAAATCTACGAATTGCATCATAATATTGAATAAAAATTGATTTTTTTTTTTCAAATCTCATAAATACCTGTTTTTTTATCATGAACGTGTTCTAGTCATTGGGTACATGAACTGGGCCGCTTTTGTAAGACGACTAAAAAATCACGGTGTATTTAAAATATAATCATGTTTCTTCAAAACAATTTACAAATTTCTAATTCAAGTGTGTGAACCATGTTATACATAGCGTACAACATAATCCTTTAACTTTGACATTTCATTTGACATCGGTTCCGGCGATTCTTCCGGCATGCCAGGACCTGTCCGGGCCGGAACGACCCTTTACCCTCACGTACGGGTGAGCTCATCTCATCTTACAGCCAAATCTTGATTATTTAAATTTAGTTCTTTATTGCAGGAATAAGTTTATATGTTGTGATAAGATGTTAGGTTAGTTTAAGCTTTGAAGCCGTTATATTGGTTGAAGTACGCGGCCATTTTGAATACGAAACGTTCGGTTGTGTTCCAACAAGTGTTCGGTTCATTTATATCGTTATTTGTTTTATTGGAGTTCCGTATTCAAATGTAAAAATGGAATTTTATTACGAAGTGTCTACTGCCTGAGTCCTTTGTCTGTCTGTAAGTCCACACGTCAACTGCTGTATACCAGAATAGTGATAGTAAAACAGTTGAAATTTGTTAAGATGATAAATTTCTGTCACCACTATAACAATTAAAAGAAAAATCGAGGTAAAACAACCGTTGCAAGGGTCATGAATTTGAGTTGTTATTTTTTTTCAACTCGCTATTGCTCTTTTATTTTGTTAAATTCTGATATCAAAGCAATATACTTTGTCCTAGTATCCATTTTAACAAAAACGTCCTTGATAATGTTTCGGTATTTTTCAATCAATTCTCGGTAACAGACTTTACGATAAAATGTTATCCGTTTAATTTCAAATGGGTTCACATAAACAGCGTGTGTTTATAATGAATATGAGAGGGATTTGTGTTAAATTAAATGTATGCGCCAATGACCAGCAGTACAAAAGGGTGGGATAACTTTATGAGAATCGTTTGCATATTTCCCTGTTTAATTGCACAAATAAATGATTTGAGCTTCGGATATTGGTAATCGGACCGTTTGTAATAATTTTATTGTTTTCAAGAGCTAAGCTCAGCGTTTGATGTTTTTGATACACAACTCTACATTTATAAGGTTGTGATAATTGATTGTGTTTCTTGTTTCCAAGCTAAGCTTTTAATATGAGTGACCACACAACTAAAAATACATTGTGTTACACTGTAACTAATTTTACTAAAATTAAAATCGTCACATATAAAAAAAAGAATGGCCTGCAAGAAAACAAAAAAACCTCGTTCAAAATCAATAAGTTACAAATTAAAATTAGAACTCTATCAATCACGATCGCAAACAAACGTGACGTCAGAGAGATCCAAAGTTCAACAAACTCAAAGAAAGGAGCACGTCAGATTAGCGCCAAGTTCACATCTACAGAAAGTTCAATTAGCACCACAAAAGATACGGAGATACGTTCGACAAGTCTGACAACTGTGTTATCTTTGTGTCGTTTATAACTTGTTCGAACTTGGCGCATGATTTGTTCACTGGCGAATTAGGTTCGAAAACGTGTTGTGTTCTCAGTTCGAGTTTTTAGTTCATTAGAGCTCGTAGAGTCATCGTAGAATAAAACAAAGCTTTGCTGGCTTTGTTTTATTCTACGATGACTGAGATTGCGAAAATGCTTTATTTAGTTACGTATATAATACCATTATATTCCGTTGATAAAGGGAATAACATCCATTCAAGTTTGATTCCTTATACTAATATAAGGTAACATAGTTCTCGAAAGGATAAACGATTGATTTTGTTTTAATTGAAATGCGAATTCATGAACATTGGTGACCAAGATGGCTTTCACAAAAACGCAAGACTTATACATATACTAGCTGTTGCCCGCGACTTCGTCTGCGTGATTTTCAAGATGTGAAAAACTATGAAGTTTAATAATAACGATCATCGCAAAAATGTAATACAATATTGAAAATGAAACACTTTTTTTACATTTTAAGCTTGCTTTTTTTTCTAAATTATAATGAATCTTGAGCGGCCCAAAGACTATCAAATGTTTGAATCAAACACATTTCATCGTTTACGATACTATCCTGGTGTCAAATATTTCACAGCTGTTTTAATTACTTTTTCTTATTTAATCCCAAAAAGAGAGGCTTATAACTTTGACATATCTGCCTGCCTGCCCGTCTGTCTGTGACATCATAGCTTCCGAACGAATTGTACAATTTTTTAATTTAAACGTGAATTATGTGCGAGTGTTCGTTAAGACATGTTTGATTAATCGAGCCGTTTAAAAATGGGGGGGGGGGTGCAAGTATAAAAAATAACAGTAGGTATAACTCAGTCTTAGCACTTCTGCTAAAAATGTTTTACTTTCGAGGGTTTCCATTTTCTAATTGGGTGGGTTATGATTTTCGAGCACGTCTGTTCTTTGGTCGGCCTACACCTGAAATTGTTAGACGGATTATGATAGTGATTATGAGGTGTCATAAAATTATTATTGTACTGTAACCAAAGAGGTAAACCAGAACCATATTACTGAGGCCCCGGTGTCCGTTCGTCTGTCTGTCACCTGGCTGTTTCTCAGGAACAGTGATAGCCAGACAGTTGTTATTTTCACACACGATGTTTTCTGACGATATAAATAAGATGTCAAATTATTTTTGTGGACGGAGCTGGTGAAGTGAGAGTCGGGCTCGGTAACTGTGGATGTTACATAGTGTCATAAGATATAAGATTTTGCAAAATTGCGCCCAGATAAACGGTTTCCTGAAACACGTTATGTTTGATTGTCCTCTTAATATTAAAACTGATCTTTCTCACAAACTTTTGGAACATTTCCAAAATAAAAAAGTTGGTAAACGTGTTATCTTGCCCCCCTGGTGTTTTGATCATGATTTGCCTTTAAATTGCTGATAAGTAAATAAAGAGCGTGAAAAAAAATATCAGACAACCCTTTTTTCAAATTGACAATGACAAAAATGTAAAGTATAGGATATGTCTAATTTGTGATGTTACGACAAAGCAAAATATGAACATAAAAGTGACTTCATGCGCATGAGTTCTATTTACTGTACCAATTTACAAAGAAAAGATACGTATTTTATTCGTTAACCTACCTGACGATCATTGAAGTAAAATACTGCATAAATGGAACTTAAATAAAGACTACATGAGGTTGGTTATGAGGTTATGCTGTCGATACCGACAGCCAAAATGAATCTTCCAGTCATTGTATGACGGATGTAAGTGCTGATAGCTACACGCTATTATCAGCCTTATTGGAGAAATTTCCAAAAATATGTTTCTAATCCTCGTCGGCTTAGCTTTGGGATCTCAGATACTCATTCAGTCTCGTTCCTTCGCCTGTTTTTACAAGGCTACGAAAGAAGAAAATTTTAAATAAGTAGAGATTACAATAAATTTTTAAAGGAATCTTTGGAAAGGCCACGTGTGCGTTCTCTGTAATGGCGGATGTAGACCAATCAAATCGTTAAAATATTGAAAAATCCCAGGTATCGGTAGACATTGTTCTATCAATAGATACGTAATGTCAAAAACCTTCTAGCGTACGCTCTTATTCATTGATAGCTTTGGTCTCATAGATCTTTCACATTGCATACCTATTATAAAGTTTTTATGCAAGTTTTCTGGGCTTTTCTATCCGAAATACTTTTGGCCTATGTAATGTTGCAAATTTAAGAAAACATTATTTCATTGTTTGAAAGGCTTTTTTTTGTTTGAAAGTTTACATTTTTGTAGCTAGTTGTTACATATGAACCAAGGTAATATAATTAACTGTGTCGTTCAGTAATTTATTGTTATGCATAATTATAGATGAGATCAATGTGAACTACACGCACTACTACTTTATCTTGAAGTAGCATCGCCAACATTACCGAGCTAAAAACATAGGTATATACACCTATCGTAAATAAACACAAAATCATATTACGGCATTCCACATTTGAACTTGAGTAATTTTAGTACTCCAATAAAAATAAAAATAATTTAAGTTCCTTTGTTTCAAGAATGTACCGATTACGAAGTAACATTTGCATCAAAAGAATAATAATAAAAGTATTAATAGTTTATGTTTCTCTTATTTTAATCATTGTCGCGCTAGGTCTACATTAGACTTGAAACAGAATAAAATGACTGATTTTGTGAAATTGATTTACTTTCGAAAAAATATATTATTGCTCTGCCAAAAGTCTTAAGATAAATAGCGTGATGTTTTTTGAGTAAATTGATGACCGTGCTGTCTACTACTCCATGGGGTGAAAATACACTTCATAATTGTATTACACGATGTTACGGGTGAGTCCAAAAATTTAAAACTTTACTGCTCATGCCCCCTACATAGTAGCATTATGGTTTTTGTATATTTGTTGTATCATGTGTACGATAAGGTTCATGCAAAATTTGAACGAAATATATTCAGTAGTTTATGAGATAATTTGATATTTGTGTACAGATATAAAAGGCTCCTGCTCACCCCCTGTAACGAAATGCGAGATAATAAGTAAAAAGTATGTTGACCTGACCTCTTGTTGATATTCTCTGAAAATTTGAATCAAATCTATCCAGTACTTTCCGAGATCTTTCCGGACATACATACAGACAAACAGACAAACAGACAAACAGACAAAAATTCTAAAAATCATATTTTCGGCATCGGAATCGTTCGTAGACCACCCTGCAATTATTCTTTTTTAAAAATATTCAATGTACAGTTTTCACTTTTCTACAATTTTATTATATGTATAGATTGTCGCGCTAGGTCTACATTAGACTTGAAAGAGAATAAAATGACTGATTTTGTGAAAATGATTTACTTTCGAAAAAATATATTATTGCTCTGCCAAAAGTCTTAAGATAAATAGCGTGATGTTTTTTGAGTAAATTGATGACCGGGCTGCCTACTACTCAATGGGGTGAAAAAACACCTCATAATTGTATTACACGATGTTACGGGTGAGTCCAAAAATTTAAAACTTTACTGCTCATGCCCCCTGCATAGTAGCGTTATGGTTTTTGTATATTTGTTATATCATGTATACGGTAAGGTTCATGCAAAATTTGAACGAAATATATTCAGTAGTTTATGAGATAATTTGATATTTGTGTATAGATATAAAAGGCTCCTGCTCACCCCCTGTAACGAAAAGCGAGATAATAAGTAAAAAGTATGTTGACCGGACCTCTTGTTGATATTCTCTGAAAATATGAATCAATTCTATCCAGTACTTTCCGAGATCTTTCCGGACATACATACAGACAAACAGACAAACAGACAAACAGACAAACAGACAAAAATTCTAATAATCATATTTTCGGCATCAGAATCGTTCGTAGACCACCCTGCAATTATTCTTTTTTAAAAATATTCAATGTACAGTTTTCACTTTTCTACAATTTTATTATATGTATAGATATACTTTTTAAATCTCTTTTTATGAAAGATCTTGACTACTACAAATAAATACATTTTTTAATTTTAATTATTGGTACAAGTCCACCTAAAGCTTGACATAATCAGATTAAAATGTAAAATCAATACGTGGTTGAATGAATTTTAAATGCATTTATGAAACGTGAATAAGCTACTTATGTCAGCGAATCAAAATGTATGTTTGACTTGAGTTCTTGGTATTTAACTTGCTCTATAATATTATTTTGTAGACTTCTGATATTATATTTTACTGAGTTGAGATTCAACGAGATTGTAATGCAATAAAAACGCATTTTTCTTTGAATTATTACGATGAAGCTGTTCACTGAAACATACAATATTCTTCTTTTCATAAGTACAACTTGGTGTTGAAATTTAAACCGCTCAAAGGTCTGGTTAGTCGAGATTTTAAGACAGTCGTGAAAATTTCTGGAGTGTGATTTGTGCACTTTGACTCTACAGTCTATTGATATATGGGTAAAATGGGGTGAATAGAGGATTGTTTGGGGTCGATAGAAACATGGTTTTTACTAAGATTTGGGCGTTTAACAAAACAAAATATAAAGATTATATAAAGATAGTCATCAAGCTGTTTATAAAATCATTGTGTTTATGTATATATTGGCAAATGCATGCGATTCCCTAAAAACACTATTTTCTATTCACCACGTTTTACGGACCCGTAATATCATTTGACTTCTCGGCTATAGATTTTTATCATTGTTCTTTGTATTTACGAGAGGAACATTTGAATTCTTGAAAAAGATTTAATCTCAGTAATCTTCGGATATTCCAAAAACGATTTAATTCAACTAAACTCTACGAAAGCAATCAGAAGAGTTATCGGTCGTGATAATTGTAAAAGTCTAATTTCCTATTCGTTGATACCCAATTATGAGGAAACAATCGGGCGATTTAATCGGGCCAGTGACGTCATCCGATTGGAAGGAAATATTCTCTTGAATTGAGTTCGGACCGTTTGTATTATATTTGTATGACTTAGTAACTAAGATAATATGATGGTAAAGTGTTCAAGTGTTGTTCGAAAATACAAGATTTTTATAATATTTCCTTTTAGAAATACAGAAAAATCTCAAGCTCAATTTCAATCTTTGTGTTAGAAACATTCTCTTTTCAAGGCCTAAAATTTTCGCTGATTCATTTCTTAAATTTGTACAAAAACAAACAATTTTTGATACAAAAATTGCTATATAAGAATTTGAAAAGAAAGTAATTCACATACGTAACAAGCAAATTAGTATGCAAGAGTCGAATGTCCTTACTTTTTCGACTAACGTTTGAAGCCAGCCTGTTCTTCAAGAATCTCTTTCAAGATTATAAACTTAGGTGCGAAGCAGCAAACAGCGAATCCATCGACCACTCAATCGGTGTCTAAGGGCCCACTTCTCCCCAAATCTTCAAAGAAAATAGAGCCGCCTTACTCACCTTTTCATCTACACAAGATAAATCTATTCAAGTTAAGGAACATTTTGGGAATGTTATTTTCGGGTTATCGGTTTTGGATCAACAAAATATTATTAAAGTTGTCATCTGAAAGGATTCTCAGGTTAAACTATATTTTTAGGATACTCATTTTTATAAAAATCCATTCTCTACCATTTAACAAACGAATGTTTAGATTCAACGTAAGGGTAGTTTGGTAGAATATATAAGGACTCTCAAACTTAAGCTTACTATATGTTAAATTCTGATTTTGCATGTTCTCTATGAATTTTTGATATGAAACTTCTATGGCTTGAAGAGAATCCAATCTTTGGACGGTAAGCCTCTTTCTTCGCGTAGTGCCATTCCATATTAAGATGATACGTATTAAATATATAAATAAATGAAGTGAAACCCAAAAAAAAAAAAACAAATAAAACATATTGACAGGCATTTTTATAAGGCTCAAGAGACTTTCTGATCCAAGAACATAAAATGAGTATTATGTGTTTAATCGTTTTTGGATTATAAGCTCTTAACTTACCGACAACATCTGAAACATAATAAATTGATGACGATATATTCATTCCTCATAAAACATATACATCTAAAGAACATGTCGGAATCCCGTTACATACTGAACAACGTATTATTACAATGTAGGATCCCTGGAGAGTTCATTAACCCTTACAGAGCTTGCCTCACATCGACCTATTTCCTCGCACGCAGCCACAAATAGGTCTATTTTTTCTTTAACTAGATCAACATGTAAATTACTTGAATGATTTAAATTGCAGCGGTTAACGACAAGAATTTAATTTGTATCTTTCTGATAAATATTTAAAGACCTATCGTTGTAAATGGATACAAAGTGGTGTTACATATATTTCGTTCAGTCAGTGTCGCGCAGTCCATCTTAATCTTAATCAGTTTTTGAGTCCATCTTAAATTTTGCTGCATTCCTACTTGAGACTAAATCATGTCTTTATATCCACATTGTCAAAGAAACGCCTCGCTTTTCTTCACATCTGATAGTCAGAATAGGTGCCATAGATTTGATATATCGTCCGAAACCAGTAGATAATAAAGATGTTAAGGATAATTTGGATGCAAACGGCGTAAGGCGTGGACGGGTTATAGGCTTTGTTCGAGCTTAAGGTCCTGACGGTGAAATATGGTTCAATATAATAGTTTTATGAAGCCTTCGATAATATTCGTAATGGGAAGAAATAATGTAGAAGGCAGTTAGAAATAAGTTTGCCAAGTTTTTTGGTTTAGGCTCTGATGATAGTTTTGTAACAGTCTTGGAAGATGCATTTCTAATAGAGATTATGATTGTTATAAAACAACTCCCGCAATTAGGAATTTAATCCTTGTATCGCGGGGGTTTTTACAAAAAATCAAGTCACATGCACACTCATACTTAGGGCAAGCATTTGTTCATTTCGCAATGGAAACCATCGGCTATCCATTAGTACAAATATCTGAACTCTGCGAATCTTGCAATAAATAGACCGTCAATGCCTTTTTGTTTTTGAATACCCTTTAAAAGGTTTTATATTTTCGCAAGTTTCATGGTCAAATAGCAAATATGTTTTGAAATGTAATTCCTTTTAGATAAGAACCACGACCATGACTTGTCAATACATTTGAAAAGATCTATCAGAATTGGCGCTCGCAAAATGTAACTGTTAGACAGGCCCTAGAGTGACTTGAATGTTTTTGAAAGTCCCGCGATACAAAAATTTATTCTTTAGTGAGAGAGTCGTTAAAGAAAATATAAAAACAAAAACCTGACTATTTTGTTTTCGTACTGAAATACATTTCACAGTTAAAATGATAATAAATTATATTCAAAACTAGTACATTGATAAAAGATTCTCTTAATATTTATATTTTTTATCGCAGTATATTTGTCTTTTACTCCAGCCAAAAAGCACAACAGGACAGAGTAAGTCAATTTGCTAACTCGTTCGGCAAAATACAGAGTTTAGTCACCCACATACAGACTCGCTAAACCGACATTTGTCTTTCTATACTGGCCTGAACTTTGATTTGTGAAGGGCAAATACTCGTTCCGGGGAAAGATAAATTCCGTGATTTATTATGCCGTTAGCCAAACACGGCGAAACTACTGAAATACCAGTTTTATATCCCCATATAAAAGCAGTAAAATACTATTTTTGCTTCAGGACGACTATTTCAAGAAGTTTTATTTTAATACTGTTGACGCAGTGGAGACTATTATTGATTATTCAAGTTTCATGGAAATAGGTACATTGTCATGATAGTCAGCTTTGACATTACTTTGGTGCCTTTGATAGAGTCGATAACGGTCGCTTTAGATAGATTACATCTTGAAAACTTTGAAACTCAAATCATATACGCATTTCCAAAAATAAATCGGCTCAGTACAAGTGTGTTTTGTTTATCTTTTGTCTTTTACTCGTATAATAGAGTCATCATTAGCCAAGTTTTTTCCAAGTATGTTAGAGTCAGCTTCCAGTCTAACCGGATTTAGCTAGGTACCAGTGTTTTACAAGGAGCGACTGAATATCCAACCTTCTCAGCCTTGTTACCTGGGCAACACCATACCCCTCAGAACGACGGATTATCAGACTTTCTAGTCCATTTACTTACTGATCAAGCGTAGCTTAACCTGTGGTTTGTACATTTGTAGCTTCGTAGATCAGATTACATATATTCAATTAATCCTTTCTTAACACTAGAACAAATCTACGCAGCACTGGTGTGATAGCATACACAAACAATACGCAACCAATTTAAACCAATAATTCGGCTCAGCCTCTTTGATCCGAATCAATACAATGTTTGCCTCACTGCATAGCTTTGAACGCAATAGCTGTAATTTGAACATCGAAGCTTTAGAGTTAATTATTATGTTGTATATTGTTTACGAAGCCGTGTGTATGTGTGTGGCACCTATTGTTAACACAATATTGTATTAACTAAGTAAACTAGTACTTATCATCACCTTCATTTGGAGAAGAGAAACGCCACTTTACATGATGAAGGGAACCATCTCGTTTCTACGAATTTGACTGTCTTTTTTAGCCTGTCTTTTCACTACACTAGCCGAAACGGCTCAGTGGAGCTAGATTTTTACGCATACAAATCAAGCGAGGGATGTGCGAGGTTTGAAAAATTCTGTACCAACGCAACGAAGTCTCACATCGCACATTTATAGGGATTCACAGGTCCGCAATACATTCGGCACATTTTCTTCAAACATCTATAAATGCAGCCTTAAAAGTAACTGTATGTTTAAACCTTAGCATTATTGGGACTTGTTAAAGTTAGGTCACATAACTTAATTAAGACATCGTTGAAAGTCGATTTCGAAAGGAAAATATCTTGAGGAAAGCTTGATTTTGAATAAATATCAATTTGGTTCGTAAGCTATCAACTATGAAATATTAGCTATAAACTACGCGCCGGTTCGTATTTACGATGGAGCAGGTTTCGGGACTAAAAACAACTGAATGCAACTGAAACTAAATTGAGTTGTATAAATTGTGCGTTTAATAATACTTAGATCGAGACAAATATCAACTAAATAGTATTTTAAACCTCAAAATTACTCATTCATAAACTATACGGTTTCAACTTGAGACCGTCACCTCTTTTCATAGTCTTAGAATACAAAATTTCTCATTTTTAAAAACAGAAAATACTTGAAACATAACATAACCCTGCTCTTGACACAAAACTCTAATTAATAAGATGAAAAAAGTAAAACCTCTCTGGGACAAAGCTAATACAACCTTTTTCAATGCTAATTCAACACAGAAATTGAATATCACCTACGCAAACATGGGTTTACATGAAATGTTATAAGAAAATGCTTACCTTCTGAATTCGTTATAACAAGAAAATATGCTAACGTGGTACCTACCATTATAAGTATCAAGTCATGCGAAATGTACGTTGGACCACAAGGTTAAAGTAATGACATGCAAAAATGAACATTACGGCCTTTGACTGAAGGCTGCATTTCCCGTCTGTTTAGGGCAGGGAAGTTGTATAGGTACTGAGGATGTGGGTTTGGTGGTAAGGTGCGAGCAAGATGCTTCCTGCTACGACAATCTGGTTTAGAGAGCTCATAGTTAAAGAACTGAAGGTCAAGTTCGGGTTTGGTTGGTTTTGAAGCTCTACTAAGTTTAGAGACCATGAAATACTATATTCTACATATTATATAATAAAAATAACATTTATTAAGTAAAGGGAAATGTCACGTTAACAAATTGAGGCACTAGAATATTTCGTCTGGTCGGTTTAGATAACTCTGACGACACCGCCATCAGGTTCGTGATTAATGACTGCGACTGGGTAGGAAGCTAGTCAAAAATGAGTTTGTTCAATCATTTTCGCATAGCTTCAAAATCTATCAAATACATCTTAGCATCGAGAGGGTCAACCACTTAGTCTTAACGTAATATGATTATGGTTGAGGACGTGTGACAATGTAATACACAGCGTAGAGCAGCACCTGTCTTCCGCACCCAAATTAACATTTTTTTCGAGCCGCCACATTAATACGTGGTAGTAGGCCAACAGAGGAGCAATAGAAAGCTTAACATAATATTTACCCTAAACAGAAAATAATACTTATTCAAAAACATCAAATACCAATTTATGCTATAACCCAATAGCAACCTAATAGGGGTTGGTTTCACTAAACGTGTAAGGGTGGGTTCCATCTGTGAAATATACCGCTCCGGTTTAAAGGCATGTCACATCTGGCTAAAGGCTCTTGACGGGTGCAAGGAAATATATCTAAGGTTTTTAATATGTAGTGTCGTGTGTTGGTTGTTTGGAGTCTGTGAATGTGCTTGAAAGGTGAAGGTTACTTCTGGCACGTAAACTCAAATGAAAGTTCTATATTCTTCAAAAACTTCTCGTAGTGTTGAACGTTGTCTTACGTTCCAAAGCTCAAATGTCATGTGACCTATTGATAGTTCAACCTATTACAAAAAAATATTATATACAGGAAAATTTCCATGGAAAAATGTAGATACAAGTTAAATAACATTTAACGAAAAAGATACAATTTCCATTTGCAATAACAGGAAAAAAATCAACTGTATCAAAATTCCATATGAACTCGGTAAAAAACATTTAAAGAAAATGAATTATATTTAACGAGATTCACATTTACCCTCAAGCTACTTACAGTTACAGCACACATCTCCCAAATTGCTTTATTCTAACAAAAAAGTTCTAAAATATTTACACAGTTTTTGTTTGAAAACAAATGCGCGGTTGAAAAGCTTCTGTTGTTTCGTGAACATCCTTCAAACAATTCTGTGCCTGTACCATGAGCTCATGAAGCAGAACTTTTGGCTATGTGGAAATGAGACAGCAAATTACGCTGTGTATTGCGGTCTCGCTCTCATAAAGTCAAAATCCTGCTTTTAGAGTTTAAACTGAGTTTATAGTACAGGCACTGGACTACGTACTAAAAACTGATTGAAATGACTCGCGTATCGAGTTTGTAAAGTATTGTTGTTACCGTTTGTTGGTTTGCTCTTTTGGTATTCTATTTAGGAATGGGATAAATGATTTCGGGAGTTAAAAATAAAGTTGGAGATAGGTATTTTCTGGTTCGTTGGTTGTGCTCAGTCAATTGAGAATCAGTTATTGACTGTTATTTTTATATGGTTCGGTGTTCACGTGATAAAAGGAAATAGACATGATATTTCAACTACTTTTTCCCAAAATTAAATAAGCGTTAGCCAGTTCAAGCTGCTAGCACTTTAGTTCGCTAACATGACAAAAAAACGCTTTAAATTCTATAGTGGTTTCTGAGGGTTACGCGAATGTTAGACATTGAAATGAAACTACTTTTACGGATTTTACAGATCCGTAAAAGTAGTTTCACTTTAAATTCTTTCAATCTATTTTATAACTTTGGCGAATCTGTTTGTCTATAAAACGTGTACCGGGATTAAAAGGTTTTTCTCAAATACATAAAATCTACTGCAACAATTCACGCTATTATCGATGACAATGAACCAATATCCACTGTATCGAGAGGATCATACAGATATTTTATCAAGAAATGGCGTGTCGATACATAAAACTTATTTATTGTATCCAATCAGCCTTATAGAAATGGAATCGTGCAATGTCCCAGTATCAAAGACAACGCTTCAAGAGAATCTAATAACAAAGAAAGTAAAATACGATCAGTCTAGCTAAATTCTCAAGCTTCATTTCTTATTACAATTTTAATTAACTTATTGGAAGCGGATCCAGCGGCGAATTACTTTCAATAGAAATTTAGACCCTATTGTGGATTATCTTGGTACTTTTAGAGAAGATATTTAAATGATTGTCTGCAGTGTAGGTAGCGAAAATAGAATATATGAGTGTTAAATTTTGATGTACTGCTTCCTAATGTGTGTTTGATTTCTCGTGATTACATTTTGTGAAAGATTTGGGTATATTATGATTTTGTTATACCCTACCAATCGCTTGCGTTTGGAATGTCATAGATTTCTTTGTCCAAAACAAAAACATACTTATACTTTTTGCGCTACGGAACATAAACAAAGAATTTATAGTCAGATACAGACAGCTTTTGCAACGTCAAAGTTACAAAATAAAGTAAAAGTCAAGAATGATGAAATTTTTTCCGAGCTACAAATTTCAAATACAAGAACAAAGCCCTCACACTTGACAACGAACAATGGGGTCAAAGAATCAAAGAAATTCGCACCAAAAAGAATTCAAAATACTCAGGCCACTCGACAATTACTTATTCAACACAAACCACAAACTTATCTTGCTGATAGTCGGCCATAAATCACCTTGATGCTATCTGACAGCCTTGAAATGGGCCCATAATAGTTGCGCCCTGACATCTTGGGGTTTACTTAGAATAATTAATGCCGAACGTACCTCACACCACCTTGCAAGCCGTACCTTCCTTACAATTAATTGGGGTATGTTTAACCCCCGCGTGGGATGACTCAAAACCCTTTTGAAGCGTATCCAGGGATATCCGAATAAGTCCTGTTACTACTTTGTGAGACGTGACTCAAGATTTGTTGCTGGGTAATAAAATGTTGTGCTGTCAGAAGTAGTTACCAAACAAACTGAGTTCTAACAAATTTGGCAGAGTCATGAATCGTATAACAATGATTGTTCTGAGCATCAGGTACATAATTCTAATCAATTGTAAAAATAATTGTGATTATACTCGAGACTTCTAGTTTCCTGTGGTTTGTAATTACTATTTATATACCGTGACTTAATAAGTTATATACACTTTTATTAAAAAAAATCCTTTGCTTTGTTTCCTTACCAAAAATGGTCTCGGAATTTTAGGTTTTTCAAATATTCACACCTATTTCAACCCTTGAACGTAAGCTAAAAGGATTGAAACATACAACATTTCATAACCCAAACAAGTAAACAGCTTCTCAAATTTACACAAGAGCCATCTGTGCCATATCTCATAATCGCCGGTCGACTCGTTACGGTGACAGTTTAAGAGGCTTACCGAAGGATTACCCTCCATTTAATATATTTTTTTCCTCACAGGTGCGTTTGACGGTACTTTTCGCCTGTCACCTTCCCTTTCGTGACTTTCTTTTTAATTTTACTGAGAGTGGTTTAAGGATGATGGATTTGCGGGTGGATTGTCACGTGGTGCTCAATTGTACTGGAATTCAAGCACATAATGCTTATTGCACGCTTCGGTATGCCTTTTGGGATCTCAACTGACATAGCGAGAAATAATTAATGTAGACTGACGCATAACCGGGAAGAATAGAACGGTTTAATAAGCGGTCATGACGTGACGAGTTTTATTAAATTGAAAATTTTATTCTGCCTGTCAGAAATTAAATTTTAGGACTCAGTTAATTCATTTTCATCAGATTCTTAACTGACTAGGCTTATAGGCCTAACCTGGTATATAATTAAACATTTTGATTAAAGTAACACGACCTGTCATAACGAATGATACCTTTAATTTTATTAAGATTTATTGGCGCCCAACGTGGGACTCAAGTTGAGAATAATTCTGTTGTTTTAGGTTTTTACACTTATATTACGTTATAATTATGATGATGTTACAATTTGTTTGTATTTACTCATGTAATGAGGAGTTATATGCTCAAAATTAATATTGGCTCCCTAGCTGGCGCTGTAAATATTACATAAATAATTTAAACAGCGTAAAAGCTGTAAAACTATTGTTTTAAATTTTAATGGGCTTATTCAAAATAATTTTGATTCTAGGAACAAATTAACTTTTGCTTTCTAATACAATAAAAATAGTCTGCACGTCTTGCTCTCTGTTTCTCTCTCACGATCTCTTGTTTGAAATGCAGTTTTTCTTTTCCTTGACAATAATTGCAATCATTGAACAGGTATTACCCTAATTTTAAGAAGCAATTAATGAGGTTATAAATTCACAATGAACCTCAAAACGTAAATTTACTTGAACTTCATTATTCTGGAACGTTGAATGAAGAATAGTTAACATTTTTAATAGAATAGTTAATTTTCGATTTTCATCCTAATTAGTAGTAAAATACTTTGATATTATAAACGACCAACTTTAATACAAAATGACGGCAGCTGCATACTATCACACGTTTTTGTCAGGCAAAATATTCCCGCTGGTACATTCTTGGTGCTCGTATCGTGGCGTCACAAATCACTTCTGCATTATTGAATCAGGAGATAACATGGACTCGGGACCCGGAAAATCCGTGAACTATGCCTCAGATGCCTTGATAATTATATTTTGGAAGTATTTTAAAGGCTTTTGACCGTGTTTGAATATTTGTTTTTTGGATTCCATCTACTAAACCATAGTACTTATTCTATACACTGCTTGTATGCTATCTTATTAGCAATAGTATCTATTTTTCAGTCGGTAAGTAATGTTTGGTCAAGATTTATTATAAATTTTTTCTCAACAAATTTGATTTGGTTACTGGCGCCCAGAACGCTAACAGGGGCAAAGTTTTTCAAGGATAAATTTAAGATTTCACTTCAATTAAATTATTAAAATGTGAAATCGTATGTCTTTCAAAATAAAATACCCCTGAAATGCTTTTCAATTAAAATCCGAAACCGAAACTAAAATATTCAAATACTGAAATAGAATCCTTTTACGAAATAAACCTCGACGTTCACTATTAAAATCCGTATATTTAAGATCACACGGTTCGCAGACTCCGGGACCGAATGACTTTATCTGTTCAGTAAGCAAGTCGAATGAGATTTGCATGGGACGAGGTGTGGTGAGATAGGGAGCAACCCTTTTGCTGATACGATGTCAAACGATGAAGTAAGGTGTTTAGTATTGGCAGATATTCTGATCGAATTTTGGATATTCAAGCAAAAATTTTGGGTTGGATTTTCAATACTGTTACATTCATACATATTTTTAACCGACTTCAAAAAAGGAGGAGGTTCTCAATTCGACAGTATTTTTTTTTTTTTTTAATGTTTGTTACCTCGTAACTTGCGATTGGGTGAACCGATTTTCATGATTCTTTTTTTATTTGAAAGCTTGTGCTTCCCGTGTGGTCCCATTATCACCATTTCAATATCTGATGATGGAATCTTGTAGAAATCGGGGGAACTCTTCAATAAATAACAGCAGATTAACCGCAATTGTTGCTATAGCATATCTAAGCATTGTTTACGCCATCACACAACATATTATCACGCCTGTACTCACTACAAAGGTTATAAAAACTATTTCGAAAAAAATATTGTTCAAGGTCACTTACAAAGTTTTACAAAAAACGCAATACTGAAACTAAAATAAACATAATTAGATGTTTGTTCTGATGAGATATTCGGTTATTCAAAATGGCCTCCATAATTAACATCACTCTCAAATGGTAACAGACTGGGTGGAGGCTTTCGAACAAATATCACTGGGAATTCTGGGCAGTTTCACGGGGGCAAAGAACTCATTTGGGCAGCGCGTTTAGTAGGCCTACCCATACTAAAAATCACTACCTTTCCACTAAAAAGTGAAAAATAAAATTAATTTTGGAAAAAAATAAAAACCGACTTCAAGACTACACTAACAATATATACAATTGAACTAAAAAGTATAAAATAATATTTTAATTACAAGCCAAAGAACACTAAAGGAAAATTAACGAAATTATTGATACTTATGCATACTATTTACATTTTAAAATCAGTTATTTTTGGAGTCGGTGCCAGCCAAAACAAAAACAATATATTAATGACACAAAAAGAAATAACATAAATAATTGAAAAACAACCGATAATTGAAAAGAAGACAATGAAATAATTTATCTATTAATAACACAAAAAAGAAACATAAACTAATACATACAAACATAAAACACAACCATCAGCGTCTACTGCCCTCACGCGTCTGCCCGCATTTGGCACCGACCACAAAAATAACTGATTTTAAAATGTAAATAGTATGCATAAGTGAATGAATGAAGAATCATACATTTTTTTGCTAGCAATTCAAATTCTTTCAACAAAATGTTGTTAACCCCGACCCCTTACCTAAATAGATGGAGATAAATGAAACAGAATACCTTTGGCCTGGGGCTCTTAGCCTTTAGTGGCTTCCATATTAATATTCCAAAATAAATTTACTGCTTCAAAACAGGCTGAATTTTGGCACAAACAGGATTAGATGGTAGTTTTAAAAAGAATTCATCTAAATTTTAATAATTTGGCTCCATAAAATAATGTTTTAGTTAGTTTTTTGAATAAGATTGAAAATAAAATAAACATTTTTTGCGCCTTCCTATGAAAAGTTATTATTCGAGGACTAAAAATATTCTGGATATTTGATATTGGTCTGAAAATGTTTCGGATATTATTGTTCTGTGTTTTGATCAAAATGTATGATTCAAATCACACAGTGTTAAAATTGAATACATACACTCAATTGAATCAGAACACGTTCGCAAATAATGTAAAATCGAAATAAACAAATAGTTCAAAAAACCGTGTACCAAAATTTGTGTTAAATCAATAACGCTATTCAGAAGTTCACTATAGAAATTTTATGAAACCGACAGGGAATACAAAAAAAGGCTTGGAAAAAAACGTGTCCAAAGTGTCCAAGTCTAAAGTGGTTAAATGGTAAAACTTAAAAAAAAATCGACTTGCTATCGACTACATTGAGTTTTCAATTCCGACTATCGAAATTGAATAAAGTATTCAGTAAAATGACTAGAAAACACTTTCCCACCGATACGAATACGTAACATTCGTAGATCATTTATTGTGTCAGAAAACATCCCACGTGACCCCTTTTTATAATAAAAAGGAAACGTTATAAAAACCAACTTGAATGATCGATTTAATACTCCTATCAATATAAAATGTCACACATTGAGTATAGAAAACTAGTGCTGTAACTGTTTAAGGCTTTCTGTTGATTTGATAAAAGCATAAAAGTACAAAGTAATGGGTGCCTAAGCTAGGATGTTGCCATTGGAGAAACGAAGCAAAGCATCAAAATGCGCATTGCAGTTTCTGTCTTATAAAAACGACAATTATACCTCTTGAAAAATATATCATGACAAATTATTACATTTTCATAGCTACAACAAATCAAAGCCAGTAAAATATGTTTAAATAGCACGGGAACAACCGGATCCCATAACACGTAAAATTATTCTGCTATGTAAAGTAAGGATGACATCATTACGACCTCAGGACACGCTTTGCTCTCATTATGTCAAACAAATTTATACACCACAGATAGACATTAATAGTTTTAAAATACCTGCGACCTTATTACAAGCACGCTTAGGTTCATTTTTGCATTGTTCTTACTCTACGTGTGACTACTCTAACTAAATTATAATATTCTTCGTGTTTCAATTACATTACCAGTTTATAGCATGTTGACATGTTTAAAAGATACGCCTTTATTACCGTGCTATCCGACTAGTGTTGTCTAGCTCATGAATTACGGCCCGCCTGTACTTAAGCGTATGCTAAGCTGTTTTTATATTTCAGTAGTTATGTAACTTTATATAGCAGTTTGCTTCTTGCTGTTCTATCAGGAAAAGTATGTTCTTGAGGTAATCTGAAAAACAAGTTTCGAAATATTATTTAACTTTCATAACCATATTTTTGAAATGAGCTATCGAATGCAAAATAATATATATTTTAATTAGTAATTTCAGGGAGCAGCGACTTCAAGTAAACTTTTTCAGTATTTTGTACCAATATTTCATTAAAGTCAATTATTTTTAATAAGTTCTTTGAGGGCAGTAAAAGTCATGGCACTTCGCAATCAGGCTTATTTTGTACCTACATATGTATGCACATGTGAGACGAAATGCCTTTCGTTGAGACTAAAATAGCCTAGTCCCCAGTTAGCAATTACTAAGGCTTCCCATGCATGGTATACAACAGCTGCAGACTCGATTATTCATATATTCTGTTGAGGCTGGTCCCCACAAAATGTATGAATAATGAAGTATGCAGCTCGGCTGACCACTTGTGGCTTAAGTCGTCCGTGAGTGGGTCGCCTTAGGTCTCAAAGACTCGACACATGTATAGCTTTCGTTGATATTGGCTTAGTTAATGTAATTGTGTTAGAAATATTATTGTTATTGTAGTAATTTGACCGATGATCAATCTATTGATTTCTATTCAGGCATCAGTAGCTCAAAAAACTTTATTTGAGATGTGCTTTTAATTCTCATTGTTTATTTTTATACAAAACTAAGAAAACCTTTTGCACAAATATTCTTAAGCGTAGAAGAATTACGTAGTTATGAATTTCAAATTTTATTGCGAAATGAATTTCACATAAAACAAAATTATCTTTTTACTGTCTCATGATCCTTGCCAACGTAAAACAAAGCAAAGCTTCACATAAACAAAATAGATAAACCGGTTCTAAATTAACCCGTATCAAAACAAGAACAATAGAAACAAATCGGAGTTTAAAATTCAAGTCACGTTTACAAGTGCCAACCAGACAATCTCTCACATTACCCTTTCGAGAAAGATCTTCGAAAAACTTAAAGAAAATACAATATCGTGTGTAAATTCAATGAAAACTTGACTGTCGTCGGCGTACGCTTCGCAAACTTTATTTTCTGTGCAGAAGAGACTTTGAGTTTGTCATTATTCTGAACGGAGTTTATTTTGATGTGTTTTGTTTAGCCAAAACATGTTTCGGAAAGTAGATCTAAATAAAATTTCGAAGCGATCTTCGTCTTTTGTTTTTTGATGCTGCATAACTTAGTTTAGGTATGACGTACGCTTTGGCAATGTTTTAGAAACGTAAGTTGAGAATCGTACATAAAATTTGTAAACAAACTAGCTGCTCCGAAGTTCTTTCATTCGGGATGATTTGTGAATGTAAACCAACCAAGGCGTTACTACCATCAGAGTTTAGACCTAAATTTGACAGTAGATTATATTTTAAAGTTGAGACAATTTTTTCAGTTTTTACTTGCTTTTTTACTAAATACAAAAGTAAACATACATCTAAAAAGGTATTCAATATTTCTGTCATTTTTCATAATTATTATGACAATCCTAATTACAGTGTATAAAAAAACTACCTAACACAATGTATAAAAAGAACATACTCAAACTCGCAAAAGATCTCACAGCCAAAAAACATTATCAGTCTCTCACATAAACTGAACATGTTAATTAATAAACTTCAATATAAAACTTTATAGGTATTAATGGCGGGCTCTTTGTTGACAATTAAATACGTACAAACCACGCCTGTCATAAACGATAACTATTAATTAACTCAAACTATAGACTTGGCGCTAATTATTTCTGCACCGATTGTTCTATAGTTCATAGAATTATGTACCTTTGTTGTCTAAACTGTTTGGCTGTATTATAATAGAATATTGTGTTCGGTAATAACATGTATTGTTTTAATTATGCTTAAATAATATTTATATTGTGGGTCCATCAAGTTTTATAACAATTCACGAACGAAAAAAAATTATAAATTTACTTTTAACGTAACTTTAATTTTGTATATTAATAAAAATCATTTGACAATATACTAGGTACTGAAGATAATTATGTTATGTACTTCTAACTGTCATAGTCATAATTACATCTAGAACGCAGATCAACTTGCTTCAAAATAATTCATAATTAAACCTTGGCTGTAAGATCGAACGATTTACTAATTTTAACATTCATTTTTATCTTATTAGAGAATGATCCTATCACAAACTAAACACCCTATACTTATTTACGAAAAATAAGCGTAGAAAGCCCTTAAGCTATCAAATACCTTTACCTCGACAACAGACCTTATATCGAAACCCGATACAGGTTAATAAAAGTCTAGATTACCAGGTACGCTTATCCTCGTAATATAAATACTAATATCCCAAAGGTCTTTGGGCTAAAGTAATTGGGTTCGCTACCTGACCTTTATAATTATGTAAATATAATACCGACCTGTGTTGAGCCACTGTTGGGCAAAAAGTTTTAATAAGGAAAGATTTTTTGATTATAATTATGACCGCTTGGTGATATTATAAAGGGCAAATCGTCTTGCACATGTTGGGTATAAATGAGAATCCTGCTACAAATCGAAATTGATCCAAAGGGATTATATCTATACTAATATATAAAGCTGAAGAGTTTGTTTGTTTTTTTGAACGCGCTAATCTCAGAAACTACTGGTTCGATTTGAAAAAATATTTTTGTGCGGAATAGACCATTCATCGAGGAAGGCTTTAGGCTATAAACCATCACGCTGCGACTAAAAGGAGCGAAGATACAATGGAAAATGTGAAAAAAACAGGGCAGGTATAAATCATAACTTATATCTTCTACCCACGGGGACGAAGTCGCGGGCAACAGCTAGTTATAGAAATAAAACTAAAAAAAATAAAACGTATAAACTATCGGTGTAACTATAACTCTGTTCAGTGGTTTTTGCGTGAAAGAAAAACCAAAATCCAGACCTACAAACTTTCAAGCTTATGATATAAATTCTTCTTTAAAAATAAATTGTGTGTTCCATATAATTCAAAATGTGTATACTGTTCTCTTCAATTGTTTTATTATTTGTCAGATTTGAATTTAAATTTCTTTTGTTATTCATAGCTTTGGGAGTACTGTAAAGGTCTTTTGAAAAGGTACAATGGGTTATTTTTAAACCTTAAATAGCTGTGAATAATTTATTGTTTTAATAACTGGCCTGAGGGTAATGAAAATCATAGGGATAGGCTTTTTTTGGCTCTCTTTTGGTTTTGGATGTAATTTTATATTAAGTTACTTATAAACCTTCTTATTTCGTTTTTCTTATTTTTTGGCAATTATAGTTAAGGGCTTGATTTAGTTTATTGCCGATCGATTCCAAATACCCTACTTGTGTACCAAATATACGTGAATTATTGAAGTGTTTTAGTGCAGAAAGCATAACATACTTACAGATATGTCGACTGTTGCAAATACAATACCAAAATAAAACAAATCTTTCAATTCAGCCGACCAAAGTCCCCTACTGGACCTGGCCTCTTTTAAGTTGCGACACAACACTTTACTCGTTTCTCAGCTACCTTTTTAAGACCAGTCCATGAGGCTGGAAGACGTCTTAAAATGCATTTACTAAATATTTTACACTCTTCTTCAATATTATACCATCTACAAGGAACTAAACTATTTTCACGTGAAAATCCATAGACCATAAACAATTTGGCCTTATTTGTGTTCTCTGCACGTTCCTACTCGGTCGCACGTAAAAATAATATGTCAATATTCCTATAAAATCATTGCGATATCGCTGTGTAATAGACAGGTATCAGATTTGTGACAGCCGAACGATTCCTGCTTTATATACGGGGACTTACGACTTTTTGTCACTGTGAAATAAACTGACGTTTACGAATGCCGAATATATTTTGCATTTGACAGTTTGTTATGTTGCATGTTTCCTTTCAATTATTAGTGGTGTCATATATAATGTTCTGCTCTTTTTTTAATCTTAAAATGTATTTTTCGGTTCTTTGCGATATAGTCCATGATTGCACTTAGAAACAAACTGAAATGTTCTGAAATTTTAATTGTATATGATATTAAGAGAGTCATTTTTATGTTTTATGGGATCGAAATAATGAATATATAAAATTTTAAATGCTTTCACATTTCTTTCGACAAGTAACGCGTTTATGATTTGTCAGTTCATTACATTTAAACATTGAATCAATTTCTAAACGCATTTGATTTTAAAGCAACTTGTAAGAGCATATTAATAAATCTATTTTTTCACCACGCAAAAAAATCCACATAGCTACTTAGAATTTTACGATATTTTGTAAAATATCACCATGAAATAAATAAAATACCTATTCCAAATTAATTTTACACAAATTAATCATACCTTTTATCAGTTCAAAAGGTCATTCAAACGGTTGATGGCAGATTGTGCTGAAACAAAAGAGGACGTGTTCTTAAACAAGAATAGAAAACAATGGAACAGAAATAAACTCTTTAAAACCAGTACAAAGTTGGCGAGAACTCTCAGCAAGTTTATACTATACAATGACAGGACTAAATCTAGATCTAAATTCAGAACATCTTGATAAACCATTGAAATATGTTTCGTGATTCAAGAAGAGTTTTCTGTACTCGACGATTTTATTGTTCGTGAAATACTTTTATTGAAACGGGTAAAAGGATTTTGTAAAAAATTCTAAAAGATTGTTTCATTTTATTTTTTTATGTTATTTATAACAAGCTTATAAATAAGTACATAAGTTTATTGGTGCTTATGGCTGTAAACTCCAACATTTATGTCGTCTGAACTTGTTTTAATTATGATTAACTATTTTATTTTATCTAATCATTCAGCATACATCAGCATCTTAATAAAACGATCTTAATCTTTCAAATGTCAAAAGATATGAAAACCTTTTCTTCAAGGCAAGTCCATCGCTTAATAAACGTCTTCTAAATGCAATATTCCACTTTAAAATGTTTGAAGATAGTAAAACAAATGCAACCTGGCACCAGTTTCAGTTTCGGGCTCGAAGCCAAAAGTTTCTGATAAAATATCTTAAAAGTGACGAGATTAATGGATGAAGATACAAGTATACTGAAACGAATGGAGGTTTAAAGTGACGTATCGAAGCTGGCTAGGGATGTGTTGATGTTTTTATATTTTTAACCTAATTTGGGGTCTTTATTTAAATAAATCGGTTTGGTTGTGTAAAGTTACATAGGAAATTGTTAAAAAACTGAATTTGTATGCTGAGTTTATATAATTGTTTTTTGTTCATCAAAACTTTTTAACTATTCAGGAAGTGTTACCAGAACACTTAAAGTCTGTACAAAAATGAAATTATACCAACGCACCAAGCAACCTAAAACAAAAAATAGTTCTTTACGAGGAAAACGTTACCATCTTACTTCGCCATTACGTTAAGCGTTTATATAGCCTCCATCAAAGAAAACAATAACAACTTAATCCAACACCATTCACCGGTCACACTATTACACAGCTCAATTCAGGACCAAGAGAAAACACGGCACAGATTAAGGAGCCCAGATGTAGCGAAACGGGTCAACAACACATTTCGGCTAATGCGTCTCGAAGGACCACGTTGCAAATTGCTGTCGATCTCGCCTTCCTTCCTAGAGGGATTCACTTTTGATTGCCAACAGAACCCTAATTACCGCCTTTCCTTGTCCCCTCACTCCTTATTATGGAACACCATTTTTGTTTCCCGTTTTCGCTACATTAATTTCTATGTCCTATTTTTGTATTGTTTTGATGACCCCTGGTAAATTGACTGTTAGTATTATTTGTGATGTCTTCCCTTTTTATGATTATCATCAGGGTGGAAATGTCGGGGTGTATATCAAAGACTGGAGCTAATCAGCAGGTTATTCCACCTCATTGTTTCAGAGTGATTAACCTCGACGATTTGGATAGACATAACATTATCAAAAAGGTACATAGCAACACAAGAGGAGAAAGACAAAAATGTAATTTTACGTATAAATTTCTAAAGACATGGAAAAATAAAAACCTTCTGAAAATAAAGTGGCATAACATTAAAATTACTTTTTCATTTAAAAGAAACTGCCAGAGAAAACCATGCCGGTACTTTTCGTACCAAAAGACTAAATTTGAGGACATTAGTGGCAACGCTTCTTATCTTAAACCAGGCAAAATTTAATCTTGGTTTTGAAATGCAGGATAGCTTTACTATTTTAAGTTCGTTTCATGAACAGAAAACACTTCGTCGTGTCTCAAGTTAAATTCGTTGGTCATTTCCTCTATTCATCACCCTTTTCTTTTATGAAATTTCTTAACACAGTAATGGGTAGTTTACAAGTTGGGATTTTAATTGATTTTCTTAAGTTTCCTTCGTAATTTTCGGGATTGCGACACAAGTCTTGGTCCCAATCAAAGTTCTAATCATGAGCCGACGCGATTCCCAAAGAATCTATTTGTGACATCCTGACAAATTCACGTGAATAAAACCTTTTTGAATCAATCGCGAATACACCACACGAACTTTATTATTGAAATATGCGATTAGTATTTGCTCAAATGTGATGATTAGTTCATTCAAAATGACTAACGTTGAATTTAAATAGACTATCACATTACTTAAAAGCTGTTAAAATCAGCAGCTTAGTACTGCATGTAATATTTTAACATAAATAAACAGTATGAATTACAGTTTGTTCATCCATCGTTAGTTCATTCCACACGGGATTTATTTCTGAATAGATTTTGATGAATGAACTGTCAAACTGTTTGTCACATATTATCCCGAAGACGTTGTATTTTGTTCACGCGAAGTTTTGTTCGCGATGTAGTGTTGGGATAATATGAGCAATGGACAGATTATTTTGATGTAGTACACGAGATACGGGTATATTAACAATATCTTTCGTGATTCTGGAAAAGTTTGTCTCTTTTTTGTGTCGAATATGGTTTGTGTGAAGAGGGTTCCATTGAATTTTAAACTCAACGTAATGAAAAAACAATATTAAGTTTAGGTACCACAGACGTTGTAAAAACTCTAATTTGTTTTTTTGTCTTAAATTCTAGATATCCATTTAATTTATTTCGTCTTTATTCTCCAAATCCCTGAAAATAAAAACAATACACTTAAACCGAATGTTTGAAGTAAACTACACACAACCCGAGCGCTGTGACCTTGGCGAAGCGTAAACGGGTAAACGAAACTATCGTATGTTTCAGCGTACACAATCAAACGGCCACTGTTTAGTCTTTATTGCCCACTTAGCATACAAATGTATTGTCTTACTCTCGAGAATCGGATTGTGTTTCGAGCTCGGTTTGGCTAGAAAAAAGTTGCGCTCTGCAAAGGTTATGCCGTACGGACAAGACAGATGTTAACAACCTTTTAAGGTATTGATTCCTTAACACTTTTGTATCACCCACACGACTGGGGTTACTCTTTTACCTTTTATTTTGGAAACAAGATTGCTAGGAGTTCAAAGGATAATATTGCTTTACCAGTTCAGGGAATGGATGTTTCAGATACAAGATACGAAGATATCTTTTCTTCAAGCTTTTAAAGTTCTTTTTTATGGTACTGCTGTAATAAGAAGTTTAAATCAAATATAGTTTTACTTGACTGCGTCAGAAAGAGATCTATTATTTTAAAATGCCTTTGTGGTATGTTCATTACCGAAATCTATATATTAATACGTGATGCCAAAACTTTGGACCCCTTTTTACAAAAATTGCGCGGACGCAGGAGCATAAAATTTGGCACACTTATAGTATATGTGCAGGAAAAGTGCAGAACGCTAATATTTTTCAATAATAATGCTTATAAAGTATATTAAATCAATAAATAAAACATTACACACACTACCATGCATTTCACACACACACATGTTTCTTTTATATTTCATTTTGTCCATAGACATAGAGTACTGACATTGACATATCAAAAATATATATATTTGCCTGTACATACTCTGTGGTCAAATGGTTTCTTTTGATTTTCATTTTGTGCATAGGCATAGAGTACTCAAAAAAAAAGTTTTATTTGCCTCATTTAATATAAAAAAAAGATTTTAATAATAATGCATAAAAAATACATTAAATCAGTTAATAAAACATTATACTAACCAGCATGCATTTGACATACGCATACATACTCTGTGGAGTCTGTGGTCAAATTGTTTCTTTTGTCTATTATAGACATAATTGAAAAGTTTGCTTCCTGTAGTTTTGTAAACATTTTTTTAAATAGATACTTTGTTTTATTTTCATATAATTTGTTCAAAACAGAAATTGGCAAATAACAGTCTTGGTCAAATCTGTGGTTATAGTCGTTTAGTTTTCGACAGTAGAACCTTAATAATGTTTGAATATTATATTTTAATAATGTATATTAAGTCACTTACAATTTAAATTTATTATATGGTCGAATTTCGACCACTGGGCGACCACTAGTAGGGTAATAGATGTAAGAGTGGATGGGGAAAGTATGAGACATTTTTTTTTGTTCATTGGAAAGTATTTAAATCTTCAGATATTGGTCGTTATTTTAGAGTAAAGTAAATCTTTATTCTGAAAATTTTGTCAGATTTTATATAAGTGTAATGACAAAATTTTATATTATTCTCCAAGCATTCCGTGCCTACATTAAGGCCACATTAATTACTATGCGTCCCTCATCCGACTTATTTAAATTCGGAATTAATCTAAATTGCTGATACTTCTATTATTTTTACGTTCTTACAACTTACGAATCGGAACAAGTTCAAGTAAGAAAAGTAAAAAAAAATGTTCGTGCTGATAAATATTCATTCCGATTCATTCTATCTAATGCAACGGTCCGATGGATTCGTGGACTTGTTTCAAAGCCTCGCTTTTCAGCTGAATAGATAATCAGTTCTTAACTTTCATGAAAAAACATGGATTTGATTATGTTAAAACTTTGTTAAGTTGGTTTTGAATGAACTATTGTTTTGTGTTAACTGAAAGTTAAATTGTGTTCTTAGTTTTATAAGCTTTTGTTTAACTTAACAAAGTATGTTTGAATATTTGTTTAAAAATGTGTTAATGTGCAAATTATTGATTTCTATTCAGAAGTTTTTTATCAATTTTAATTAATAATATGTTATTTTATCAATTCAATTTGGTCTTATAAAAATAGAGAGCCTATATTACGGCGCTTACAAATGGAAAGCGATCCGAAAAGGAACGAATTCAAAACTAAATTGTAAAAAGAAGTCACTTTAATTTTTCATCACTATTTCTTAATGGACGGACAAACTGATCTAAAACTAAAAAGATTCTATAATTCAGTATTTCCGTATCTAATAAGTACCATTCAGATAAGACAAAACGATGTACCATAAGCTTTTATCACTTCAATGTCAGATTGTGGAAGCGAGACGCCAATATGCGCAGTGTACAGCGCCATCTTGTGCTAACAATGATCAGGAGCTCGTACAGGCAGGCGATCATGATTACCGCCAATCGAAACTGAATGCCTTCTAACGTTTACTTTTACGGTTTCAGTATCGTAACAACCTTCTTTTTAAGTAATCTTTTTTCATTGATAGTAATGTGAAGAGGGGGGCAGTTTGAAAATCACGAGCGACGACCACTTACGTTTTAATTTTTTATTTCGATAGGTCTAGAAGTCTTTAATGGTTTGTACGTAATATTTAGTATACCGAGGAAGACTGCGGTGTAGATGGTGATGATGTACTGGTCAAAAATGTGGATGGGAAAAATTAGGTTGATTTGACAGGTAGACACAAACAAATAATCACATGAGTTTAAGTACCCTTATTCTACCATAGAATATTTTTTTATCCTATATAGTTGTTACATCAAAGAGGTGTCCAAAAACGAACATATTGTAATAAATTAATCACGTAATTGATTTAAAATGTCATAGTAATAATTTGGCATTAAGTTATGGGCTGATAAATGACACACCCCCTGTCACGTTGGATTAGCTCTGTACCTAATTGACATGGGTAAATACTGGTGGATGTCAATCGCAGTACTTGCCCGGCCTATGTTATGTACCCCATGGTAATAAAATTTGTTTTATTAGACCCCAGACGAGATCGAACATGTTTGACCCAAATACTTTGATTTTGGTTTGACTGTGTCAAGGTACGGGGGAAGCCACGTGCCAAATGGCGGGTGTGAAAGAGAGATGTCGCTCTATGTCGTTTATTACTCTGTCACGCTTCCACAATATAATAACTTTACTTAGTCCTAAACAAGACTTGAGACTTGACAGAGACCTGTTTCTGCAAAACACGTACTAAATTTATGGCAAAGAGCTTTATTTTCAATTATTCCTTGTAAGAAAAGCGGTTTAGTACCATAAATGAATAGAGTTGTCATATAATATTGAAATACGGGGACGACTTTTTAATAATAATAACATTCTAAAATTGTGTTTTTTCCTGATTACTTTAAGTCCACCTTAAGTACAATCATGAAGACTTTAGGATAACACTATTTACCAGTCCTAAAAATTCCAATTAACCTTACAAAGCAAATGCTGTAATAAACTTTAATGAAACTTTTTTCTTCATTTCGCTAAACACATTCCATTAAGTTTTAATTCCACGTTTTGTTCAATGGCTTGTCTCGCTATTTTCTTCGCGACACCGATGCTGAAGTGCTGACGATGAATAAATTTTCAATTTTCCCTTGTATTTTCCCTTTTTTGTTTAGCGGTTTCGGCGGTTTTGTTCCTTGGCCTTTGTAAGAAATTTTTAATTTGAAATTAAGTAAAGCGATGATTTTTTCTCTGTTGAAACAAGTTTGCTAATTATGCTGTAGAATGGATGCGCCTTTGAAACATTATTGCTTCGTTAAATTTGATGGGAGGAAAATTAAAAAGTCAGTGGGCTGGGTCGAAGTTTTCGGTGCCAAAATTATTGTAACGCTTTACATTTTTAATGAACAAGGTCATGGTTATGAATTGTAAACAGTATTTTACGTTTTTGAAAAGGAAATTAATTTCATTTGCTTTGAAATCAACATCACTCAGTTAAGGTATATAAGGGTCTACAATTAAATTGTTTAACACCAGTTAGGTCTCTGTATGAACATTTAGAGTGTAATTGACAGTACCCTTTTTGGCATAAAATGTTTAGGTATAATATAGTTAGGCGCAACTATTTGGTTAATACCGCTCATACCTACTTTCGCATAATGCTCGTTACTTTAGTATAATTTATTCCAAGAAAATACCTATTTTTGATCAAGATCTTTCTTTATACATATCAAGATATCATTTGTTTCTAGTAAACAGCCTATTAGAATTGTTTTATCGAGCAGTTCTTTCTCTACAATTGAATGTTATGTAATTGGACGTTCCTACGACGTTGAGTCGAAGCCATCTATCGTTTTCATTGAATTATCTCTAACATAATATCTTTCTCCATTTTAGGGTTCCATATCCAGGGGGTAAAAACCGAAACGTATTACTGAAGGTTCGTAATCTGTTTGTCTGTCCTTGTGTCTTACTTATACTATGAGAGATAACTAGAGGGTTATTTTTTATAGATTTCTGCACTTAAATCAAGGTTAAATTGCTACGGTAATTAATTTATTGATGGGTAGTGACAAATAAGTTTGATTACTTTAATAAACAATTTATCACAGAAACGATTTCTTGAATTTCAGTCCTTTTGTACGGAACCCTCAGTGTTGCTAGTCCGACTTGCACTTGACTGTTTTTGTACCATTTCTACTTATCGGAATATGTTTCATAATGTCTAGAATGCTTTTATTTTATTGGCATATGTTTGTTATTAGGTTTATTTTGGTAAAAGAACGGTAGAAGATCAAAATATAATTCCCTGTTCATGAGTGTAACGAGACACTCACATTGTCATCCAGTGCCTAGTGGAGTGAGAAAGAACATTGTTTAATAAACTGTAAAATCTTAATATCATGTGCCGTATTCGGTTGTTATGGAATTAAGACTTAATTAGACATACTAGTAAGTCAAGTAGATCTAGTGAAAATAGACAGAAGTAGAGCATCAAATATGGTTGAACGATGTGTGACGTTTATATGATGGACAAATCAGAATTTTAAGTCAAATACCCAATAAGGCGTCACAAAAATCACATTGGATTTTTCTCTCTATACAAATCTCAGTCAAATTTTCCATTTTCGTCTTACAGTCACAATGTTACTCGAACTAAAATCAACCAAACGAGAAACCCATACCCTGAGGCAATATACAAATGTAAGCGTCGAAAGCCGCATTGATCAAGCTGTTTAACCAGTCAATCATCGGGCCATCGCAGTTCCCGACATCGGTTTGTTTGTCCCAAACCCTCCCATCCAACCTTTGTGCACACTCCTCTACCGATACAATAAGTAGCCGTCAAAGCATCCTATATCATTGTCAGCAACAATAGGTACGTCGATCAAACAATCCAATGTTTGATACAAGTTATATGGAAGCGGATTCACAAACAATTCGAAGATTAAATCGATGTAAGCGATGGGATAGCAAACAAATACAAAGGATTTGAGAACGCAAACCGTTTTATGACATTCCAGTGGATGTGAGTATTGGACAAACATTGTATAGGAGTTGCATCGTTTGATGTATGTACTGTTTGTTTGGTCAAATATTTGATAGGATACCGCAACCAATATGTTTCTTTGAAACGAAACACAAGCCTAAAAATAGTATGGTTTGCGTTTTGTTTGTATTCTATCAAATGTTTTTCTCAATACCTCAAGCAATCAAATCCATCATGTGCAAGTCGATAAGTAGGTTAAAAGATACGTATAAAATTTATGGCTGTACCAACGAGTACCTGGTGATAAACGGACAAATAGACAGATAGGCAGCCTTCGGGTTTTTTCGCTATGGGTATCAGACATCAAAAACTAAATCCTAAATGGTACTTTAGCCAACTAAACAAGACGTTCATCATTTGTTTAAACTGAATAGTCCATTCATAAGCATCCAAAACAATTACACAAAAACAAAACACGAATGGAAAGCGGATTCCGAAGACAATGTTTGAGTAGGCTACTCGAACCCATTCACCCAATATTCTCCAAACAGATTGTAACGTATCCGATCAGTGAAACGGTGTGTAAATATACCGCAATCACTGGTCGCCAATTGGCAGACTTGTGTATTGTCTTACTTGAGTGACAGATGCGGTAAAGCTATACGATGCGACGTTATGCGAGATTCAAAATGCTGAACTGATGAGGATAGAATGGCAATGGAATGAAAACTAAAATTTTTAATTATCTGAATTAATTCAAGTGTATGTATTTCAAATTTATAGACCCTCTTCTTAACCCCAAACTTGAACATCAAGAAAAAAACGAACATGTTTAATTGACAAGTTTTTGTGTCAAAATAGATTTATTAAAACGATGACGATGATGACGAAATGCATGACGCTTCCCATGTGGGTAATGTTTGAGTATTAATCACACTTGTTCACTGCATTTCGTGATTCCAGATTCCAAAGTTTGGAAACGTGGTTTGCTCAATATATTTCTTTCACCATTTTGTCAATTGTGTCTTAAAATAATTAAAAAGCGACATAGTACTTTGAAAAAGTCCTATCATGTCATTTTACTTGACTCTTATGAAACGATATGAAGTATAATTATGTTTACAAAACCTTGGTGTGGACTTAGTTCGATAAGTTATAATTCAAAAAAGTCACCTAACTCATCACAGTTGCGACTAGTCGCTTACCTAACACACACCTTTGTCTAGGAGTATACACCGATCGTCGGTCAATTGCTTTCTATTACCTGAAGGGTTTGGTAAACACCCTCTTATTGGTCCAATATCTTGTCGTTTCAGCTTTCACGGTTAAGTACACGTTTGTTCTGTGTCAATGTTTATATTTGTAGGTGTTTGTCAGAGAAATATGGAGTTAAGGATGTACACGTGGCTAAGGTAACGGTTTTGTGGGGATACGTCGTTGATCACGAGCCGTATAATAAACAGAATGTTTTCTAAAAATAAAAACAAACGATTCTCAGCACATTGATGACCCTAACGATCGTTGCCTTACCTTGACTTTCGTTTTTAATAAAGAACTAGAGCGGCTAAGAAATACAACACCTATAGGAATCTCACCTTTATGGGACCGTCAATAACAGGGTTCCATTTTTATTCTTTTAGTCCAGAATCCAAGTAAAACGAAAAGAACAAAATCTAGAACCACTTCAGCTCCAAGATCTTATTGAATCATTATTCCAAGGAAAAAACTCCTTTCAAAATGCACATTTTATTAACGAGCAATTCAATTTTTATCTCGCAAACCCAGAGCTAATATTTGCAGAAAAACGTTTTCCTAACAAGATTATCGGCTTGTGCAACAGCGCGCCTTCCAGTACCTGCTTACAGTTGAACTACGGAGCTAGAACTGCAGGCAGGGAACTTTTAATAGCTATGGGATTTTCATTACAGCCAGTTACCATATTCTCCAGTAAAAAGACTGTTGTTAAAGAAGCGAGACGACATGACTAGTGTAGCACGCCGTCTTTCTCACACAATGCCGGCAGTCTAATTGCAGTTGCGAGTCAATAGTGCAGGTTTCGCACAGGAATTCTTGTAGCGAGAAATTTTGAAGTTTAACAGACGTGTGTCTCTAGTTTCTCATTAATCAAAGTATTACATAAGTCTTTCTGCAAGTCTTCCACTCTTAGATGAGTACTGAGAATTTTAGCTTCAACGTTAATTAATGTAATGCGTCACTTATTCCGAACGTACTGCAGTTATGTTACTTTGAAATAACAGGTGCCATTTACTACGTTTATGAGTTTTGTCTTCAATGAAGGTTGTTCCATGTTCTTGTCTGAAAGTAACTCTTAGATATTTTGGTAGAGAATGGCATGGAATTATATCTTTCGTTTTTGCGTTAAAATTTATACATAGGGTAGCCTGATATTGAATGTCGATGACATAAAGACATGTAAAAATTAAGCATATTTACGGAATAGGTGTTTTTAGGGGCTTTTAAAACAATGAAATAAATAGCTTTTGGTTCATTGTGTCAAACTTTTCAAGGAATTATAATTGGCTTAAAAGCATGGAAAATTCAATAGGATTTGTATGATTCCCAATACAAAATTACACCTTCCATCAAATCGCGACGTCTCAAAACGGGTTCCAACTGATATCCCATTTAAACCGTTACCTTGCCAACGAAAACTGAACCTTTGGCCGATGGGAATAAAAGGCATATTCACAATCGAAAGCCTCAGCCAAATTCAAAACAAATACTGTGAGGACTTATTTACTTAACTAACAAAACATTTTGAAACATAACAGAATCAAAAGTGTTTGCGTATACCGCAAGATTCGAAGCAACATCGAAGCTTCCAGAAATTATATTTATTTATCCCAAGTTGAATGCTTACCGCGCAATATTGATTTGTGTTCCCTCAAGTATTTACGGGAACTCATCGACGCGGCGTAAGAGGCAGAATTTAAAATGGCAAAAGGAAATCCGCGGATTTCAAGTTTCCTTGATTCGTTTATAAGCGGACGGTTGCGAAACTAAAAAACGCTTGATAGATTCTGAAAGAAATTTTTTATTCGGTTTGTTGTAAAACTCTGGTTGTTTATATTTATGATATGGAGATAATTTATGTATATATTATGTATGAAAAAATTGTAGGCAATCTTTTTCCAAACTGGTTACTGGGTCTTTTCAATGGGGTTTTCGCGAAACATTTGAGGATTTCGTTTTTATTTCCATTGAAGTAGCTTTAGTCCTTTTTCAGAATTAATGCTTCCTCCTTTATCATGTTATTTATTACGATCTTGTAGAAAGTAATAAAGCCTAGACAGCAATCAGAATCAAAGCGATAAATATTAACGAATCCAACGAAAACCACAAACAACACAGGCACTGTAATAATGACGGAAGCAATGATTGTAACTCCAATACTGGCTTCAATCCAATGTAAAATGTTGGCCGTCGACCAAACTTTGGCCACAATTAATAAAATTCATATCGAAATTTGGAGTTAATTGTAACTATGTAGATCAAACGCAATCGGAATTTTGTAATACAGTTTAATTAAATTGCTAATAGACCTTGAATTTCGATAGTAGCGTCATCTAAATTGTTTAATGATATTATTAGTAAAGAGCATTCGGTTTCAGTAGGTATACCAGGAAATTTGGTGCAAGTGTCCATTATATCTCAACACTTAAACGCCACCATTCATAATAAGTCATCAGCATTTTTTTTTGTGTTGGTGATTGCTGTGGAATGTGAGTGTTGTAACGACTTTCATGTTAAAGCTGGTTCTATTCTACTGATGTTCCGTAAAATCTATGATTTTAAGAGTAGTTACTAAACCTCATTTTTTATTTTATTTGAATAGTGGCAACAGATATTCATTATCTATGAAAATGTCGACTGCCCAGCTATAATGGTTCTGCCAATATCCAGCGGATTCGCAGTGTTTATATTCCGTTTCTAATCGTTTGGGATACAGAACTCCAAAAAGGATCAGCCTTAATCATTCTTGTGGTCCGAAATAAGATCATATCAGTTAGAAACTATAAAAAGCAGCAAGGTATAGTCAAAGGTATTTAAACTAATATCTATTAAAATCTTCTTGCACTCCTTCAAACCTCAAGGAACGCTTTCATAAAATACTTTCGAAAAAATTCTTACCCCTTTGTGTTTATATGTAAAGAATTACATTCACGAAGATCGTAAGTTTTCCATATATTTTAATGTCTATACTTACATCAGCTCTTTTTAGAGTACAATCACGTTTTACTTGACGGACTTGTGTTGAACGAAAATTCAAACGTTTCTTGGCAACGTCTGCGTTTCTATTTGTTTGTGTCTTATTTTTCTGGTTCCAGTGAATGATCTTACAAATATTTTGTTGAAACTTATATTGTTTGGAAACTAAAGTTGCTTTTCAGGCTTTGCTCTGTTTTGTTGGATTTGCTGAATTTGTTTTGTTTATGCGAACGTGTCTACTCAATATTAGCTTTAGGAAGACCATTGTTTTAAAAACGGTTTCTTAAAAATGTTTGTTTTTCTTTAAAACTTTGCAATCGTCATGTATCTACTGACACAAAAAAAATATTTTTCCTAAATATTCAATTTATTATCTTTACTATAACTTTGTAATACGATAGGTATCTGTCCACAACTTACCCGTACCAAGTGCAGAAAAGAAAAACGTATTTTTTATATATATCCCAAATACAGGTAACGCGAAGATTAAAGTTCCGGTAACTTTTTACCCATTTCATCTGACCTGCCACTAGTGACATGTTTCAATCCCTTCATCCAATAACAAAAGTTCAACATAACATGCCCTAACCGAAGCTTACATAACTTGTTCGACAGCAGAGCTATATAGGATGTCGGTACATAGGTACGAGGATGGAATTCCTGCTAAATAGTTTTGCTATGGGAAGAATTTGCGGTTGAATTGATTGTGGAGCAAAGTAAATATTGCTCTGGTAACTTGAGTCGGGTTTAATTATTTTCGTCTGAAAGTGTATATATCATAGTTTTTTTCTTTACGTTGAAAATATAAATTTGCCGTATTCGGTATTCATTACTGTATTCGTTCTGTCCGATCATCTGCAGATTCCATTCGTTGATTAAACATTTGCATATAAACGCTTCACAAAGTGTAAAAGACTTTTTATCTTTTTTTCGTAATTATTCAGAGTAGTTGTGATCGTAGCGATACGCTCGCTCATCACGTTGCCCCAATTCCAACCTAAGTACACACTCCAGTAAATCAAGTTTGATAATTATGTAAACTCTAATGAAAAATACTCGAGGGGACAATTCCAACGAAGTTGTCTCCTATTTTTGTACCTTTGACTCCGTTTTAACATTGTCCTTCTTGAACCTTTTTTGGGACATCTTATTTTGAACTTTACTTATGCTTCTTAAGGTCCAATTTCGAATGTGATTCCTGCAATTCGATCCGTTGCGTAGTAGGGTCGCATCGCGTGACAAGAATGCCATCCTTAGTACTTTGATCGCACCTGATTGAGATGTGCTATGTATGGAAATGATATGTATATATGATACTGTAGTTCCTATTTGATATGCTTCAGTTGATATCGGTAGTGCTGATAAGTAATTCGAACACGGAGTGTTGTTTCCTATCATTTTGGTACTATTTTATACGTCCACCAGCAATTGTGAACATGATGACTGTCTTATGAGGAGTTAGGTATGGGCTCTTTATACTCATCCCTCAAGAAGGAGTCCAGAGGACGAGAGCCAGCAACGGTAGGAAGCAGTAAAAGGGCTGAGAGATGTTTTTAGTCCGTGTTTTATTCTAACAGAGCCCCTCACCGTACCCTCAACGTGGGTCAAGTCATTATTGAGATTCATCCCGGAAAAAAGACTCACATAGAGAACGCGTGATGGCCTCGACTCGTTCATACCAAATTGGTCACTTACTGCTCATTTTTGTGATAAATTTAAAAAGTAGTACTTCATTTAGCAGTGAGACATTGCAGGCTAATTAATGATAATAGTATGTAAATGGCGAACAGAGAACAAGGCTAATAAAGACCTAAGCTCACGTTTGTGCTTAAACAGTCAATATTAACAACCTCATTATGTTAAAACTCACATTTCAACGGCTACAGAATCCATCTTAAATAAATTCCGACGGAGGTCCGACACTAATTTGACATTACGCCCCCCTAGTCCGTTGACACTAATGGAATGTTTTTATGAAGATGATAAAGTTGTTCCCATAAATTGTGGGATCCTGAAGGACTTAATCAGTAACAACAAGAATTGTCTTGAAAGTTGTGAATGTATTTTATTTTCTACAATTCTTTTAAAATTCTTGGCTTTTTTGCGGTTAGCGATGTTTTTCTCTAACTTCTTAGTAAGACAATTTAATAACCGTCTGCCTGGATTAGTGTAAGACTGGATAGTCGTTATTGGAAAGGTATGAGAAACAATGGGAAGAAAATGGAAAATAATTTCTTCCGTCTGGAGGTTTTTTATATTGTGATAGGGTTGAACCCTTAAAATTTTGTGACTTAGCTGCATACTTAAATCGATTCGCAAGTTTGTCTGTCAAAACAAAGTGTACAAATTTGAGGTTATTTTATTTAATCTACTTTAGAACTACGAGGGCCAAATTTTTGTTTTTTTGTAGTCTGTGACATCTAACTTTTCAAACGATGAATCGATTTTGTTTAGGTCTCTTTATTTAAAAGGTAAAGTCGGGAGAGTCGACAATTTCAATGAAAATCTAAGATGCCCGCCACCACAAAATGGTGGATTTCGTACTTTTTCAAAAGCGCCATAGTATAGAATCAGAGGTTTTGACTGGTATACAAAGCAAATTTCAAATTTAAGAACGTACAGATCAATAAATACTTATAAAATACATCCAGAACATTTCGGATTCCCGGAAATATCGAGTTATTATTGTCGATGTCTAGTATACGATGAATTCTATGTCCTTTGAGTATACACCGAATGAGTTTATTGTACAAATAGTGTAATACTAACATAATCTAAGTTAATTCCATACAGTATTAAACGTGAACCACGCATGTGTTTGACGATATATCCTTAGGCTGTTTGCGTAGTTCTAGATTAGATCTAGACTAAACATTTGTCGACGAGATTTACTCAGAAAATGTTGCTTTTGAAACGTCAATGTTTTTGTCGCTGGTTGTTGGTAACAGGGCTGTATAAGGTGCTTGTAGATACTTTGGGTGTTTCATCAAAAATGTGCTATTATTAATTTATGTATAACTAGCTGTTGCCCGCGACTTCGTCCGCGTGGTTAGAAGATATAAGTTATAATTTATACCTGCCTTCTATATATCTTGTAGGATTCAGTCAGCGTTTGCAATGTAAGCGCAAAAAAAATGTTTTTTTACGACCTCACATTAGTAACCGCAAAAATTGTAGCCTATGTGTTATTCTGATGTATAAGCTATATTGTGGTAAAGTTTCATTCAAATCCATTCAGTAGTTTTTACGTGAAAGAGTAACAAACATCCATACATCCATACTTACAAACTTTCGCCTTTATAGTAGTAGGATTATGATCAGTTACCTATGTTCAAGCAATAAGTTCCTCATTACGTCTAAAGTAACAGCAGCTGACTTGACTTCAACAATAATAATAAGTTACAATGTTTAAGGTTGGGACGACCAGCTGAAAATTACCCCGTGTCTCATAAATGAGGATTATGTAACCGACTATGTATGTTCGACGACAAGAAAACCAATAATAACATCCCTGATTACATCTGCAATCATTACTCGTAATTCTTTTGTCTTAGTCGATGTTTTGTTCGAAGGTAATTGATTCTTAGGGAAGAAATTTTCGATCTTTGAGGTACTAGGATGAGGTGTGTAGGTAATAGAAAAGTGAGGTGGGTGTCGCAATGGAAGCGGTAAGAGGCTGCCGAAACGGAGTGCACATTATATTTGTTTCTTTTTTTTAATCCAAAATATAATATTTTTTAGCCTAACTTTTGTTACTAAGCTTTAAAGTCGACAACTTTTAAATAAGTCGAGAAGACAAATCAAATAAGGCCGTAAACACAAACACACGTTTTTATATTTTTCAACATTTGGCTTAGTTATTTTCACTTTTGTTTGTAGTATCATAACGTTACTGTATTTCCAGCTAAAACATAATACATTAGAAAAGTTAAGCACCTTAACGCAAAACCAAACAAAGAAAATCCAGATTTTAAACGAATATTTTCGGATTACACAATTCATTGCCTCTACCACTTCGACCAAACCTTACAGAAAATACAGGTGCGATATTACGGAATCCAATGGATTATGAACGTTTAGCGAGTCCGTTTTGCGGCAAAACCGCGGCCACGTTTTATTTCCAAAGGGATTTCAATATTCGCCCTTGACCTCATTGGATTATTAACTCCAGCAAAAAATAAGTTCGAAGTGAAATAACTTGGCATAGATCACAGGTCGCATCAGTCTTTTGTTTCTGGGTCACTGCCTCACTTTCATTTAAGAGTGCTTATGTCTTTTGGCAGCCTTCGAACAATTACTGCTCGGGTTATGACTGGTTTAACACTTGTATTTTTAAAGACTCGTTTTGATCGTGGTCTGGTTTACTTTTAAAGAACAATCAATTTTTAATTTCAAATAAATTTTATACTTTACCATCATGATTCCCAAATAAGAAAGATTTTACTTTGCTTTTCAAATACATACATACGTGTATGTATAAGTTTATTTTAAATTGATTCACTACAATTCGGTGCACAAAAAGATTATTCAAAAGACCCAAGGCTGCCACAAATTTCATAACATACCAGCGTTTAAGCCTACGACCTAAATAACACGCATAAATTTCGTCTTTCACTATAAGTAATCGCATAGTTTCTTACCGAATTCAGCCCAACTTCGGGTCCGACCCTCGCAATAGTCACATTCCGAACGTAAGAGGACACAATCGAACGAAACGACGTACATCGAATATTTTCTTTTCCCCCAACACGCATTCTGTAAACAAAATCAGCATTGTAATAGGCTGTTTCGGAATAAAGTCGTTGTATTGTTTCGTACGTCTATCGGTGTGGGTAATGGGTTGGGATAGATTTCATTCGATTCTTTTTTTCGCGTCAGCGTATATATTACTTTGAATTATTTCACCCAATGCTGGGGTTTTTGGGGAGACGGGGAAATGACCATTTGTTTTACGGAATAAACAACATATGCTGATATTTGGGTAACATATGAATGGTTGTTCTTCGGGAAATAAATGGCAATATTGAGAATTGCATTTTCATTTATATCGTATTAATAAACGGGCATATTCGACACAAACATTATCAATCAAAGTCAAAAGGCAGATTTAATTGAAATCGCGGAATAATAAATACAATGACCACATTTTATCGACATGCATAACTTTTGAAAGCAATATTAAAATCATGAGGTAATCAGGTGAATTAATAACTCACTACCGATAAAATACTGTTTCGAAACAAAACTGTTTATACTGCTCTTTATGGTCAGTTCATGTATTTAACGGTTATGTTTATTACCAAGCAATATATAATTTTTCAGTGGCATTTAGGTGTTTATGTTGTAAATATGCCGCATATAACAATTGTATGCAACCAATTACTTTTTTAAATGAAAACTATGTAAGACTAGAGTATAGTGCGAATCGGACTCGCAATACTCAGCATTCAGTACAATTGGGCAGGAAAAAACTAATTTAATTGGGTGACAAATAAATTTGTGGGCACTCTCAAATTTATTTGTAACCCTCCAACAAATGTATGAGCGTAGTAATCGTTGCTTTACCTCGAACTTTATTTGTAAGTATGTTTCGTTTTAGCGGTGACAAAAATACATGATTTTTGAAAGTTTTTATTGTCTAACCTTCACGGTTGATGAAATACACCCTCTCGACACAGGACTAACTGACAGCTTAGCTGTTGTAATACGATTCCGTTTTACTAATTGAACGAGCTATTTTCTATTTACTATGACCGAATACGCCAATGATAGCTTCAACTGCACAGCAATAAAACCAATAGGATTCTAGGAAATCGGTATATAGCACTCGTAAATGAATTAAAGATCAGTAATGGGATTATCTGCGGTAGATCTAAAATTAATGCAACTATGTGAAGGATTACTATATCTGGATGGTTTACCAACATAGCTGAACAAAAGGACATGTAGACATTTCTGCGGCTTTTTCTTTAAAGTACTGCAACATTCACGTCACATGCACAAAGACACCCAGACTCAATACAAGCATTAGTGGTTGACAGAAATGCTTGTCTTGGGATCTATGAAGTAGAGTCTCGCTCTGTGGGTCTGGCATAGTAACCTTAATCAGTTGTCCGTGCAGTCAAGAAACATATGTGAGACCAGCACTAGAATTTGCCTATGCGACATGAATTATCAAGAATCTTTCGACGGACTCATAAATTACTTTTTATAGACTTCATCAAAATTCAAAAAGATATGTAAAATTATTAATACTTATTTTAGAAAACGAATGAATGATTTCACTTCATTTTTTCGCAGCCTAAGAAAACATTAAATTCAAACCACGTCCCGTGAATTCCAAGAACGTTGAACCTTAAAAACGTAGCTACCTATTTTGTTTAAGCGAGGAGGCCGCGAAGAGGCAATGAGAGAACTCCATCAAATAAATTTAGCCCAAAAACTCGCTTCAATAAAATAAAAGTTTATTACTTTTATAAAAAAAGCTACAGTCATTTGTGGAACTTTAAATTATGTAAATGTGTCTTAAGAAATGTAAAAGTATTATTGTTTTTATTATGGTCGTTTGCAGTTGGTTCCATTACTTAACTGGCATCCAGCGTATCTTTATTTGCGGTTTTGTAGCCATATTAAATTATATCGGGCACATGAACGACTTTCTCTTCAGTCTTATCCATCCTAAGGTTGTCTGAAATAATTTACGGGTTCACGAGACAAATTATGTTTATGGCTCTCTTCTATAGTAGAATTAAAGAAAAAATATTTGCACAAGGAAAAGCTAATATAGTCAAATGTAGATCTACAAAAGACTTTAAATATTAAACCCTGTTTTCTTTGTTCCAGATGTCATCACAGCAGTTGGAGAATGAAAATAAGTTGATCGTAAATTCAACCGTGTCAAAATGATAACATGACGAAATATGTTAAACAAACGCAATATAGCAAGGACTCGACACTGTGAATCGAGCATGTTCAGACATGTCGCATTATGTGCACACATTAAAAACCCCACCCAACAAGTAGTGTTCTTCAATATTTATTTCTTTCTTGTTGTGACATGTCTCTCGGTAGATACTGTTAACTCCAACACTACGAATATGAACAGGCATTTCAATGAAAAAGGTGTAAAATATCACAATGGCAAACAGAATGATGCTCCCGAAGATAATTATGAGGATCACGACACAGCTCACAACCCAGACGTCAATTTCGATACTAATCCCTACTACAATAGTGAAAATTTTCTACATTTAAATACTAAATTTTACAATACCGAGAATAACGCTTACAGCAACTATGAAGACTACAAAAAATACTATCTGAATCCTTCTAATCCAGTCCCTAAATCTAACGTTAAGTTTAAGATAAGCAGTAGAATAGTTCAGACAAAATATGGAAAATTACAGGGGATAGTTTTGGCTATGGACGAGCACAGATATTTGAGTCCGCTTGAGGTTTTTTTGGGAGTACCATACGCTACGCCACCGGTTGGAACTAACAGGTGAGATTATTTGAACTGACAGAAATTAACAGGTGACAGGTTTGGACAATCGAAGAGGCTCGTTGCGTTTTTTAGTCGTTGACAGTCCGTCATATCCCATGACGAACCCTCGCCGTGGATTGAAGTCATAATCATTTCACCTCGAAAACCAAAAAATCATTGTGATTCATTTCATTCCTCGAACAATATGCCTCTTTTCCCTATAAATAATTTTTAATAAGATAATTTCACTCTAACATTACACAATATTTTATAGGTCACGATCCTTTTGAAGTACTTAAAAACTTTCATGCTCTTAACATTGAAAATTAAATGTGATTCATTGTTCGTTAAACACAAACTTGATACCAAGTGGAAAGTTCCGAATAAATTACTCGCTCGAAATAAATTAAAAAATACGTTCGGATTTAAAACTAAAGAAAATGTGGCACAATTGTTGTGTATTTTAGCGCTGTCTGGAGTTAATGGAGATTGTTACTTTAATAGGCAAGCTATTACTTCGAGGTTTTTAATGTGGAAAACAGTGTTTGCTTTTCTTTGCTCATGATTGTACTAAAACCTATAAAAAGAATCGAATTTGAGAAAGAAAGCTTTGGAAATTTAAGTGCTTCGAGAATTCGAAATCCAAAAATAATTTTAATTCTAAATTCAGTGTTGAAAGATGTGTAGTGCTCTTCTTGCGAAAAAAAGCTCTCGACATATCAGTGAGTGTCAATACTGAATTTGGAGTTATTAAAAAATGAGCGTTCCTCTATTTATTATAATGGTAAGTATCATTTGTCTTCTTGTTCTAGGTTTAGCCCAACACGGACCCCATCTCCGTGGGATGGAGTGCGAGTATCGGACAGACCCGGTCCCGCTTGCCCGCAGAAACTGCCGGACATTGATGACGAGAGGACCATATTAGAGAAAATGCCTAAAGGCAGACTAGAATATTTGAAAAGACTGATTCCCTATCTTAAGAATCAAAGTGAAGATTGTCTATATTTAAACATTTTTGCTCCATTGCAAAGTAAGTAACATTTACTGCATATTGTACAAAAAGTGACACTTTTAACATTGTAAATTTCGGTTTTAATATTTTTAACGGGCGAATTTTCTTAAAACATAGCTTTCCACATCCCATAGATTAATTCTCTACAAAAACCAAAATTAAAATCAGTCTATCCATTTTGAGCGTAAAATGGACCAACGTATATACAGCCACCGAGCAGTTTGTATGTCGAGGGATAAAAAGTCACGCAAAGAAAGTTTTAAATCCACTTTAGGACAATTTTATTCCAACTTGTTTACGGGAACGGGAAATACGAAGGTAGCAACGAATGCACAGTTAGTTACGAAGAAACTGATGTTAGTAAAGAAGTTGCGTTCCCTGTCGAAGATGCAAATGCAACTCCAAAGTAATTTTCAATTCCCAGGATGACTGATAAGTTATTGAGTTTCTCCATCGTGTTTCTTGGAAGAAGTTCTCCGATAGAAAACTCTTCGGTAAATTGTAAAAAGTAAATGTAGTCTGATTGCAGTGAAAGTCGTGATAGTGTAGTAGAAAATAGTTTTCAGCACGATACAGTTGCGTGAGATTTTGTAATTAGAATTCCTGGATGGACAAAAATTTTTATGAGCTAGGATAAGACTGTTTACTGATTTCTGCAGGTTATATTGTTTACGACTTCATGAAAAATAAAAGTCAATTTCAACCAAATGTTACAATGATAAGATAAAAATATCAAATTGTGTTACTAAAATAATCGCTTGAACAATACTCACCAAACCACAAAAATATAGACCATTAATAAACTTGAAGGAAACGAATACTATGTTTATAAAACAAACCAGTGTTTTTGTTAAACATTGTATCAGAAACGTTTTGTGGCTCAGTTTCGAAAACAAAAGAATAAACTTGTTCGGAAATAGAATTTCTGTGGATTCAATCAAATAGTCGTGAAGATTCAATAGCCTTCATCAAGTTTAATATTGTTGAATAGTTTAATGTAAACATGGGAATTTCTTAATATAAAAACACAAGCTGAACAAAAGGACGATAATTATCTGGAACATTTGGACCACAGAACAATCTTAAGTTGGTAGACAATATTTGTGTATTCGACAAATTACTTTCTTATTTTGTTTCTTCTCATTTAGCATCCTCTCCCACAGGAGTTTTAAGTCCGGAAATGTTAAAGTTCATCCTACTTAAAATTCGAAACTTTGTGAAACTTGATTGCAAAAAAACTTTTTTCACCTGAAATGCAAAACTGCGGTGGAAAGATCGGTGCGAAAACTTTTCAGTTTTCCTCTGAAACCAAACTTTTATACCGTAGCAACTGATTACGGTAGCATATTTCCAGATTTAAGACACAAACTTACTGCATCTGTTTCAATACTTAATCGGATATTTTATTAAACCTCTTCGGTCAATAAATCAAGACAGTCAAATCAGTATTGTCCATCTTTAGTATTATAGCTCTCAAATAAAGACCCTGGCTTAATTAGGATGCAAGTTTCGTTAATTGGTTGATATGGTTTTATGTACAATTATTAGAGAAAAAATCAAATGGCTTTAAACTCTTTATGTTTAAGAATGGTTTATTCAAACGTCGCTTTTATCCAGATCAGCTCATGACGATGAATTAGAAAATCCATTCATTTTGTGTCTGTGGATGGTTTCTGATTTGAATGTTTGTTCTAGTGGATGAAACTAAGATAGCTTTGCCGGTGCTCGTGTACATCCACGGTGAGAGCTACTCTTGGAGTTCCAGCCATCCTTACGACGGAGCTGTGCTCGCTAGCTACACGGATCTCATAGTCGTTACCCTGAACTTCAGACTTGGTGTATTAGGTGAGTCATTTTTTTTGTAATCTTTTATTTTAGAGCTTGGAACTTGGAATTCTTGGATTCCATTCCAGCCCAGGTGCGTTATTTTAGAAAATTCTCATATGCTGCTATTTAATTCGGTATTTAGTTATTTAAAATCAATGGTATCTGAGATTATTAGAGAGTATAGTAGGTAGTATGAATAATTTATATATCCCATGCTAAACTTGTTAAAATAAGATTAATTGTAAAGGAATAAGTCTCGTTAACTCCTTTTCAATCCTAAAATCGATACTTAATTTAGTTTATTTTTGGAATTAAATACTGTTATTAATAGTTTAATTTTAGATTATAAGTAATACAATCTATTTTCGAGAAACCAGGAGTGTTTATTTGCTCCATGGTCTTAACAGTTTGATCCTTCTCTGAAATTCAATCTATAATTCCGATTGGGGTCTAAACCTAAGCCATCCATCCTTTTGTTAAAGCTATTAGACAAAGGAGATCTTGACATTTAAGTATAGTATAACAGACGTTATAAGCGAAGTGTATGTATTTAACAGTTGACCTAACCACAGATCCTATTAGGCGTCCTGCCTTCAATTAATTTTGCGGTCGTTTAATTAGCGTTTCATCTGAAATGCTGAGTGGATAGAGTGGTGTATTACTGTATACTGTGTAGGATACTCTCTGTACGCCTATGTACCTACAGAGCCTTGTAGAAATAGAAAATTAAATATTTTTCGGTAAAATGATGACGTTACTTGTGGTCGAAAGTCTTTTTTCAATTTGGATTTGTTAATATGAACAATGTATTTTATTTAATAGTGTGTTAAGTTCTTGTACCATTTTCGGTTATGTGGCAATTTTGATATATTTAATATCTTGATTATTACTTTAATATTTATTAAAGACTTTTAAAACTTTACTATGACTATGCTCCTAATATCGTTCACATAATATTATCACACAATAAACTCATAATCAATGTTGTTCTAAAATTCATTCAGAAAACAATTTCTAAAAACAGAAAAGACAGCATAAAATAAGAGACGACATTTACGAGTCGCTAAAACAATAACTTCCATTCCACTTACCTAATAACCGTTAAAATTAATTCCTTCACAAACCCAAAACGATTTTTAATACCCCTTCTACAGTATCAAAGAAAAACAATCAAATCTGAAACCACTTAAACAAATCAAGTCTACACAATTTAAGAATCCACCACAAAGTTCAGATCCATCTTCATTTGAATAAGTGAATTAAGTGAACGTCATAAAGTCGACGTCTTATTTCGAAATACTTGAGAGTTCATCACCCGCTGGAAGTTGAAAATTCTTCAAATACAAACAAGTTTTATTTCATACTTATCGTCGTATACAAGAGAGTCGTAGTTTATTAGCTGATTCGATCCTCGGAGAGTTAATTGAGGGCATTAGGTTATTGTGAAGGCGACGACGCTTTTGGTCGAATTGATTTGTCCTTTGAGCGACATCATTCAATTATTCATACGTATTTAGTGACAAGCCAATGGTTTTGTACGTGTTATGATTGCTTTAGACATGAACAATGATCTGAAATTCTGTTCATTAGTTGTTCCATGAAACCCAATTCAGACGATCAATTAAACGAGCTATTTAACAGACGCGTACAAATTACAATATTTCCTTGAATAAAAGACCGCCTTTCATATTTTTTATTTGATTATGAAATTGCATGAAAAAAGTGCTGATGAACAGAACAAAACCAATCTCGGACACAATTAGTCGATCCCGTCCAATTGAAATTCATAGCTGAGAAATACAAAATAACGGAAACCGTCAAACAAATTCAATTCGATGCTTTAAATGCCCTGATTTACAGTTACTCCGGTGCAGTTTCAGCCGTGTCAATTGGCAATCAACTTCTGATTGTATAGCAACAAAGACGAATATTGCTTGGCACCCTATACTTTGTAGATCTCAGTATGGTTTTGACACTAGATTCCAGATGAATAGCTTTGGTTAGAACTGCTATTGTTCGTATACACTTACAGCTATCTGTAGAAAAATAGAATATAGTAAAATAGGTTATTGTTATTTATTTGTTTTCTTATGATATGTTTGTTGGGATAAGATTCCGGTTTTATCAGAGTTAGATTAAATTGTACCAACAAGTTAACGTGTCCGTGCATTTATAATTTGAATGAACCGTTGTAATTGACAAAATCTTTTGACATTTTGATGTCCTCTTTGAAAGACTGTCTCTTGGTTTTGAGTCTAGAATTTCACTTGATTAATGTGAATGAGAAACTGAATGCTTACCATAAAAATTGGACGGGACTGTGTGGAAAAATCTAAGGGAGGCCTTTGTCCTGCAGTGGGACAGTAAGGGCTCAACAAAAAATCGATGAGAACTGCACTGCTGAATAAAGACCTCCCCCAAATAACTCCACAACGCTCCCCTGCAATCTGGACCAGGTCGTGGGTCTAGGTAATCTTCTGACTTTCAATATACCTATTATATTCTAAAATAATTAGTCGGATCAGTTGTCCGCGTTTGTTTCGATCACTTTGAATAAACTTCTGTTCGCTTCCTTTGTCACGTGGTTAACACGTGACTGCCCGAGGAAGAGTATTCGATTTTCCTGCTCAAAAGCTGTTTTGTGGTTTGCAGTTTTAAATATAATGAATGGGTAGTAATAATTAGTTTATTTATCAAATAAATACCAATTTTCATGTTAACTGTGAGCACCTCAATAATAATTTTCTTCTAGGTATATGGCTGATTTTCTCGCTCATGAGAGATACGTTATATTCATTTGAAGATATACATAGTTCTTAAACAAACCAATAGGTATATTTTATGGTCAAATAAGATTCCTGACTTTATTTATATATTATGCTATAAATGATTGGTAAGTATACAAAAGGATGCCAAAATTCCCAAAAACGTAAGTCGAATCCCATACAAACCGTTCTCAAAGAAAAATAGCTCAAAATTCGTTGCTGCCGTAATATTTTCGCGTCAAAGCTATACAAATACAAAACAAACGCCGGAGTGTCATGTTCAGGCACCGCTGTAATCAATTACATTCCGGTTGGCCGACAAATACTGCAGATACAACCGTTAGACTGCACATTTTTCTTTGCTCTTACGTCAAAGCTGTTATTCGAATGTCCTTTGGCCATTTTGCAAAGTTCAGATTTGTAAACAGAATATATGTGGTAAGATATATTAAATGGTGTCCTTTGCAGAACTGATAAATGAGTTCCCTTACAGTCAGAATTTGGTTATTCAGCTTTTGAATATTAAAAGAATCTATTTTTGTGTTGGTTTACGTACTCATAAGGGTTAATGAGATTATTATTTGCACTCAGTTTACATACTTATTTCTGTTATATGTTGTCTACAAAAACTTTTCTTACACACATACAAAACGATAGAAACAATTTCCAATTTCAGACAACTTTACAGCTCTACTTTGCACACGCATACATTATGTACATTTCACTCTTTCCAGGCAAAATAATTTAAACTCACTTTCGTAATGAACGTGATTTTTTTTGTAGCTTTTTTAGAATATGCAGATGCGTTTCGTTCCATTTGGATTCATTTCAATGGTACTCGCTGTTTGAATTAAACTCGTCTCTTGAGGATAGTTTCAACGGGAAAATATATCGGAAATAAATTTTAATGATGTATATTTTACGTGAAATTTATTAAAAAGACTTGCTGCTATCAACGCAACGAATCAGGTTTATTGGTTTGACTTAATAAAGTGATGTATGTTCTTTTGACCGTGTCGGGTAATAAATGCATATTTTATGTTGTGTTAATATCATTTGAAAGATACCTTTCATGACTTTTATTTTTGACATGATTTGTTTAAAAATGTTTATTGCATAACTTCATTGACCTGCTGTATTTTTTAATAAGAGAAAATTGCACTCATCTTCATAGTACGGAATATAGGCTATGTTCGGTGAAGTAGGTGGTTAAGACTCATCTAACTGTAGATAGATGAAGCGTTAACTGTAACCTGAAATTTACCTGCATTGAAGTGGAAACTCTCTTATAAAGTTAATCTAAGCCGCATGAGAAGTATTTTAAACGTACACATCTGTCCCCATAAAATCTATAGTCTAAATTCAACCGGCAAAAAAAATACTAAAACATTTGACCATCCACAGGCTTCCTCAATGCAAATCCGGCTCCACATCTAAAAGCTCGTGTAGCGAACTACGGGCTGATGGATCAGATAGCCGCTTTACATTGGGTGCAACAGAACATCGCCCTGTTTGGAGGGGATCCAACCAACATAACGCTAATGGGACACGGCTCCGGAGCAGCCTGCATCAATTTCCTTATGATATCCCCAACTGTGATGCCTGGTAAGCGTTGTTATACTTGTACTGGACTTTTAATTAACATTGTTCAAGTTTAGATGGAGTTCAGAACGAGGTTTGATTGTTAATACTATGTTAGTTGATTTTATAATTTTATTTCACCTAGATCTTATCAAATTATATTTAATGAGAGATTTTCAAATGTTTTTATGATTACGACTTTAAAAGCAATTTGAACGTTGGAAAATGCATTTGAATAATTTTATAATTTCAATCTATCCAATGAATTTAATTTGCTAGTTTATCAGAATGCAAGTAATACGGTATTCATAATCCAATAGTTTTTATTTCTTATCTTCAGCGGCCACTATCTCAACTCTCCAATGAAGCTATGAATATTCAGAATGTTCTATCAGTCTGGACAGTTCATTGGAAGTTTAGTTTTTTAAAATCATATTGGAAAACGTGATTCTAGGAACCATCGCAATATTTTCCAAGTTGAATTTAAAATGAAGGGATTCGAGACATTAAATTCTAATAACTTCAGATTGGATGTGCTTCATGAATATCTTCATGGTAGCTGCTAGTAGGAACGGGTGTATTTCAAATTATTTTGATTTTTCAAACTATCATTAGAAAAAAATGCCAGTTTTCGAAATCGCTTCTACATTTATTTCATATACATTAGTAACAGAAGCTCTAGCCCAATATAAACCACATTCGAAAAGTATTATAAGAACATTTGCTCCAAAAATACGAGAGGATAATCCGATCAAGTAACAATAGTTTCTATAGAGGTTTGATCTTTATGATAGGCATAGTGAAAGGGATCTAAGAGTTACGAATCCGCAAAAAAATGGGGGATCCCGAAAAAAGAAAAATGTATTTCAAGGAGCAATTCTTGAAAAGGAAATAAGAGCTTAGCACATACCTTTGGACAATACCCTTTGTGTCATCTAACGGAAATATTATTTTCAGGTTTGTTTCACAGAGCAATCCTACTATCAGGATCCGCCTTAAGCTCTTGGGCTATAGTCGACGATCCCGTGTACTACTCGCTTAAATTAGCCAAGCACATGAATTGTTCTGTACCAGAAGACCTAACGAAAGACCATGAGATTATAGTAGACTGTCTAAGAGAGGCAACTATAGAAGAATTATTATCCGCAGACATATCTCCACCTAACTTTTTGACTGCCTTTGGACCTTCAGTAGATGGTGTAGTCATAAAGACAGATTTTGCCAAAGACTTTCTAACCATGTATTCTACGGGAGACTTTCCGAGTTTCGGGCCTTTAAACAACATGAACATAAACTTAAATATCCATAAGAAAAGAAGCGATAGTGGAAGAAGATTGTTTCAGAATAAATACGATTTGTTGTTTGGAGTCGTTACAAGTGAAGCGTTGTGGAAGTTTTCCGCTCATGATGTGCAAAATGGGATTGAGCCAGATAAAAGGGATCGAATGTTAAGGTGAGTGCCTTTATGATATTTGTATTGCTATTGGTTAAGGTCGTATAGCTTTCGTGTTAACTCAGGTAGGAGAATTTCTCATTATTTTTTCAATAACATAAAATTTTCTTACCTACAATAACTATAAGTTTCCTTTGAAATAATGTTGATCCCAATGTAGAGCATGGGCCCTGAGGGAGTAGGTATCGATTTTTAGGATATGTATGTATATTATTATACCCGTAGAGTACCGATAGCTACGCTCAACAGTATATTCATAGTGACTACAGACAGTATCTCACTTTAGAAATAACAACTCATAACGTGTCTCAAGTATGTCGAACCGAAGGAGAAAAATAGACAGAAATTGGAAACTAAGAAAACGTTATTTTACTGAAAATAATATCGAAACGTATTACAACTTTAGATATTCATGTCGCTATGTACAATTTTACTTTACCTACACCTATACCTGTACCTATCTGCGATCAAAACTTTTAGACTAAATACAATTTAATACTTAATAACTAAGCTAAAACTGTTCTATTCAATCTGATAACAAACTCGGTACATTAACAAACTTTGATAGTGTGATACAACGATTAAGTAAACGTCTTAGGGGAGATTACCATCTTCAAACATCCGCTCTCCCTGTTTAGCAACTTCTTAGATATTAATATACCGTCTGTTACTATGTCACGGATGGCTCAAGGTGTATACTCGGCGCACGTAATAGACTGAAAGTATAGTATATAAAACACAATTTGTCTCTAGTAACCGCCTCTACAAACTGGTTTCGTAGAAAGAAAAATAATAGTAGTATTTATAAATAAGCCATTTTAGTTTCTTCAGATGAACAATATTAACATAGAATTTATTTGGCAGAAGTCACTTGGAGACCAACAGCTCTGGGTATCAGAAACCATTTTGTGTAAAGGGTCTTGCATAGTCGATGCTCTATCCATAAATAATGTATTCATCTGACAGATAATAGCTTAGCCGCCTACCCGTACTAAACTAGACAGCCAGTTTCATCTGTCATAAATGTACGCATGCCAATACCAATACAGCTAAGTCAAATGTGTACCACCGTACTCTCTAAAGGGTATTTCATATTGCTTGTTTATGTAGAGCCACGTTTTCAAGTAGTAGAGAATGCTATGGTTACTGACAAAACCTATTAGCAAACCTTATTATTATTTTCAAAGCGAAGCAGATCTGTTAAAAAAGGGGTTAAATATACACAGCCAAAATTTAAATCAATTACACTAATTGATAGTAAAACTTGTAATGATTGTTTAAGTTGACAAAGTTTCTAGCAAACATACTTGTTGTTTTCTGCAATAGATTTTCAAATTGTAGTCAAACCAGCCGGTCTCTCAGACACAATTTATTGTTACAATTTGAATAAAGAAATTTCTCCATAGTGATTAGTTAAAAGCAAGCATTGTGAAATCAGCATTACAGCAGCTGCGAACAGGCACGAAACTGCGTGATTGTCACATGTTTCAAGTTTAAATTTGGAGGGGTAACAGGGCACCTGTCAGCTCACTGGCTCGAAACTAATGTTGTATAATAACAACATTCAAATACCTCTTTCTGATGTTTGCGTCATCTTGGTTTGGGTTCGTTAAACTTTGAACATGTTTAAGATATTATATAGAAACGATAAATGTTCATAAAGATTTTTTTACGATCGACTGTTTTTGTTTTATCAAATAGGTCATGTTTTAAAAATATAAACTGAGCAAATAAGTATGGGTATCGTCTTTCCTCTACAATGGAGCAGTATCAACGAGAAAAACGAGTTACCTATTTTTATTTGAATAAAAAAGAGTATTTTCGATATTAAAACTCTTTCTGCGATGCCATCTTAATTATGTTTGTTTAAGTGCCTACTTTATCACTATCTTATCAATTAGTGTATAATTCAAATTTCAGTGTTAAACTTAAAATATATGTATGCCGGTCCCAGCTAGACATAGCGGTCATTTCCATTGACGTAACACCTATTTACTACCTATGTTTTACGAATAAAGACTTTGTATTTGTATTTGATAAACTTTTATTTTATGCTTTTAACACGATACCATCATTTTTAACTCTACCAAATTTAAACTCAACATTAAAGTGTCAATTTATAAAGCGAGACACTAACTCTACAATTTTTTTCAGGACATACGTAAGAAACTCTTACACATACCATCTGAGCGAGATCTTCTACACGATTGTCAACGAGTACACGGATTGGGAAAGAACGGTAGAGGTTTGTTTATCTATGAACGTAGAGCTCTTAAGGCTTCAGACCGTATGACTTTGAGTCTGTCTTCCAGCTTTATTTGTTGAGCAAAAGCTCGAGTTATCTCTTGTAGTGTTCAAAGGGACGTAATATCAAAAGATGTGATAGGGTTGTTTGGACTATGTCGTTTAGGTAAGCTGAAGAACAGTTACATTACTGCAGTTAGTGTAAACGTTGGTAAAATGAGCTAAATGTCAACAAGTGATTAGTTGAAGACACGTGACTTATCGAATGGCAATTTTAAAACTACCATTTTTGGATAGTTTTTGTTGCCATTTAGAAGAAATGTCACAAACCTACCTGTTTCTAAATCACGATTTAATTAAATAATCACTTCTTTCAATAAGAAGAGTGAAGAGAGAAGAAAGTGCTTGGTAACGGCTAAAAACGTGGTCTTCAAACTGTTAAATTAATTTAAAACATATTAAATACTCTAAAGAAAATTCTTTCATAACCTAAAGAATTAAATTCCACCTCAAACAAACTAATTTGCCTGCAAAGTTGTGGGTAAACAGTATGTCACCAACAAAACTTCTACAAAATGGCGCCATAAAATTGAAGCTTTAAAAGCGGGACGCAAGAACGTTTTCTGAAAACTCGCGCCGAACTCCCAATCACATCTCACTTAACGATATTAGTTGTCAGAAATATAAATTACACTTTATAGGTCTCAAATAATAATTTCCGATGAAAATAATGCTATATTTAAAACTCAATCTATCTTAGATTTGATTTTGGATTACTTCTTCGATTCGAGCGTAGCGAAATTAATGGAGGACAATTTAGAATCTGAATTTGAGTTTTATATTATTTGTAATAGCGTTGAAACTAGTTTGTGGTGAATAAAACGTCTCCTCATCTTTCTCAGCTAGGCAAATGGGCAACTATTTTTCCCACTTGTTTCCTACTTATTTTTGTCTTGAAAATGGAGCAAGAATTCTATTTTTGGAATAAACCTTACAGAATCCAATAAACACAAGAGATGCGACTGTGGCTGCGTTATCGGATGCTCAATACGTGGCGCCGTTAGTTCAAAGTGGGGATCTATTGAGTGGGGGTCCGAAACCAGCCCTTACTGACGAAGATGGACCGAGAAGACCTACGAAGACCTTCTTCTATGTGTTCGATTATCAGACGAAAGATGGAAATTATCCTCAGGTATGTTATCAATTGTAGGCTCTGATAGTATCAAGTTTTATTTATTTCGAGGTGATATTGAGTATATAGTGTTCAATCCAACACTAGTACCAATTGGTACCAGTAGTACCAGTTCAAACTGCGTTCCATTTACAGCTTACGATGCTAATAACACTGGATCACTTACTCGATCTTGGTTTGGTTCGATAATATCATTTGAAGGCTGAATTAAATTAAAATCAAAAACAGAACCAATCCAGTATCTTGAGAAATCCCACAGTTTCCAATTAAGCATTTACTTAGTGTAATTTTCAATTTCGTCAAGTTTGACTTCACACATGAAGCACGTCGTCTACCCACTTATACCGTAATTTACATCCTCTCATCTCTTTTTGATCGTATTCATTCAAGAGTCATTTTGTAAGGACACATCTGCCAACTCAATTAGGGAATCAAAGCCACATCTCATATAAAACTCCGCTCGTTTGACAAGATTAAAACGAAAAGCGATATTAATTACATTAGTGCCTGTACTATGAGCTTTAACAGCAGAAATATCGTCAGTGTTGGAAAGAGACAGCGCGTTACACTGTACATAATTTCATCTCCCTTCCACGTTGGCGTAAGTTTAACTTTATGAGCTCATAGTAAGCGGGGGTAATTAAGGCTATCTTCAGGCAATACCTAGCTCTGTTATACCGCGATAATATAGTTAATTATCTCTATTATGGAAATAATAGATTTTACTATTAAGATTAATTGAATTTGCTCGTTTGGGCTGTTATAATGAAGTTATGTCTGAATTGTGGCGGGAGCCTTATCTATTCAATTATGGTTTTATAACCCCTGTGTACCTAATGTTATGAACGGACTGTATTTGATTTATGAATGTTTCACTTGTTTCTGATTAGATTTAGATTGCAATTGCGAAATTACGCTCCTTTTTGTAACATTTTTTTCAGTTTTTGTTTAAAGATATTGCGTAAATTCGTCAGAAATGTGTCATGTTTAGCATCTATTATCATTACTGTTACGATTAAAAGTGACTGATGAATGGCGTATTTGAAAAAAAAAATACTTTTGATTTTGATCTTGGTTATAATTTGGGTAGTTCAATCTTTACCTTAAAATTGCATGTTTAATTATTGCGTGTTTCTTGAAGGACAACGTGATAAAAAAATCACATAAATGGAGAATTTCCTAATAAATATCAAACGAAAATCCGTATCATATTCTCGCAAAAACTACAACGTAATATTACGTGCGCGAATAATTCCGAAAGAAAATCATTTTCAATAAAAACAAGCATACAAACCTCCCAAAACGGATCCACTATAGCCCGGTGTTTGCATGACTTCGGATTATTCCACGTTTGAAGCCGATTGAGGAAAACGGTGAGGCGATAGGTTATCTCCTAACTTACGTAACGTTGCTTGGAACAATTTGGACGTAATTTTGGAATGAACACGGCTGATTGTATCAAATGTAGTACGTGATATCTGGTTACGTTACGCCTATAAAGAAATGAGCCCTCATTTGCTTGAACAGAAAATATCAGTGGCAAAAATGGGTATTTTTTTTCGAATATTAATGGTTGGCAATTGTTTGTGACGTTTTCTTGTTTAGAACAGTTACAGAGGGCAACGTCTTCTTCTTTCTGCTTATGATATGGTAGATTCGTAATCTTACATCACCGTTTAAGCCACCCTGATATGGCCTTGCACGAACTTGAAAATTTCAAGTGTGTTGATTTCCAAGCGATGTTTTTCGATGATGATTGCTGCCATGATCTTCCTGGTCTCAATGATTTACACTTGTTAAATATAAAAGTAATGACTGAAATCTAAACGAGGGTCACATTCCTTAATGTTTTCATTTAAGTTGTAGGCGAAAAATTGAATTATCGCCTACTGTTTTAATGTTTAATAATTATATTATATTTTAGTTGCACTATCCGTTCCACAAAATCATCTGATTTCACGTTGACTGTCATTGAGCCTACTCCCATTCGATACATAACAATTTGACTATATTGAATATGACTTTATTTCAGATCTAGCTAAATCCGATATGAATTTATTAGTATTAAAGGCATTATTGACCATACGTCGATATCAAATATTTGAATATTACTGCCTGTAACTGCGTATTGATTTCATTGAACCGTGATCCGGATTCATAACCCTTATATGATGTAGCAGACATACGGATATGCGTGTATCCTGGTTTCTGTACACTGGAGAAAATGTTGCTCTCTATTATCTAGTATATTGTATAGACTCTTGTTTATTCGCTTAACAAGGGAAATTGTAATAACTGTAGTTTAAAGTTTTTCTAACAATTGCATTTGTATTAAAGATTCAGATCAGGAATAGTGATTGTATTATGTATTATAATTTTTACTAGCTGTTTGCTATGTTAAAGATAAATATTTGTAAGAAAATAATGTTTGCGACAATGAATTAAAATGTAAGCTATCATCCAAGTTGGATGGAGTTGCATTCGTTGTGCAAATTTGATTGAAATTGGGAAAGTAGAGTCTGGCTCCATCGCTGATAAATGACGTGTAACGTAATTTAACTAGTAGTATGAAAAAATAAGTTAAAGCCTTTTCATCTGCAAAGGCATCAAAAGTTCTGCAAATAAAACCTAGACGATACATTTTGTACCTTGAAATCCAACAAAAAACATTTGTTTTCATTTCATTTTCTTTTAAATAAAACCTGCATCTTCCAGATCCAAAATACTCGCCAAGATCCGAAAGTCTTACAGAAAGAAATAAGACCTCTTTTGATCACAATACCGCTTGCCCGGCTTTCCTTTTTCTGCTGGATTTCCTAACAGTAATAAATTAACAAGTTAAGGATAAGGAATGAGAATATTAAGGGAAGTTTGTAAGTAGCGAAAGAAAGGAAGGAGGTCGAATGTAGTGTCGACGTGATAACGGAATGTGTTATGAATATTACTAAGAGTGTGTAGCAAAATATTACTGGATACATTGTGTGTATAGTAAATTGTGTAAGTACATTTGATGAATGAAAATGTACCTACCATGACCATTACGGCGCACTCTGCAATCGTTAGGAAAATTTCAATAAAAAAAATGCTTTTCTTTTCTTTTTATAATACGTTTAATTCTTGTGTCGCGAAAGTTTTCCAAACATTCAAGCCATGCACCAGTCAATACATGCACACGTCGCCCATTGTGGATTTGGCGTTGTTACCGCAACAACTCGGCAAACCGTGCAGTCACAGTTTCTGTAGTCAGTTTTTGTAATATGCTGCAGTATTTACTCATTATTTTTGATGATAACGTAAATTGATATGAATTTTATAGACTGAAGCTGATCTTTAAGGAACTTCTTTGTTTTTATTTAAACCTGATTTTCTTTCAGCTTTCAGTGAAAATTGTAATAATGCAAGTCATAATAATGAGTGTTTGTTACAGAGGATGGGAGCGGTCCACGGCGAAGAGTTGCCGTATGTTCTAGGAGCGCCGTTGGTTGACGGTTTCGGGCACTTCCCTCAGAACTATACGAAGTCCGAAGTGGCGCTCTCTGAATCGATCATGCTGTTCTTAGCTAACTTTGTGAAGACTGGGTAAGTAGAACATTTTGTTTTATTTAAATTTGCAATCATAATTTAATCATATTGTTTTTTATTTTCTTTTTTTTTAACGCATTCGAAGTTTTTCCTATGACAGCGGCGTCTCTGAACGATAGTTTATCTGAAAAATGTGACCAAACTCTGAGATGTAATAGACATCAATGACAGGGTGTGACAAGTGGTGATTTTTAGGTTACAAAGGAGCGACTGAATAGGCGAAATAAAAAATGTATTAGTTGCCTTTAACCATATTGTATTAATTTGACGATTATAATATATGTAGCTTTAATGACTTCAAGAAAATAAATTTCACTTAACTGAATTTTGAATTGTACTAACAATGTCGGTCTCTTTATTTTCCATTTTTAGTGATTGGATCAGATCACTTCTTGCACAATAACTTAGAACTCTGCTAGAATATAAATGTATATTTAATTGCACTCAGACAAAAATTATGATCTTGTTTGCACCGTGAAAGGGGCAATTCAGCTCGTTCTTCGCTCACAACACACCGTAAATTTGAATACAGCCATAACTCTTAAATGCAATTTAGAAAAGAGGCCAAGTGAAGCTTTCTCGCTAAGTCCAATTTCACAACATCTTCACACTAGTAAGGTGCACAAATCCACGTCAACTTTAATAACACCTAACATTTTGCGAAACATAAGTTGACTTAAAGCATCATTTATTGCTTCAGTAACTTGAGCCTTATTAACAAGGGAATAAAGACCACTTACAGCCCCAAATGTCTTGTTCGGAACTTCTTTATAATAGCTCTTCAAAGTTTTGAGGAGTTCCAAAGAAGTTTTGACTTTGTCGTTCAGATGATAAGGTTGGATATTCTTTGGCTTTGTGTTCCCAGACGCGCTTTTGTACGTCGTTTTACGATAATCTCTCCCTTTAATTATGTGTTTTATATTCCCGAAATTTTTGGGAGTGCTTTATAATTACTGTTATTTAGTGAAGGTTATTATAATTACGGAGGCACTAAATGTAAAAGTCCGTGATTTAAAGTGTAACTGACGACATTTAAAATGCACAGCAAATTAACAGCTTTATTCTTTTGTCATCCTTGCGTTATTTTAGCACTTTTAGACCTTGCTGCGTTTTAGTAGTACCAAGATTTGAATGGATTTAACTGAAACTTGTAGAGAAAAAAAACAAAAAATTGTAGAGTGTATACAATTTAATTGTTTTGGAATTTTTGGTCTCTTGTTTTGGATGGTTTAACGTCGAATATAAATGTTATGTGCAGCGGTACGTGGAATTTCATTCCTTGAAAATACATTCTGTTGTAACAACATAAACCATTTTCTGGTTTATCGCTTCATTGATCTCGCGGTCAAAGGCTTGGCCGTGGTTAGGGAGGCGTCTTGTGGTATCACGACTTTAGTCACACAAAGATGGTTGGAATCCTATTAACTATTAAGATGTTCTAAGCATTGACTCTTAACAAAAATATTTCTGGTTCATTGTTTTCTGTTGTATTATAATATAATTTAATCGAAGCACATAAACAACATTATGATTGATATGCATCAGGCTTAGTATATCCTTTATCCTTGTCACATTTAACTATGTTACATAAAAAGCCTAATAGGTATATAGGACATTGAATAAGCAAATGAAAAAAACTTTTCTTGTAGAAATGTCTATATTCTAATTGTGTAATTTTGCATTTTTTCCCAGTTTACATTACTATAGTCAAAGTCATAATCAAAGTATCTTTATTGTGTTGATTGAGTAGGTTACAGGTGTTAAATATTAATAATACAGTACTACAATCAGCCTGTATAGACCGATTACAAAGAAAGAGAGATAAACGATTGATAAAGATTCATCATAACATCAATGGAACAAAAAATATTATTTACAAACCTGCTAAGTTTATAACATTCAATACATGTTACATTGTTACAGGAATCCGAACGACAATGCACGGCAGGAGTCCTTGCTCCCCGCGTCAAGGGAAAGAAATAAATTCAGGGGTATAAATTGGGAAGAATACGACTCTACACACCAAAAGTACTTGGAGATAGGTAGGTTTTATAGATTTCCAAGTATTGTCGGGAACCTGATGAAATTCTGCAACGAATACATGTATCAAGTTTCAAAATTGTGCCGTGTGTATTTCAGAATGGATTTTGGTTTCCAGTTACCGGATATTTTTGCTCTACAATTTCTGTTGGACTAAAAAATGTTTTTTTTGTTTATATACAGTTTTCGTTTGAACTGGACATGAGAGTTTATGTTGGCTTTAATAAAAATATGAAATATAGAGTATGGAAAAAATTTCAGAAACAAAAAAAACTTAAAATAAGACATTTTAATGTTCTTAGAAATGGTAGCTTTTCATAGACTTCTGTGAATAAAACCTTACTATTGGATTTTCAAATACCTACATCATAGAGTCAAACTCAGTCTCAGTTTTTCTATCAAATAAATGTACATACTGGTTCTTTGTTTTTCTAGGCATAAATATTAAACGATGTGTATGTTTAAACAGTAAAAAAATATAACATTTATAATGGTATTGAAGCCCGTATTTGATATTTATTATTGTCAGACAGATAATCTTTACTGATCCTCCTCAAATATTGGAACAATGTAAGAAGATTATCTCAATAATAACTTGCTTCGCAAACGTATAAGAAAGGACAGATTCCCATTTTTGGGTAAACAAAGTAGGGAATGTTTCGAGTAAAATATTATGTAGACATAATATTGGGAAGCTAAATTTGTTATTAATAATTCACTATAATATCAAAAGACTTTTGCAATACCGTTGAAATAATAAGTTGCACTAAAAATATACAGCATATCCTAAATTTAATGAACCTACGTAAATATCAACGAACCAAATTACGTCATATTAATATTCAAACAGCAAAAATGAATAAATTTACCAACCGCCCATAATTATTTCATCGCTACCTGAAAATGAGTAAAGTTCTTTTGATGTAGGCACAATACGAGCATGACGTAAAGTGTATCTCATTTGACAGCTTATATCCAACCAAATATTCCGCGAAATGATTGACACGTGACAGGCAACTTAAAAAGTCCATTACCATTTTATCGCTTAAATTTTATTTTATCTTTCAGGTATGAAACCGCGCCTCAAAAACCATTACAGAGCTCACCAGCTGTCTGTATGGCTACGCCTAGTTCCAGAGCTGCACAGAGCGGGAATGGAGGACGTCGCCGCTCGCCACAACCTATTCAAAAACCACAACGAGCAGGATCTGTACGAAGGTATCGTCAGACCGGATCCATTGGCGAGAAACATCAACGATAACGATGCAATCAGACGTACAAACGGTTCAGTGTACAGCGACACGGCCCTAACGACCGTCGATACGATACTGGCGACGTGCGCCACAATACTGCCAGGAAGAGATCTGCAAACATTGAACGCTACTGAAAACACTTTGGCTAATTTGGAAGCGGCCGGCTATGCCGCGTATTCTACGGCATTAAGTGTAACTATAGCGATAGGATGCTCCCTACTGATTTTGAATGTTCTCATTTTTGCTGGGGTTTATTACCAGCGAGATAAGTCAAGGTCTCGCGGGAAACAACAGCGTTTTAACGAGAAACATTTTGAGACTATATCGGGGAAGCACTCGCATTATCACATGGATCCCACGCATGCCCCAAGTTTGGTTGTGGATATTGAAAGACAAAATAGGAAGAAACACATGCTAAATGCAGATCCTCATTTGTCAAATTTAAATTTCAAAGGGCCCTTGGACGTGCCAAAGTCACCTCCAAGTCCAACCTTGAGTATGGACAACATGATGCTACCAAGCAAACTCGGGAGCAGAAGCAACAGTTTCAGAATACCTAACGTGAGCTACCCGCAGATGGGTTACGCGACTATGCCAAAGAATTTGAGCCAGTTTAATAACTCGCCGCCTTTGCAAGAGTTACGGCAACAGAAATTCCAGCCTCCGAACGGTTCGACGGCACAAAACTCCCCCGGGAGGGAAGGGGAGGCGAGGGGGCCTCACGCAACCCTGCGAAGAGGGAAAACCTCCCTTCACTCGAACCTCCCACAAGCCGCCATTGACGAAATGAGAGTGTGACAGTTAATCCCCCCTGACTCTACATTACAGGATTAAAAGTGTGTGTAATTGTATGGTGTAAATATAATTGTACTACGGATGCGGCTAGGATTTTTTTTAGGAATGTTATCGATTTTCTCCGAAATTGGAATATGATTATCGAATAAAATCAATTGTATCATATGTGGTCGTTTTTCTTTTATATTCATAAAATATAAATAAATCAAATTCAAACAGAAACAAAATTTAACAAGGTTCAATTAATTAGACCTCGTGTCGCATTAACTTTAGTAGGTTTTGCTCAGGATAAATGTTTGTTCTTAAAGTAGAGCAAAATTAGAATGTTGCCAGACACTGATTAATCACCTAAATAGTGGCAAAAAGCTAACAAATGAGACGCAGGAGCTATCTCTTAAATTAATTGTACTATGGCTTTTCTACATTTAATTTTCTAGCAAAAACTAAAACACAAGAAAATATTATTAATTTTCATACCAGTTTTTAAGTTAGTTTTATTTATTGATATTTTTCTTAATTTTACGAATATTAATGAAATAGTTAAATACCAGCCAGGATTCTAAAAGCAACCTCAAGTTTGAATTTGCCACCAACGAAAAAAATCTTTAGTACAATCGTAAAATCCACTATAATTTTTGACAGGTACTCTGTTACTGGTAATATGGACCAGATAATCTGGAGCACCCTGAGCATTACAAAAAAATCATTTATTTATTTAATTACAATAGGATTTACCATCGTGAAACCCTGGATCGAACCAACTAAGCCGTTATTCCAAAGTAAGTATTCATGTAAATCATATTTACTTCGTTCACAGTGTATGAAGCCAGCAGTGGGTGAGTTACAAGCAATAAAATCTGTGTCCCTTGACCAACACACAATCTTTATGCCCTTGTTTATCTTCATCCCTCCCAAAACGTGTTTAAGTAAAACTTTCCAAGTATCTATGATTACTTATCTCATTAGTTAGTTATTGTGTCTATTTGATAGTTAGTTTTACGACATTTGTATATACTGTTCCGTACAACCAACTTGAAGAGTTATGGACCAAAGCATAAAGTCGTAAGTCGCTTGCAGGAGGAATATTTTCACATGACCTAAAAATATACGTTATGACTCTACCATCAGAATGAAATAACTCGTAAAGTATTGTTGATTTACGATATGTTACAAATTTAGAGGCACTTTTATGTGAGCGTTATTTTTAGGAGTCTTGTTTAAAATATACTGGTTTGATAAAAATATTTACCGCTGTACTTTATTTTCTATGTATCATGTCAATGTCATGTAAAAGGAAAACCAATCATTTTAACATTTTACTCGGACTGTTTCGATTCTCGATGATATAGTTAATTGTGTTAGCATTCAATACTGTCTGTGGTGCTGTTATTCAGTAAAGCAGATTAATGGAATTTAATAACGCTAGTTGCAAGATACGATAATCAGCTGATGGTTAGACGAGATAATGGTTTCTTAGGTTTATGCGAATGTTAGACATTGAAATGAAAATATGAAGGTAGAACGAGCAACATCTTCTGTCAAGACGAACACCATCTCAGTCTGTCCGTGACCATGATACCTGCAAAGGTGTCGAAACGTCAGGAACTAAAATCAAAAATTAAACCGCAGTTAGACGAGATGACAAGTTTGACAAAGCTTAAATAACGTTAGTGACTCTACTAATTTCCTTTTGTATATTTTATAGACCGTAGTTATTAAACAATGTATACTGTTATTGCTTTAAAGTGGTGGTTGCCCTGTCATCATGAGGTGCAGTTTGAACCTTACCGCAAGTGAAGTACCAATGGGATTTTTTCAAATTTGTATTGTATTTTTTTATTATTCTTAGACATAGGTGACAAACGGTTAATAATAATTTCGTGATTAAACCTGCAAATAAAGCATATGGTATCTGAAAATTCCAACCCCCGATGAGCTAGAATGGTGATCTAAGGTTTCCTCTACGGGACGAGGCTTGCTTCTAGCAGTGGAACGTATATGGGCTTATATTATAATGTAATTTCACCTTAATTTAAATTTCAGTTCAATTACAAATTGTATTAATATTCCACGACTTCTTTGTACAAATTAAATATTTGTTCATATAAATAGAAATTGTGTCGCTATTACGAGTTTCTTTGGTCCAAAATAAATCATGAATATACATAGCCAACCGTGACCTCGTAACGAGTATATTAAATTTCGTTTCGCATATTTCATTTGTTGAAACTCAACTGTATTATTGGTGAACCAGAAACCACGAAAAGGAATATAATAAATGGTTGTTTCATATAAAATATAACGGAGTTCCAATGCTTTCGACCTTGCTCTTTTTAATTTTGGCAACATTGTATTATGAACTGACTGACTGTAAATACAAGTAAGCGGTAGGTAGAGTCTTCTTTGATTTTATTTTATTTACACAACTTTTTCTTATTGTAATAAACTTGGTGTAAGGGTACAAGAACGCAACTTATTTTACGTACAGTTTGTAACGGTGTACGTAAAATAAGTTGCGACGGTAATTGTGAAAATCTGAGGGTGGAAGAAGATCAAGCCGCCATATCAACGGAATGACTCGACGCTCCAGTGTATTCGTGAATACGGCCGGTGTAACCTGGTCGAAACGTCGGGCTAATCAAGGTAAAATTCGCGTTAATCCCCATATTCTTGTATGTTAATATAATTATGCTACGCGAAAGTTTAAATATAAGTATTCATTTTAGGGTTCCGTACCAATAGAATAAAAACGGAACCCTTTCGCGAAGGCTCCGCTGTCTGTCCGTCCATCTCTCACAAGGCTGCATCTGAAGAACTTTTCAAATTTCACAGGTTCGCTGAATTATGGATGACACTATGACAGCAAATAATATACAAATAAGCCGAGGTTTAAGAACGGTTTAAAGGGTTACAAGTTTGTCAGGCGACAAATAAATTTTTATCCACCCTCAAATTTGTTTCTCACCCTACCTTTGTATTTTCAATATTTACTACCATTACTCTGACACAAGCAACAACCTAACTCGATACACTACTATGTCTTATTTATTTATTTAATACACGAAAGGAAAACGTTCACGTTTTATCAAAATACGGGAATACTAACGCAAACATTGGAAGGGCGGTTAATTGCATGCGAAGGGATAATTTGCGAGGGAGATAATATTGCGAGGTAATAGATTGAATTATAACAATTTTCTCGAAAATATTTGTGTAGTGTGTATGTTGTGTGTTATTATCGTAAACGTGATAATGGAAATAGCATTTGATTAATTTATGTTTGGTAATTTTAGTTTATAGGTTGATAGTATGCTGAATAGGTATAAAGATTAAGGGTGATTCTCTGGAAAAAAGTAAAACAAGTTAAAAATTTAATTATCCTCATCACACTTTTGATACTGCAGATTGATGTTCTATATTATTTTTATCCAAGTTCGTAAAGTACTCAGGCTATTAAAAGATGACTTAAAAATTTTAAAAATTTAATACTACAGTTACTTAGACCAGTTGGTGAGGATAATGACGACGTTAACTTGTGTTATTTTTTTCTGGAGAATCACCCTTAACATATTGTCACAGTTAATTTGTCACGCTGAAGCAAATTCCACTGTAGACAGGTACGAGACTGTGAGACGAAGTAAAGGATAAAACATCGATTGGATGAAAATTTTATGACCGCAACTAACGTTTAACCTCCATCTTTATTTTGTATCTTTGCAATTTTCAACTGTCTAACTATAACTTTTCGTTAGGTATACCCTTGTGACGGACGAGCGGAAAGATACACAGGCACACAGTGTAGCCTAAGTGATATTGTTTTATTTTACCTTCGGGATACGAGACCATAAAATATTGAGACGCTTTCATTTTGGTCTCATTATTAGACTTTTGTCAATAGCATATAGGCACTACAGCAAATTCCACATAAATTTCAACATCTCACTTATCTTTTTTATCTCTCGTTCCTCATCAGACTCAGCTCTCTTTATCCTTCTTCTTCTCTAGATGTCTCTTCTCTATTCTAAGCATCGTCGATATCATATATAAATAAATAAATAAACGCGGACAACATCACATACATTGTTCTGAACCCAAAGTAAGTTGCTAAAGCACTTGTGTTATGGAATTCAGAAACAACGAAGGTACCACAAACACCCAGAAATGATGCTTACACGAAACGCCACTACGCCCAGTTTACTACTTGCTTTAACAATTGTATAATTCTGAATCAAGAATTCATCCACTAGAATATTTTTTATTGCATTTCGCTAAAGTACAGGATTACATAAAGATAAATAGTTACATGGTTCCACAATATAATAATAATATAATATATATCCTGGGACAACTCACACACGGTCATCTGATCCCAAGCTAAGCAGAGCTTGTGTTATGGTAACCAGACAACTGATAAACTTACTTATATATTTCTAAATACATACATATTATAGATAAATTACACCTAGACACCAGAACAAATGATCATGCTCATCACACAACATATGTCCTGGGCGGGAATCGAACCCACGACCTCCGGTATAGCAGTCAGGGTCACTAACCACTAGACCAACTGGCCCGTCTGGTCAATGAGCCAGAAGAGCTCTTTTACAGATTCACTTTCTTCATATTACGCCGTCTGTATGTCTGCCTACCCCTTTCAATATTAAAACAGTGTTATAATAATAACGTGATCCAGATAATTATGACAAAGTTTAATGGAAAAATATCGAGGCATTAAAATTATGTTTTAAGTGGTTTCAGCTAAGTGCTATTTAATACTTGCATTGCATGTTGAGGCTCCACCGGTTTTGTGTTATGTACGGAAAAGGGATTATCGGATTGGAATAAAAACCACCTCTTGTTCCTTTTTTTAATAATATATATTGACGACCTCCGTGGTCGAGTGGCGTACGCACCGGTTTCAAGGTGTCGCTAGCTCTGAGGTCCCGGCTTCGATCCCCGGTCGGGTCAATGTAAAAATTCACATTTCTACATTGTCTTGGTTCTGGGTGTTTGTGGTACCTTCGTTGTTTCTGAATTCCATAACACAAGTGCTTTAGCAACTTACTTTGGGTTCAGAACAATGTATGTGATGTTGTCCGCGTTTATTTATTTATTTATATATGATATCGACGATGCTTAGAATAGAGAAGAGACATCTAGAGAAGAAGAAGGATAAAGAGAGCTGAGTCTGATGAGGAACGAGAGATAAAAAAGATAAGTGAGATGTTGAAATTTATGTGGAATTTGCTGTAGTGCCTATATGCTATTGACAAAAGTCTAATAATGAGACCAAAATGAAAGCGTCTCAATATTTTAGGGTCTCGTAACAATTTTGCATCTAAAGCTCATGGTCAGTTACTGGACTTCCAATTTTGCCGAAAATCATATTCAAATATAATGTCCCATGGTTTTGAACGTTCAACATTGCATGTTAACCGTTTTCACTGGCAATGGTCGCTGAACGCAATTTGCACATCAATATGCACATAAATGGTCCCGAAGTAGATCGTTGGACGCTGATATTAAACTGCGCTTTGCATACCTGAGAAGAATTTATTTTTGCTATCTCTATGATAGAAATAACACGAGCCTGAAACTGTTTAATGGGCTATTTAGATAATGCTGAGAAAGACTTCTGGCATTCCAGCTTTATCTCGATAGCTAACTACACATAAAAATATGCGATTATTTTCACTTGCGAATAAAAAATAATTTAAAAGATAAAACTAACTAAAACACTAAATGTTCGGACTATTTTCATGGGCTCATTAATATTTCAATGTATTGAAATTTGAGTAAAATGCTACTATCATTCTCAAACTACGTTTTATTTTTACGCAGTACGCTATAAATTTAATATGCGTTCAAAAATTGTATGCTAACTCACAATATGAATAATAAAAGGACAACGAATAATTTGTCCAACTAAAATACATTTTTTCTCAGTAAATTGTACGAAAGTACAGCGACAAACGAATTAAACTAGCTGCATTCATTAGTTGGTCATTTACAATTCCCAACATTTTTCACTGAAACTCTAGGTTTGTATTACTGAAAACGAAGCGTTATATTGCAATGCGAGTCACGGTGCAGCGTTAGTACTCCATTGACGGAGCGAGAGAGTTTATGGTGGAAAACTAGAACAAAATAAGAATGGAAGGAAAGTGGCTCTACTTTGAGATAAGTATTTTGAAAGGACGATTGTCGGAGCTAGATCTTGAGGTATTGTTGTATATTGTGTGAGGAATCGTATAAAAAAATACTTTGGTTGTTGAATGTAAATGTGTTTGAGGTAATTGTAGAGAGTTCTCTAGAGTTTGAAGAAATGGTCCCTGGAAGAAGTTTACAAAAATAACAAAAAAATGATATCCTAATTTTAATTTTCTTTATTTGAATTTACAGAACATTAAACATAACTTAGAAGTATGATATTTTCCTCAGATTAACCAGAAATTTTCAAACGACGTCTTTGAAACTAGAATTAGGATTAGAGTCACATACTCGATTTAACTCAAGTCGTTAAATTGATCTGTGAATCAGTAATTGCCTAGAAACATGAAGCAAAGTTACACGTGCGGCCTCGCCGAACAAAATATTCTCAATCGAGCACCACATGCATAGTACACGTGTCTGTGAGTAATCCATCATTAAGGTAAAACAAAATACAAGAATTACTTTGAAACACTGTACTTCATCCGTCTACAAAGTTTATTGCAGTAACTAGTAACTTTTGTCGTGTACTACGATATGCTACGAAGAGTTACGAAGTGCTACGAGGATCTACGAGTGCTACGATTAAAGATTGCAGTTTCGTCGCAGTACATTTAGCATTTGCTTTGGTTTCTATATTTGCTACGTATAATGTTGCAATGATACTATATTCCACTATGCACACAGACATACATTTTTGAACTTAATGTAAGTGCGAATACATAAAGAAAAAACGAAACGAAAGCTCTTTAATCCAACAAGCAAAAAATTAAGTTACCCGGCAATTACTTCCATATACTTAGCAAAAGATCTCGGTTTTGTGAAATTCTCTCCCTTTATTGGGCCATTGAAACGCCCAAAAGAGTAACTCAAAAAGTTCGACGGAGCAAGGAAAACTTACGGGTTATTTGAGCGGCCAAAACGGTCTATATAATGTTTCATTTTTTATTGGATAAGTGCAAAAATATTAGGTATAATAATATATATTTCCATGTATTTATGTAATGACGGAACTTTTGGTTGCGATCGCGAAGTATCGGCTTTATATTATGCTTCGTTAGTTTGAACCGATTAGGGGAACGGTTGAATATCGCCATCATTTTTTATTGCTGCCTCGGCATATAACTTTGGATTTCGAAATCAATTTAGGACCCCAAGACACAGAGAATAAAGAAGTTACGGTTATAGGCCAAAAGAGTGAAGTTATATTGTCGTGTTTTACTTCAAAATAATGACGAATATTTTACAGATACTTCAAGTAATAGCAAAGAGAAAAAAAGAAATTGATTTCAAAAATGAACATGGTATCTTCAAGTACAAATAAGATTAGAAATAACAGTATACGGATAATATTGCTAAAAGATTTTAGCTGATATTCTGGTACTAAAAAGAAAATCTTAAAGATATAAAATATAAATCCCACAAGGCGTTTAGCATACATATTTTGAAATACTATTTAAATAGTACATACAAACAGTCTGTGATAGTCGAAGCAAATCACAAGGCAGATAATGCCTTACAGCTGGCATTCATTTACTGCTTCAATAGAGCAACACTCGCATCAACAACTTCAGAAAACACAGATTGATAGTAGAAACAGATATTACTTAATATATAGTATTAAATGATCTTCTTTCCTTTTGTTACCCATTAGTCCTGGGTATCGTGTTTTATTTTATGATAGTAAAGGTCATGGCACATTATACCGGCACCGCAACAGCACCGCTCCAAACCAGCTATTAACTTGTCATTCAATTTAGAGCATTAAATCGTGTGTAGTATAATATATTTCGTAATGTCAATATGAAAAAGCCAACGGCAGGCAGTCAGCGCGCTTGCCACTACCACACAACTCGACTCGCAGCCCGCGTGCTGCAAGCGAGCGGACCTTGTGCGTACAGCGCGCCGACGGCATGCTTATTACGCGCCGACTCCGAGTCGGCAGCGAAACAACGTCATTGCGTCGAGGCACGTATTCTTCCAGTATTCCCCTTCTGCTAGTCTTTCTTTCAACATATTATGCACCCAATATCTTCTTCTTCTTCTTTTATTTTCCTGTTCTTCGTCGAGAGCAATAGCGATTATTGCTAGTTCGCGCAATGTAAACCGAGACATTATGAAAACGTGCAAATCCTAGGCGAGTTCAATCATCAAGCTTGCACCTCGCGGACTGTGAGCTTACAGGTCGCAGCCGGCGCGCGGACTGCGAGCTTGCACCTTGCGGACAACGCGTAGTTAGCGCGCTGGCAGCTAGCCGTAGTCTAAACTCAAGGCGACGCCGTGCTGTAGCTGTGCAGTTGCGGTACCGGTATAATGTGCTATAACCTTAATTCTGTATTGAAATGCGAACGTATTTAGGTATTTTGATAGTCAAAAAGTGGTAGATGGCGCAGATTGCTGGCACTTTCGTTGTGCCATACTATCGCACGGAAAAACTCTACTAAGATCACTAAGGGATCTCTATGCTCTTCTGGACTCTACTACTCTTCTGAGTCTAGTTTAGTGCCTATAACTACCTTGATTTGAGTCGTTATTGTTGGAATGTTTGAATTTTTTGTAGAAGAATGCGTCAAATACTGTTTTTAAAATAAAAAATAACTTAAATATATTTTTAAACTATAATGTCATATCAATAAGGAAATCAGAGTTGGATAGGGAATGAGTTGACAAACAATATAATATGCACGTGGATATTTAGTAACAGAAAACTTTCGTAACTTTCGAAATAATGTTGTCATATTGATGGAATATTTCACTGGAATTTTGCAAATCGAAATTTTAATCAAGCAATTGAAATGTGGATAGCAATAAACAATTTTGATTAACAATCAAATTGAACTTATTAACGCGATACATCGTCTAATTTAGATTTTCATGTAATCATCTAATTGGCAATTTAGTAAGCCGATATTAATTAATTGTGTTTGGTTAATTTAACACGAGCTTCAAATTAAACCACAAATTTCGTATTTTATCACCCTCATTTTTAAGAGCAATATTTTTATAGAAAGCGGATTACGTAATAAGATCCATGTAATCTGAAATATCTTAGTTAAATTTAACGACTTATGTTTTTTCTACAATCAATTAGAATTCAACGCTTCTGAAAGTAATAAAAAGCTCAAAGAACAAATTAGGTTCAAACAAAACAATTTAGAAATTCTAAATCAAATTTCGTAAGTCACGTTCCTTACGTCTCCATTTCTTTCAAGATTTTTGTTTTTGGCTAAAATATAAGTCGTTGTCAAGAACACTATATATTATATTTAAAACCAAATAAAACTGGAAAAGAAATAAGTATGCAAGACACAGACACAGATGGAATTCCCAGCGGTTACTTATCCATTATTACTATATTCCACACATCCTTAGGATCAAAATGTTGACTGAATTTACGACGCCCTTGAGTCTGGCTTTTATTGTGAATGTAACCTAGATTTACAGTCCTCGAATATTTATGGTATACATTTGTGGTGACCTCGAAGGGAAATCTGTCGGGGACTGACAGTTTTATGTATTTAGCGGTGACATTTGTAACCTAAGCGTGCGAGAGAAATTAGAAAATGGATCGTCAAACCATCAAATAATTTAAGGCAGATCTTGTCGTAACTTTAGAAATGAAGAATAGTTTACAAAAGCGTGAAACAAGTTCAAAACAAGTATAACGTGATAAAGTAATGGTTTAACAAAATCACCGGTGTATTACCAAAGCAACTTTAATCAAGGCATTTCAACTGAATTAGAATGAAAATATAATGAACATATTAATACACATTTATATTGGAACTTCATCACTTTACCCATACTTTTATATTTCAAGGTGAGAAAATTTTCAACTTCGACAAATATACAAGTTACACGTGTCCATCCCTAGTATCTTAATTACTTAATTTAATTAATGCCTCAATGAAATACCTTTTAATAAGATGCCTTGAGTGATCTTCAGCTATTTCGGAGCTACGACGATGTTCCACCAATTATTGTCGGGTTCCATTCAATTTTATTCAAATTTTCTACTTCGATTCAAAAATCCAATTATTTTCTAATTAGTTTTTGGATGAGATGTTATTGTTGAGAACATTTTATTTTGGGCTTTAAAGATATTATGTCCAAAACAGCTTTAGTAATTTTATTACCGAGTTACATGTGCAGTGTTGGTTATATACGCAGTTGTTCTATGCTAGTACAGATCTCAGAATTCTACAGCACTTAGTAGACCTTAATATGGACTAAAAAAATACTTGACAAAAGCAAAAGCGAAAAGAGATGAAATCCCCTTTTTAATCATATTCTTCCATGCTTTTACCTCAAAAAGTATCATTTTTAGTTTTGCTCATTGGTTTATGTCAGTGGCAATGATAGCCTTCTCACGGCTATTATTATAAATTAAATAAATAAACTTGCACGTTTCGTAACGCAAATTATTCCAGCTCAAACGACAGCCCACACAGGACGTCCTACGTACATACGTGCGGCTGGTCATGAATTATTTTCAAAGGGCAGGCTGGTTGCTTACTGGGCTTTAACCGAAGTCTTCCGGAAATAGATGAAACCTTCAAAAGTATTAGATTAGTGATGGATGGTCTGATACGTGCCGACAAAAAATATTTCTTCGTAGCAATTTTGCACTTTTTTTAAATTCATTTGCATATCGAGTATTTATGTAAGTAGGACATCTTCTTTCATCAGGGAAGCATTACTCACTAAAAATTAATATAAAGATTAATTCATTGGGCCACCATAAAAAGCTTCATTTCAATTCAAAAGCTAATATTTTTGCAAAATGGTACTTGACTTCCTCATATTACGATCGTTTTATATTGAACGATGCAACGGTTTACTTAAGCTATCGGGATTATCAGAATAATTTCGGGCACAACCGGAGTCAACATAATGATAAAGATATTATTTAACAACCATTTACTTTTCAATTCAGGCACAAAGTTTTTAGATCTGAATAAACAAGAGCGTTTAGAATAGTCAAGCTATTTCTACTATCTACCCTATATTGTCCCTTATTTGCAAAGACATCCTTCAAGTGCATTCAGAATTTCCTATAGAGCGCACAACTGGCCCTGGCGGTATTCGTTTAAAAAATTTACTTTCCAGTACCTAAACCAATTTTTTCCCCATAAACTTTCTTCAAGCTCTTACAAAACATTAAATAGCTCTAAATACGCTCCAGTTTTATTCAGAACACTTCATACAACAATTCCTCGATAACTCCCATACAGGCACGACCTACATAAAAATATACGACCAATGTTTCTCTTATAAATGGCATCTGCTCATACATAATGTCAAGTATACTCGTGACGTAATAAGATTATATCGGAGTCACGTGGGCTGCGCTAGCTATCAAATAGTTTTATGTGTTTCTGTAAACGAGTTATTATATATCATAAGGTAACGCCTACATTTCCCTGAGGTATTGCCAGAATATAGGTTGGTTAACTGGATCAAAAATGTTTGGATCGAATATAATTTTTGGAGCTGATGATGATTTTGATGTCGACTTGGAATGTATGTACTTTTTTATGTCTTTAATTTAAGGTGACGGGATGTCATAAGATGTTTTAAGTAAGGCATTTTATTTTTAGATATTGCCTCCTTTGCAATTCTATCCTTGAACTATCGAGTTGTGTCGTTGTGAAAATGAGACCGCGATCTGAACTGTTTAAATCTCCGTCGGTTGTGGAATATTATTATTAACATTATTTTATAATATAAAGAAATATGTATATCACAAAAAATCAAATCAAATGTGCAATGACATCCGCACTGCTTGTCCTACGCGGGGATCAATCAAGTGATACGTAGCGCACAGTGAATGGCGTGATGACCACTCGGCTATCCGTCCAATCAATGGATATAGTTTTACTTCAGGACTATGACCATATTCTATACGATAAAAATAATTTACAAAAACTATAATTGATATTTTCGGCTGATATTTTCCTTCAACTATGAATGTAATGTTTCAACAAAATTAAATCTTATACAAAAGGTGCTGTGTACTCTCCCCGGCCAGCTGCCTTCAATGGAATATAAGCAATTGAAACCAACTTCGGTATACCTTTTCATTAATTTAATTTGTGGCGCAAAATATTACACTCGTATTGAACTCGTTAACACTTAATTGAAGTAAAGAATAACGGACCAGTTATTTTTTTTTCTATGCAGAAAAATATTACATCGATTGTCAAATCGCAAGCATAAACTCCTCCGTGCAATATGGCTTAAGAAAAAGATTATGCAAAAAAGAAAGCGACCCGTTGACCTTGCTAACTGTTGCTTGATGCATTGTCGTGGCAACAGAAGTATATAATCCGTGAATATTTCATTTGTCTAGCCATTATGGTTTTCGAGATGCAGGCTAGAGACGGACAAACAGACAGACAGCGGAGCTTCATTAACAGAGTTTCGTATATTTTGAGTGCGATCCCTAAAAAAATACATTTACTGAAATCACTGCCTCGTATAAGTTAAACAAACCTGCTGCCTACCACTACACAGAACATAGGCTTTCAAGCTCGCTTTGTTTTAGTATAAAGTTAATTCAATGCTACGTTCAGAACGGTGGGCGTCAGTTGTCAAAGAATTATAATAATGTCAGGTGTATTGGCAAGACATATCCGATGTTATTATAAATACTCATTTTAATGAAGCTGTCAGATTTACCTACGCGTTTATAGAACTTTTTGTGTTATTTATAATTGACGTTTGAATCCACTAATGCTTAAGGCGAAGGTTGTTTGTACATATGTTCGTAAGTCGAATATTGCTGTCTGTCTTCAGAGCTTATCTATCGTATATACAGTTTGTTCACATAGTTAGTGTAACGGTGAGGGCCGCACAGGTAGGCAGTGCGGACCGTTAACCAAAACGGAGATTAAAAAAACAATGCTAGGTTTGGTACAGGTCTTTATTCAGGCTAGGTCCGGCTAGGTCCCGGGTTTGTGGCACAAGTAATCAGGCTCTCGCTCGTGTATGAATAAGGGGGTACCTTCCCTGGGGGTCCACGTAGGGTGCCCGGAGAGCTGGCAGGAGCCGCTCAGAAGCTGGGGGCTCATAGGGTGCCGGCGAGCTGGCGGACGCCGCTCAGAAGCTGGGGTCGCTGGCGTGTCAACGGCCGCGGCCACCAGTAGACATTGAGCTACCGGCTGGAGAGCGGGGCCTGCAGAATGAAGTAAGATGGTGCAACCCGTAGGGTGAACCCTGGAAGCGTGCATAAAGGTGCGTAGGTTAGCGGTGCCGATGATGCTGGCCCGCGTGCGTTGTGGATGCTCCCCTAGTGGTTCCAGGACAGTGCAGAGGCAGGGAAAGCTCAAAAACATCGCAGCGGTTTACAAGGCAGATGGTTGACATGACACGTGCTCAAGGCTGATGCAATAAAGTGCTAACATTATCCAAAGCTCATTTTAACCTCTAAAGGAGTGGCAGAAGGCTAGTAACAGCTGAAAGCACACTGAGTATCCACTTAACACTATTGAGAACAAAGGTAACGCAGCCTGCGTGTATGGGATAACCTAAGACCGCGTGGTCGGCCAAGCTTAATATGACATAGGTTATCCCGTACACGGCACACACTTAGTTTAGCAATATATACAGAAACTCACATAAGATTGGGGTATAATTACACCTTAGGAGTCGTGGCAGCAGCCGCCAGTTATGGCGATCGAGAGGGAATGTGACGTAGCCTCTCACATTTTGACGTTTTGGCATTAGGGTGGACCAATGTCGCCGCGTACATAGACAATTAGTAAGTTGGCCATAGACGTTACGTTACATTAGTTATGGGTAGTTCATTTGATTAGACAACAATATGAGGATCACGTCCTCGATTAGTCGCGTCACAATACAATGAACAAGTTCAAAGTCTTGGTCAGTGACTTCGTCAGCTTAGTTGGTAGAGCGACTGGTGAACAATAACTATATTTGTTGGTACAGAGATATACGGTATATGTGTGTAAGTGGTTGAAAAACTATGATACGTCTGCCATTATAAAAACACTTAATATTTTTTTTCTTAAATAAACGATGGGCTTGCTATATCTCTAAAGATTAAAAGCCCGAATTAATAAAAAATAACCGTTTTCAAAAATACTCTGTCCAAGGATTAAGTACCGATCTCCCTTAACTCTACCATTGAAAACTTTTTGTTTATACTTTCCAGTTTGAACCGAACGCCATTTAAACTTTTGTTTATACTCCAAGTCGCTGTGACATTAATCCTCTTTATAATAATCCTGTTTACACAGGCAGCTTATTTGAATAAGCAAATTAGGTGTCAATATTCTTGATTGCTATCTATTAGATCGCGAAAGCGTTGTTTGGACGTTGTATTAATTGCCGTTGATTTAGCTCTAATGATATACCGTCATGTTTCATAATAGGGTGAGTTGTAGAGATATTGGTGTTGATGTTTTTTTTTAATAGTGAATTATTGTCAGGCTTATATTGTATTACAGTGGTGGACAAAAATAGAGATTTTCGTATTTCGTGTATATAATTACCTACATAAATAAGAATTTTTGTACTTCGTACAAAACTCTTTTAATATTTCGAAAGCAAAACTTTATGAGTAATTATTGCCTTATCTAAAATGTTGTCTTTTTTGCGAAAAAGGGATCAAAACCGCGACTCGTGATGACCGGCGAGTTGACTTTAACCACTCTGGGCATCTTCAAGCAAAGGAATATGACAAAAAGGTCGCTTAATACCGTTTTTTTAACTTTTAAGAATAAACTCCATTCTCAAATTTCGAAAACTACACGTACGAAGATAAGCCAAGGCTTTATAGACATCTTTTTGTAAGATAATAGGCATACAAGATATTCGTATTGTAAATATTTACTCAGTCTAGATTTATCAAGACAAATGGGTTTTCAAATATTTACAGCGCGCAGCATCCAGTTACAATTGAATATCGCCTAGCGAAGTACTCGCGTTACTACTAAAAGCTTTCACCAAAATTCTATGGAAACCTACACAATACGGACTAAATCTCTAGGTTACCTGAATACTAGCTTTTATAGACAATAAATACTTGAGTAAAATATAAGGATACAGTTAAAAAGAAATTGTAGCTAAACTTTTGTTAAAAAAACGACTCCTAAATACCTAATTTAATCTTTGTATTTCAGGAGGTTAATTTAAAGCATTCACGACATATGCTAAGAAGCATCCAAGTTCAGAAAAAAAGTTCGTCAATTACACAATTACGTCTTGTCCTGCATGGGAATCGAAGGCAATGCAAAATGCGCAGCGTACAAACCTCATACCACTCGACTCGACTATCCGTACATTTGACTGCGGCAAAAAAAAAACTGTCGAGCTGAGTAGCAGACGGACCGAAAGCGGTGCGTCGTTACTAGGGTTCCGTTTTTACCCTTTGGGGACGGAACTCTAAAAAGGAATATCCTACCTAGAAACAAGTTCCAGTTCGCGGGGTATCAAAGGCCGCCAACACAACAACACACACCTATTACCTAATACCAAGCTATAACACTCCACAAGGACATATTTACCCACAAAACGGATGTATTTGTTGGCATAAATAAATACATTTTGTACAACAAAGGCCTGTTTGGAATTACTCTTGCGTCACACACAAGAATAATAATTTATTTCGCGAAAAATCAACACGAGTCCGTACAAAGCCGGGAACGGTATAAACATAGGTCGAAAAACATTGTGATAGACAGAAGTATTTGTGTGTTGAACATACTGTTGCTTTCTTGCTGTACGTTAAATATCCTTACTGCGAAGGAACAATTTTAGGTTTCGTGACCGAGTAAAAAAAGAATCATTATTACTAAAGTTTGACGACCTCCGTGGTCGAGTGGCGTACGCACCGGTTTCAAGGTGTCGCTAGCTCTGAGGTCCCGGGTTTGATCCCCGGTCGGGTCAATGTAAAAATTCACATTTCTACATTGTCTCGGGTCTGGGTGTTTGTGGTACCTTCGTTGTATCTGAATTCCATAACACAAGTGCTTTAGCAACTTACTTTGGGTTCAGAACAATGTATGTGATGTTGTCCACATTTATTATTAAAAAAAAAAAAAAAAAAGTTTTTGTGAACAGACATGTGCAGTAGTCTGGATGCAGGCTTTGTCTTGCTTCGCTGAAAGTAGGTTTTTAAAATGTATTTTTTTTTGTTATTTACAAGTTGGCTATGGAGTTACTCTCATTTAGTTGCTGATTTCTTGAAGCAAGATAAAAATTATAGATTAATATACAATATGCAATATACATTAGGCGAAGAATATGTAGTATATATCTGTATAAGTGCCTGAGAATCTGCGTTTTGAATAACATTTGAATCGCTTCTCAAAGTAATCTAATTTAGTTCAAACAGTAATTCTTTGCTACTCTTCGGAACATACGATAATGGCCGCAGCTCTCAAATTCTGAAACTAACATAAAGGGCGACCTTTTACGAGTTAAAAATAGATTTTCTCTTCTGTTATATAGAGCATAATATTCTAGGGTCGGGCCAGAAATATTTTAACATTACATAATTGGGTACAGTGTAAGTTCGCTTTTGTTTTGAGGAAACTGAAATAGGATGGAGGGGGATATTTTTAGAGGCGATACAAGCCTGTACTATATTCAAGCAACGTCATTCGTTTCTTGAGAGTTGCATTGTATTACAGTCAAAATATAAAAAACATTATGCCTTTGGTTTATAGAATGTTTTAAGTCGAGTTCGAAATTAAAAGGAGGTTCTTCGTTTTCCATTTTTACATAGAACCTGAAATTACAGTCTAGGGATGTTTTCGCCCACCGTTTTTTGGAAAATAATTCTTTTTTAGTATGCATGTGAATTAGTAAAGGGCGTTGGTATGTACCGGCGTTTAATTCTACGGTTTTAACTTAGCTCTAAGCTCTAGCTAACATAACGTTATAAAAATACTCAATTTATCAGTCATTAGTTATCTACACTAATATTATAAAGAGGAAATATTTGATTGTTTGTTTGTTTGTTTGATACGAATAGACTTCGAAACCACTGGTCCGATTTGAAAAATTCTTTCACTGTTGAGAAGCTACATTATCTCCGCTGAACATAGGCTATAATTTATTTCAAAAATTATTAGGGTTCCGCAATAAAATTGCGTTACTGAAACCCACCTTGGGAAACCACCATGTCATAACTTATATCTTCCAACCACGCGGACGAAGTCGCAGGCAACTGCTAGTTAGTCATAAAATGATAAAGTAATTTTCTAAACAAATTAATGATACGAGCCAACACGTTCCATACAAGAAAACATAAAGAAAGAAAAAGCAAACTACTACAAGTAATATTTTCTTTCTGTACAACTATTTAATCCATAATTCTTTCCTGCAATAAATTCTACCTCTCGTAAACGATATATTTCCAGCGGTCTTGTATAAAAACAAGTACCTACTGCAATCACAAATCCATTAGTTGAGTGTACCCGAAGCAAACACATTTTTTTTTCTATTTCATCACGTTTTTTCCGTTTTCTAAGTATAAGGGTAATGTTTCAATGTATGCTATAAGGTAACCAATGTTTTTAAATTTCGGTATGATTAGTTTTTAGTTTTGGACTAAAAACGATATTGAGGCACTTAACTTAAATTATATTAGAATCGAATGGTGAACAAGGTATAGTGGTGGATTTGGACAATCAGGAAAGATAAATATGATATAAAATTTTACTTGAGCAAGCCTCAGGTAGTGAACGTAGACAAAAAAAATAGTTACTAAAATTTATTAAAATTCAAACTCATGGAATCTTGTCGATCCATATGACTAAAATATAAAAACTAGTATTTAAAAAATGTTCCCGAAAATTGAATAAAACCTTTTTTTTATTGACATGACGCTTTATTTTTATTTGGAGTGTTACTCCACGCAGCAAAAAAGAAATAAAATGTTGTACGATTATTACAATTTAAAATAAATATTCTGACCGCAGCATGAAACGCAAAAATCCTGACGCAATTTTATATTTCCCCAATTTTTACCATCGAAAAACATCGAAAATGTGTTCTTATCAATTTTCATTGTAAGCAAATTGAAAGAATATGAAAAACAGTTTATATCGTTTTTTAAGGTGCTTGACCGACTTATCCTTATGCGGTTGTAAATGAACGAATCCGTAGCCATTTCATCGACGCCAACAAAAGCCGCGTAGGTCAAGAGTTTGTTTGATCCACGAATGCGAGTCCTAAATCTAGATGTCTTTGTGCCAGTGACTTAAATGTTTGTGAAATCTCCAGCGACACAAGTACTTGGTTCCTTATTCGTATTGATAAATAAAGATAAAACTAGATCATCATCGGCCTAACCTTTTCCCAACTATGTAGGGATCCTTTTCCAGTCTAATCGGATTCAGTTAAGTACCAGTATTTTACAAGGAGCCACTGCCTATCTGACCTCCTCAACCCAGTAACCTAGGCAACACAATACCCCTTGGTTAGACTGGTTATCAGACTTTCAAGCTACTGACTACGTGTAACGACTGTCAAAGATGAGTGCCTTTCGAAACACGGAAGAACTCGTTATGACAAAGATGGTCACCCATCTACGGACCAACCGCGTCAACACTGAGGAAACACAATCTGTCTTTCTGTCGACAGACGTGTCTGTGAGTATCTCACGAACTATGATAGCTAAATGGTAAAATTTTCACAGTTAGTTTATAACAAAAAAAACATTGAGATTAAACAACAAATTGGTGCGGTCATAAATTTGATGGGTGACCAAATATTTTTGTAAAATATGTATTTTCACTTATTTGTACCTTAGAGTTTACCCTCAAAATCATATATTTTTAATAAGTTCAATCAGGGTGCAACTACACACACCGATCTTTTTTGACTTTGGAATGATAAAGATTTTTTTTTTGACTTTGTCATAACTTAGAAGGATAAGGTTCGAAACATAACTTACAAGTAATAAATTAATAAAAACGAAGCGTATACTATAAATACTGAATCTCTTATTACCAAAAAGAACAACCTCTTCGGTCAAACATTACATACAAAGCTTCTGTTACAAAATGCATTTGACAAAGCAAACACGACGCCGGATACCTGCCTCAGCGCTGACCCGTTCCATTGATTTTGTACCAGATACCGAGTACTAGAATAAATACGTTATTTCCAGAATTTTCTAGAATGTTCGAGGACGTTCTGTAACGTTGAGTGGACGTTTGGAGTGTGTTAGAGCATGCTATAGCTTAGTTACACATCGGAGTGGTCAAGCATCGTTGGGAGTCCATTTTCAAATGTGTTTAGATGGATTCTGTATACATTTTACTGTTTTTTAACGTTGTGTTCCTTTATGATGTATTTGGTTCATGAAGATTTTTTGCTAGTTCTACTTACGACAGTAACAAAATTTTTGAACCTCGCTCTTAGAGTCCCTCGTTCTGTTAATCTTTCTAAATCGCTTGTTAGGGACCAACTAGAAATAAAACATTTAGATTTTGATTCTAAGCTAAATGAGCAATATGTCGATTTCCGATAACGTGGTGAGTATGCCTTTCTTTATAATATTAAACTTCAAATTCAAGACTAAGACTCGAGTTTCGAGTAAGCAATAATAATTGAATTTGACCGTATCGTCTTTTCTATAACTTAAACCGGGTTTTCTCAAAGTCTTTCTAATCTGCATTTTTTTAAGTGGAATATGAAATCAGCATTTTACAATTATAAGAATATTTTTCCGCGATTAATCTTATAAATATTTATTCCTAATCTTTCTAATCAAACTTTTAACAACTTACGCGTTAGTATATTCTACAGAATTAAAAACCTACGACCAATAACACGTCACATCACAAGAGAATCCTATATTTATATCGAAAAGCAATTACTAGAAGTTCATAAATAACATCAATATACATTACAGTGTTGGTCTGTCTGGCATTCGTTTTTAAATATCCGTTGCAGACGTAAAAATCAATATTACGCCCGCTGAATGTAGCGGAAACACATCTCAGTTATAAATAAAAATATGGTTTGCATTTTATTTATGCTTGATTATTATATGAGAGAAATAGTGAGTTTTGGTAAACGTTGTTTTTTTTTTCGTTTTGTGACTTTTTCGACAATTTTGGAAAGGTTGAAGAATATCTGAAATGGTTAAACACGATTAGTGCGAGAGTTTGTGTTCGAAGATAATTCAATCAATCGTTTCAGTTGTAAAACGATTGTATTAAAAAATGAATAGAGTTTACCTTGTACACTTTCTAAGTATTAGTAGTAAAATTAATATAATATAAAAGCCTAATAGTCTCGTATCCAACTCCCACCCAACCCAAAGTGGTATGAGTCATGTATAATTTACACTTCTAAAAAAATGTCTAAAATTTTTTTAGCTTTCGGCCGCTTCACTACACATGATTAAGTGATGAAACCGGACAAGTACAAGACAGACTCACGACACTGAAAGCTTTGTATGAATATGCTAAAAAATACCAAATCGGTTGGGAAACATAGATTAGAATGTCAAAAAAATATTTATCACGTCATAGATTTATGACAGTCGTACTCATCTATGAAACTTTAAACTGTCTAGCTATCATGGTTTCAGGGAAACAGTTTGGTGACGGAGGGATGGACTGACATTTGTAGTTGGGTATGAAACCCTTAAGTTCGACCGAGTTTTGGGTCATCACAACAGCATGTAATATGATGTTATGTATTGTAATAGGTAAAGAAGTATCGTGAGACTGATTCATTCTTAAATAATGTAACGGTTAAGTCACGCGAACTTATCTAGGAGTGCCCGACTAGTTTCGAACCCAACCGGAGTCCTTAATCATGAGCTGACGCGGCCGGATCGCTCCTCTAATACCTCTTGTACTTCTTAATTTTTGTCTCATTTTTTTTCTTGTTCTTCTATCCATTGTTATTATGCTTGATCTAACTCTGCCATCAATAGAAACTTATTTTCCGTAACCTCCTCGGACAAACACAAATGTTTACCTTCGGCCGTTGAGATGCAAGACTTTGTGCTTAATTGCCCCCTGCAAGGATTACCACATCAAACTGAGCGCTCATATTAAGCGGTTAACAACAGGCACCCCACAGGTTGTAGTCTACACACTGTGTACCTGCAAAACTAAAACTTACAGTGTATGAATTATGTATGAGATTCCAGTGTAAATTTTAAGTGGAAGCGGTTTTGTTATTTTGTTTCTCGGTATTTGGCCATTGGGCCTCTTATGAGTACCGCATGTTTAGCACTATGCTTGTTAATATACTTTTCTCTCTATAATAATAAGTTTTCAGAACCCCTGTCATGAATTCAAGTTGAAGTGAGCATGAAAGTTTTTGGATTTCAAACTAAGGTCACCTTTCATTTAAGACAATCTTAAAAATTCTCTTTTGGATACAAAATCAGAAAATATCTAATTTAATTTAAGTATGAGTAGGAGTGTGTTAACTTAAAGGACATAGGTTATTTGAAGACAAAAAAAAACTTAAAATACTTCCTTTTAATCAAACCAAAAAATCCGCGTATACCGACTATGTACCACAAAAGAAAGGCCGCCTCCTACCCAAGATGTCATAACGACCAAAAATCTCTACCACATATTATCCGCCCTTTGATTACTGCAAATTTAACGGCGAAGCTTCCGATGATCCAGATCAAGTTAATCCGCCCTCATCTTTCATCTCAAACCACAAAATAAGGAATGAGGGACTAATTTGCATGTTATTACGGCTTAATCCTTCGCTGCTCTCGCATGCAAAGATTTCAACTTGTCTAAACAAGATTTTTGTCGTTATCTCTCATATGTGTCATTTTTGGGATTAGATGAGATTGATGGAAGGTATTTTGGTGCTAGGTATGACAAGTCTTATATGGAATGTCCAGAAATAAAGATTACTTCTTAGAACGACATTTTGCATATTAGTACTATTAAGTGTGTTTTGATAGTAACTGTCGTGAGAATGATTCATTATTAAATGATGTAACGGTTTACTCACGCGTATTTATCGGGGTAGCCCGACTAGTTTCGGACCCAACCGGAGTCCTTAATCATGAGCAGACGCGGCGGGATCGCGAGTCGAACTAGTCGGGCTACCCCGATAAATACGCGTGAGTAAACCGTTACATCATTTAATAATTAAGTGTGTTGTTTAAATATTATTATTGCACATTATATTTGAAGTTCAGATAAAAATGATATTGATTGCCTGTCAAGTAGCTGTAGCTGTACCTGTAAGTAGAGAAGATTAAAGTTGAAATAAAAAGAAGAAAATCGACGGCTAGATTATCGATATTTTTTAAAGATGTATTGCTTTTTCACCAGTATGATTGAACCTTTGTTCAATAAATCGCTGCAAAATCATTGTAAGTCATGCCATTGCCATTATTCATATCATTTATCATCTCTCTACCGGATAAAGACATTGATTTTGATTTAATGTTCATTTTAAGTCAATTTTGTGCTAATGTTAATCTTTATTAAATGATGTAACGGTTTACTCACGCGTATTTAGGGGATCGCGATCGCGAGTTGAGTTCGACTCGCGATCCCGCCGCGTCTGCTCATGATTAAGGACTCCGGTTGGGTCCGAAACTAGTCGGGCTACCCCGATAAATACGGGTGAGTTAACCGTTACATCATTTAATAATGAATCATTCTCACGACAGTTACTATCAAAATAATGTTAATCTTTGTGTTCAAACATTTTTTTTATCTTTTTTTACTGGTAATTGACATTAGGTCAGTAATTATTAAATAACAATAAAGTATTGTAGTAATTTTATTGAAAATAAATTTTGTTATCAATTGCTTATTCCAGTTATAAAATCGTTCATATCATGCAAGTTCAATGTAAACATTTCTTGTTCAATGTTACCAGGTTATTTACATTCTAAAAGGCAAAATCTTATTAACATTTTCCGTTCCAAACCCGGTCGACGTAGCCATCTTTACCATATCACCCCTTCAAAATCTCTCTTACATTTTACAATCCCCAAACTTCTTTTATAAGTGGTCAAAATCACCGATAACTCTTTTGTACGACTCTTAAAATCGTGCCCACAAACCGCTTTTCTCTGAAATTCCATTACAATATTTTCCCATTGAAATACAGCTGGGAAATCGACCTTCTTAAGGTGCGTTTCTGGTGCTTACGCCGAACTTTTTATTATTAGACCATTGTTGCATTGGCTACAATTTTCTTATGAGGACACTTGTAAAAAAGTCGAGTGTTTTGAGATTTTTACTCATTAATAATATAACTCTATTCATAAAAACATATTAGGCTTTAATTAGACGTATAAAATTAAGCATGTCTAAAGATTATGTGGAAGAAACTAAGAAATATTAAAAAAAAATGGAGTCGGATATTTCCATTATTTTCGTTTTTAAACCACCCAGACATAATCGCTGGCAAGAGCTAGTAAGTAGTTAAAAACGTCTAGGATTTCGAGGTGCCTACCACCATTCTTAAAATTGAAAACTTTTGAAATTCTACAATAACGAATTACTTCCAAAACAGCAGCGGATTTATTTTAATTCAAAGTAGTCCCCAATCGCGATCCACGGAACTTCACCTTAATAGTAAAGCTTGCTGGATGTTTTCGGGTGTACGGGATAATGGTTTACGTTGGATTTCGTCACTTTATGTGGTGTGACATATTATTTGTCATTGATTCTTGCTGACTCGCTTTGAGATAGAGGCTTTTCAAATCACAAAAAAACGAAAAAAGAAACATTTGTCACTCCGGTTTTGTGGCAAAATCACAAAGGAATCGGTGCTAGTTATTACAGTTGTTTGACATCTTAACGAGTCCTTTTTGTGAAATTGATTAATTTACATTACATTGCTGTTATATTTTCTCCAATAATGTAATTTACTTTAACCTGAACCTCAACTCAACATATAACACTTTCTCCTAACGCAGTCCGGTGAAAATATTCGTTCTTTTGTTTTTAATAGCTTTGCTTGCTAAGTAACTTTGTCTCATTTACTTTTAAATTGATAAAAAAGTTCTCAACAAACCGCCAAACGATTACTACAATGTTATTAAATTCTCAGTATTTAACTCAGGTTTTAAATCCTCCCTGCAGCAAACCAGACATTTCCAAGCTTAAAAGTTGAACTATCTCAAACACAATATTACATTCCTTTATGGAACATCTTAAGTCCCATTCAAGTTTGTTAGGGAGTAAGCAGGTCTTTGGAAACGTCTGCGCAAACAATAGGTCCTGTCAACAGATCCAAATAGGAGAGGAATAGTTTAAGTTATAAGATGTAGCGGATTTATTTTCCTACTAATAATGTTGACAAATTCTGATCAATATAGATGCGGGTTCCAAGACGGTTAATCGTTTCCATGGAGCACACTGAGTTTATGTTTATACTTTTTTCGTGGTTATCATAGTTGTCTTTGGTTTACAGGCAGTTCCGTATTATCCATAAGACACTTTAGGCCAGTACCTAGAGGCCCACTATGACCAGGGGGGTTTATTGAAACCACGATAAAAGTGAAACGTTTTTTCTCATTTTAAAGTAAAAACGTGACGTGTGACGGTTAATGACTATTTTTTTTTCTCCGCCTCCCTGTGTCTCCAATCTAACATAATTCTATAAGTTCATCCGGCCCTGTTTACAGTCCCATAATATACCTATATCTGTATACAGCGGATTTAGTTAAGCAAAACATTAATGTAATATTCTTTAAACAATAATCTGTTTAATGTTAATGATACTAGTTGTGATACGATACCAGTTGATACCTTTTTTTTTTCCGGTGTGAAACGCTAATGTCTTCAACCCACGTTGAGGGCACGACGTGGGGATATGTCGGACTTCCACCGACTAAAAACACCCCGGGCCCCTTCTACTGCTTTAGCCAGAGTCACGGGATCGCTCGCGCATACTCTGCGCGACTCTGGCTACACCAGTTGATACCTAACTGGATGAAAGAATTACTGCTTTGAAGGCGATACACAACTGCAAACATAAAAAAACCTTCTCTTTTCCTCAATGGTATCTGAATCTTAAAGAACACGTAATTCGGGCACATTTTTTATACTTCATTTGCTTAACGAAACTCTCGCTGCAAATTAGTCTCTATATCAATTCATACTATACGTTTGAGATTATCAGGCATAAGAAAATGTTTTACTTCAGCACATTCGGAACTCTAATGACACCCAAAATAAATTCTCCAGTCATTCGTATTACTGTACTACATCTGGTAGTTATATATTGAGATTCTAAGCTAACACTCATTAGTCCTAGGTATAAATGTAACCAGTTCATCGGCCAGTAATCTCTTTTTAATGAGTCCCTCTGGAATATCACGTGAAAAATGAACGTTTATTTTCGTTCATAATTTAATAGAATCCCTACTAAAATATTATTCACTTTAATAGATAGTGCTTAAATTATTCACATTTTGGACTGTGCGAAAAATTTATTTTAATCTGTGCTTGTTTTTTTTTTTGGAATAGATTTGCGCGTTTTTAAATTTAACAATTTTGTAAAACGATATTTAATTTACACGGTTGCAGTACAAATATTTAGTCAGGAAAAGTGACAGTGAGTTTCTACTGTAAAAGCTTTTCATCCCGATAATAATGAACCTATATTATCATACGTTGACGTATAACTTTAACTACACTCCTGAAGTTAGTTGGGATTGGTTTTGTGTGTTCAAGTGACTTGTAGTGGTCATCCTTAAACTACTGTATTTACTGGACAACTAATAAATATAAGTACTTATATACATTTCTAAATACACACATAAGAACAATGAATTACACCCAGAAACAGAAACACATGATCATGCTCGTCACACCAACATTTGTCCTGGGTTTGAATCAAACCCAACATGCTTATTGCATCAGCTATATTAAAGAGTAATTTAATTATTACTTCCAAGTAAATCTCTTAAAACTTAGACCACTGCACTCAAAGTTCTTGCAGCACCGGTCAGAAGCTTGTTTAATTTAGTCTGTCTTCAAACGGTCAGAGTATCTATAACAGCAGGTTGTACCTTTGATGCTACAGTCGTAGACTTAGCCGTGAATATCTGGGGATTCATCTTTTCATAGCGATATTGAAATATTAGTAGTACAGTTGTACTGTCTTGTGCGGTTAATTATGATAATGGTTAATGTATAATGTTTTTATGCTTTCGTACCCAATGAGTATAATAGAACTCTATGTCTTGATTTAGTTGTCTGTCACAAGGCTGTATCTATTTTTAAACACAACAAGAAATTGTGAGTAATGATCGCTTGACCGTTGACTCATACTTTTGAATTTTCTTTTCATTTTCCTATTTGTCAGCAGTGCAACCCGTCTCACACGCAGTTGATTGTTTTTTTGTAAATTCATACTTGATATGTTATATCGTAGTTAGCGATAAGCATTGCTTGAACTACTAACTGACGAAAAGTCGTTTCCCACAAACATGAAGTAACTTATATACACAACATAAGCTCTATTCAAGTGTTTCACAAGCAACTATCTAGACAATGTTTTTCTAATAGTGACGACACACTTGTGCGCTTACTTGTTACAAGCCTCTCGCTGAAATGCTTATTCACATTTCACGAAACGAACGTTCCGTCGAGCGTTTGATTGAATTTCAAAATAAAACGAAGCCCTAGACAAAATTCGCGAGAATCGACATTAAATCATATTAATCATAAAAAATCAACTAAATTGTAATTGGAGGAGCTCGTGGCTAAGCTATAATCGCATAAGTGATACGATCACAGGTTAAGCTATGCTTGACGCGGTTGGTCTGTAGATGGGTGACCATCTTTGTCATAACGAGTTATTCCGTGTTTCGGAAGGCACGTTAAATTGTGGGTCCCGGCTGTTATTCCTACATCTTTGACAGTCGTTACAGGTACTCAGAAGCTTGAAAAAGTCTGACAGCCAGTCTAACCAAGGGGTATCGTGTTGCCCAGGTAACTGGGTTAAGGAGGTCAGATAGGCAGTCGCTCCTTGAAAAACACTGGTACTTAGCTGAAACCGGTTGGACTGGTAGCCGACCCCAACATAGTTGGGAAAAGGCTAGGCCAATGATGAATGAAATTGTAATTATATGACATGTGCCCTCGTTGTTGGTATTTTACTAAATAGAACCAAGCATAAGCAAGAAGGTTACATTACAAAGAAGTACTCTGGTGTATGGCTACCTTAGGAACAGCTGTGGCAATTATAGGTGAGAAAGACAAAGGGAATGCAAGAACACATACGTAATTAGCCATTGTTTTCCCATTGCAAGGATGGAGGGTTAAGATTCTATAGAACGTGTGTTGCTAGGTGTTTTAGCAATCAAATACTTTTTTATTTGTATGTGTCTGAGTTGAAGAAATAAAGTTACGTTTGAAACCTAGTAATTTCGTACCCCATAATTATCAATGCAATTGTATCCATGGTTCTATAATGAAACGATGGTTTAGACTATGGTGGATAAAACTCATACCACACCTACCTACCGACACAATTTCCCTTTATTTTTGGATAGTAGGTACTAATATTATTCTTCCAACCTAATTCATGTTTTGTGGGTTTTCATCAGTGGGGATTCTGATCAATTAATTCAATAAACTCAATTATTAATATCAAAAATGAAGAAAATAACGTACTATCTTTTCTAATCATTCAATTTTACGATTTATATAAAGAAAGGAGGTTTTACATTCCGGACTTTGAAAAAATATTTACAAACTTTTTCATAGTTTGTCGGTTAAGAACTGTCTCTCGACCCTACGAAAGAGCTAATAAGGGCGCAGTAAAATGACTCGTGACCTTCCTATTAGGTTAATAGGTCAATTAACAACTATGCCGCGTTGCGAAAAATTGTAGAGATAGGCTAGTTTTAAAAAGGTTCTACTTTTAAAATTTCTATATAAAGAATTAAAGTATACTTACACGAAATTTGTGACACAAACGTGCTTAGAGAAGATGAAACGAAATAATATAGTGCGTAGCGATGTCTCGCTTGCATAGTGAAAGAATTTAGGAAAGCACATAGTGTAAACAGAGATAAGGCAATAATAAGTAGTTGAACTCTATGATTAATATATTTATAATTTTCTATATAATTAATCTTTAGCGTAAATTTGATAGGTAGAACCACCAGTCAAAATTACGTTGCATAAAGGAAAAAAATAATATTTATCTACAATAAATTTAAAAAACACGACTTAAAAATCCTAGCCTTTGGCGTACAAAAAAGAGTATTCGTTAACTTTCAGCAAACCATTACCGATATAACCTAAACAAGTTTATTGAATAAACCATCCTTCAGTCAATACCAAAGTTTGTTGGCTCCGGGCAATATTAATATGGAGTTTGAATACCCACACAACTTGCAGGGAGCTACCACCACTCCTTAAAATGTGACCATTTGACAGTTGCGAAAGAAAGAGACAGCGCTCTACATTAAGTAGAGTACCATCTCGCTTCCACATGAAACAAGTCTTTCTTTAAGAGTGTGGTAGTAGGTGCCAGGTCCAAGTTTATTCAAGTTGATTGAGCCGATAACTGTGCTTGGCCTTAAGCTATTAGAAGACTAGATATTGATTCTGTGGTATTGTTCCAAGAATTGATGAAGGAGAACAATGTGTATTAAAATTGATCTTCGATTGCGTATTCATTGAAAATTTTCGGCAAAAGAAAGATTTTATTTTACTTACTTACCTAGTAATGATGAAGATTATGATCATTTGATGAGGCTGCCGGTTGAAATAATTAACATCAGTCAACTAAACACTATTTGCTGTTTCTTATTTTTTTTAATAAGAATTGTCAAAAATAAACAATCGTTGCCAGTCCCTAACACCGCACACACTTTTTTTGAAGTCGGTTAACAAGCAACGTGAGGTAAGACGGATTTCTCAATATTGAAATCTTGACTTAATAGTGCACTGTATTGTAGTTCCATTTAAAATTACGATAAAAGTTGAGGGGAAAATTGACCATCTTAATAAAAAAGCTGCTTTTCCCGCCTAGACAGTGTAAAGTTTTAAAAACATCAAATCACAGTAATGGATCAGCTAAAAGGTTTTATGATTATTATTACTTATTATGATCATTAAAAATGAAATTACGATGAATTATGCTTACAATGAATTAATAACAATGTGAAGCTCTTTGTTCATTAATCCCAAAAATATAGCAAAGGTGTGGCCACATCGTCCGATAAAATTATTATACGAAGCTAACTCCGAAATGGAAATTTAAAGCTTGATTGAAAAGCGATTTTAATAAATGTCTGCCTTTATAATCACAATGGGTAGTTAGTTGACAGGTTTTTATTAATGAAATTGAATTTTTATTTTCTGTTTTATAAATTGTCCCCAGTCTCACTATACCTACGATTTATTCAAATTTTACATGACGACATATGTTGGTTCAATTTTTTGGTAATACCTACACCTACTACCCATCTCTTAAAGTAAATGACACTCTACACCATGCAGTGTGCTGTTACGCGTCCATAGTTACTATACACTACAATATTTCGTCTTTTAGAAGTAGCAGTAGGCCTCTCGAACTTTAAATCATTTATATCGTCAGCAATTTTAATTTTCACGTGAAAGCAAAGGTACGTTCGGTTTAAAGAAGTTTATTTCTCATAAGAACATAAAATCGTCCGCTTATAATTAGATACAAAGTAATAAAATGAATACAGTAACAATACAAGTTTCCTCCAGAGTGCAAGCAGTTATAATGTACTTAAATGTTTCTTTAGCTTATATTTAAACATATTTACGTTATCACACTCTTTAATATAGTCCGGTAATGCGTTGAACAGATGTACTCCTTCAAATAATATAGTCTTTCTACCGTAATTAGTGCGTACGCTGATGACTTCAAGTTTGTTTTTATGTCTATTTCTCAAGTTATGTGACATTGTTTTTTTCTGTAGTTGTAAGTTGGTTTGTATTGAGTTAGAACTAATATTTTTAATTAGAATGCAGGTGTAATAAATGTATAGCTGTCTAATATTCAGTAATTTAGTTTTTTCGTATAAGGTTTTTGTTGGAGTAAGATGATTATAATGGAACAAGGTTTTAATTATTTTATTTTATTTTTACGTTCAAGTATTTATGTATCTAAAAAACAATACAACATCGCTAAAATTATTAAAGTCAATTATATTAATAACGTAAGTATTAATTCAAATGAAAAAACAATTTCGGTAACCTGCTAACTAATTGTTCGACCCAATTGGATTTTGAGACTTTGAGGGCAAGAAATATAAATAGTTATTTTTTTGCTCACAAGGTTGAAATGAAAAGGTTATAAAAACAACTCAATTTCGAGAAATGACTCGACTATTCTTTGAAATATATTAAATGGTGGCCAACTGCTTGTGTTTGTTTGGTACATGCGTTGGCGTATTGGGCCAACGTAGGCAAATGTTGGTTTTAGCTAATGTTGCGTACTGAATTGTTATGCTTAAGTTTTGTAGTGCGTGCTCATTGCGCGAAAGTGTGTAATATACAATGGTAGAACGCTCAACGGTTCAAAACATTTGTCTGAGGACTAAAGAGTTCGTAGTTTCCGTATGTCTGTACCAATGTCAACAGAATAAGTAAATACCCAGCAGAATGTTGTATTAAAAAAATTGTTTCCAAATTTTGCCGGACACACCTAGGACTTTAGCCACCACTTTGTGATTGTATGAGTTCCATCTAACATAAGATGGCGATGAAGACAACCTCAGTACTTTTTACTTTCATAACTGGGTACCAACGAAGCTAGTTTATTTATTGGATTAAAAGACAGTAAGTGGCTCTTTTTTCCATATATTATTCATAAAGTAGAATACTAATACTATTCTTTATATTTTAATAAATATATTCACTACTTATTAATATCACTTGCTTAAATATTTATGAAGCTAGCCCATCCCGTCATTTAAACTACATGTATAGCCTCCTATAACTATAAAAGTCTCCCATTTAACCAAAGTTATCAACACTGCACCAAAACCCACTGACCGTAACCTCAATAACTCGCTTGGCGCAGTGACAAAACATTTGACCTCTAACGCAAACATTTGTAACACATTTACTATAGGAAAAGTATGTTTACCAACATTTGTAGTTTGTTTTTACAACAACTATCGTGAGACTGATTCATTATTAAATGATGTAACGGTTTACTCACGCGTATTTATAGGATTCCCCGCTCATGATTAAAGACTCTGGTTGGGTCCGAAACTATTCGGGCACTCACGACAAATACGCGTAAGTTAACCGTTACAGCATTTAATAATTTATAGTTAGCTTTTCTACTCATGAAAAGACGATATTTAAGTCTCTTTTTAAAATTTATGATACTTTAAATTTTTTTTTCTAATTTCATTTAGTATTTTTCTTCATTAAAATGTAACCATCTTTTTGTATTTTTGTTTCTGCCTGTCTTATAAATCTAGTCTTGACGTTTGTATTTAAAATGGCGTTAAAAAACCTGTTTACTCAGAGTTAAGAGAATTATTTTAAATGAAACCCACTTAATTGTGTTAACCTTTAAACAATTGTTTAAAAGGATTCTTGAGTTTGTCCGGATGAAAGCCTTTTCGCTGTGAAATTAAGTCTTTTGAGAATATTAAAATGCTAGTTCCTATGTTTGTGTTTTGTCGTTTAGATTCATTTTTTTTTAATTAAATGTGGAATATTCTTTTATTTAAAAAAGAGAAGAATGCTGTGATTTGAAACTTACAATTTTCATCTCTCACTGTGGTTTAAATTGTTTTAAAGATATACTTTTATAATAATTAAGATAATTAGTAATTTGTGTTCTGTATCATACCCACTAATTCCATCCATCATTGTGTTTTTTTAGTTACCCTGTGAAGCAAACGAATGCTAAAATAATGGGAATTAATTCTTCATGAGTAAACTACTTTGTTGGTCTAGAAATTAATAGTAGCATACCCAAAGGGTGAATTAACCTTAATACTAAGGCCTCGCTATTTGTCCAACTCTCAGCAGGCTGCATTATATAAACTGTGACACAGTCGAAATTTTGATTTAAATTGATATCAAAATAGAAGTTGAGTAACAGTTAGTCATAACATGTTTGACGGGTGATCATTTTTATGCAATCCTTTTTTGTATTTAGTCCATTAGTACGATGTCCTAAATGTGGCGTTTCCTTCTAGCACTTGACCTATTTTAAATACTACAAAACTTCTTTCTATTCATCCTCTTTCGTTTCTTATCTTCCTAGCTTGTACGAAGTATACATGAAGCTTATCTACTGGCTTGAAGCCAGCTCTCGGTCCTATATTAGCCGCGTATTGAATCTCCTACACTAGAGTAATTGTTGCACGTTTTTCTTTATAACCCCCTGTGGTCACAATTTATTATACCTTTCGTATTTTCAATTTGTTCTCAGATGATGTAAGGATATCGTGAGCAAAATAATTTATACTGGAATATTTTTAATCCACGAGAGTTAATACTTGCTGTTTATATTTTATTTTTGTGATCTAAGGTTGTCTACGTAGCATCTTTAGTGAATAGTCGAGTCAAAATCGACGAAAATAAATGGTAAGTTTGCGATAATTCTCATTTAGGCAAACTGAAATTTCTGTAAAGACTGGAATGAAAATTCATTTGCACAAATAAACTTATCCAAGATAGTGGTAGTTTCGATGATTTTATTTTATGATTCTAACCAACAACAAAACTATTCTCTTTTTTGCGAATACAGTGTAGGTTCACTGACACATCAAGGATCAACACATACATCTCCCCATTCGCCTGTCACATACATATTCGAAGCTCAAGACAGAAGCTACATTAATATACTAACTACCACACGCAATAAGTGCCAATCATTATCAAAATGGACACACAAAAATGAGCTTTGAGTTCAAGCCCCAAAGTTCATTATGAGTTTGTCGTACAATATGTAACTAAACAAAAGTTTTTCCCTAACTTGGCAATCAGTGAGTGATGTTGAGTGTTTGTGCCAAATGCCCACTTTATATTCAAGGTTCAAGGGCTCATTACCTATGAAGGTCCGCCATTTATTATTGAGAAAATCAACGATGGAAAGGTGGACGTTTTACTCATGCATGTTACGTAACAGTATTGTGATTTTTATGACAATATTTATTTGTAGAGTTCGCAAAAAACTACAAGATTTTAGAAATATATTTTTCTTACATGGAAAAAAGTACTAGTTTCTAAGTGTTTTTTTGCAGGTAATACTTTTCAGGGCAGGCCGCTTCTTACCGCGTTAGGTTATGGGGCACGACGTATACGACGCACACCAGCATTAGGCAGACAACTCCGTTCTCTCTTTACTTTCAGTTTTCAGTATCAAGAAACTCTTAACGGCTTTTGTATATATAATAAATTTAAATTATTTTGATAAGAAATAAACACATCAGAGAAAAATCTTATTAATTCTGTCCATACATGCACCCTTTAAACAAAACAAAATAATGTTTCTAGAAACATTGTATTATTTTTCATTGTTTACTTTACATTTTACCGATGTAGGAACTCTTAGAACCACATAAAGATGCTGAATCTATTATTGTTATTATAATATCAATGCTTGCATGGGAAGGTTTGTTTAGGAAATGTTTTGCTAATTATGCTGAATATGCTCAAAGATTTAGATCGAAAATAAATGATCTTGGAAAAATAAGGGTTAATAAATATATAATAATAAGGGATAATAATAAAGCGCTGCAACTTTATATGTACATACTTGCCGCTTCATCACTCATACCTTTTTACGTTGAATAATTACTACTAATTTTCTCATTTAAATCAACATTACAGAGAGATCAAACAGACATTAAAATGGTTTAAAAATGACTTTGAAAGAAAAGTTATGTTTTTGTTTTTAAATCGTTGCTCAGATTTATTTTGCTGTCCCTACCTTTGGAATCAAACAGACATCATTTATTTTTCACAATCAATATACAATATTTACTTTGATGTTGAACTGTTTCTTGTATTTGTATTTATTTTCGATCCATGAAAATTCTTGGAAGAAACCCTTAGTCAAGGTATCTATGTTACGGGTAGCGTTTATTTAGAATGCTGAGAAAGCTAGATATTATTTAGGGTTACCTACGGACCTACATGGGGAAACTGAATAAAATTGCTAAGGTGATTTATGCCCATGCATCCGTCCGTTTGTCACCTCTACGTCAGAAACGCAATTATTTTGATTTACTTCAAAAAAATATTCTTGAGCAACAGTAGGAACGGTCATGAAGTTGATACGTAACCAATTTCTATTCCTGATTTGTTTTTTTTTTTTACTTTTTGGGCGGAACCATCAGACTATGACTCACATTTGTCGGCTTTTATGAATTAATTAATGTTTCTTGTCAACTGTACCTTTGTGCCTCAGATTCTACGAATGGATAACGACAGGAATTTTAGTTACCGTCCACTACGAGTACTTTTAACTGGCTGATTGATTGGAAGGCTTTTTGAGCTTGCAACGGTCACTCTGTGAATAGGTTGCATTAGTTGGATTCAGACCGTGTCGCTCGTTAGTAAGGCTACATATAGGCTTAAATGTCACAACCATACCTAAAAATAGAATAGGTACATTTTGTTGCTGAATCAGACTTGACATACATAAAAAAAAACATGATTTTCTATCCGGCCTTTGTTTATTCTCGGTTGTACGGGAAGCCGAGTGGTGTAGGTTGCAGAGCCAAACCAAAACGTGTGTGAAAAAACATGACTTGATACCCTATTTCAAAACATGTATTCGGATATACAAGTATGATTCTACATACTATACACACGAAAGTTTTAAGTATGGATGGATGTTGGTTATTCTTTTACGCAGAAACCACTGAATGGGTTTGGATGAAATTTGGTACACAGGTAGTTTATAACCTGGATTAACGCGGAATAGTTTTTACCAGATTTTTTAAATTCTCGTGGGATCATTTCAGACATGTCTCGGGCATAGCCGCTGGTAGCAGTTAGTCTTCTATTAAGCTTTACTGCCAAAATATAATTATTTATTAATTAATTTTAAAATCGTACAGTCAACAACACAACATTGGAAACAATTTAAATAAAACCAACCTTATTCTTTTCCAATAAGGTTCCGATTGCCCATGTTTACCTATATGTGGTGTATTGTACCTAATTCAGGCCTGTCGTTCACAATGTAGGACAGAGTTTGCGGTTAATCGCCGACTAAGGAGTTTCTGTGGTCACTCAGATGCATTGACAAGCGTATGCGTTCCGCTGACTAATTAATTGAATTATTAATCATTGATGATATTAGAGATGTATTATGTAGATTCGTTGTTTGAGCACTGCAAGTAATGAAGTAAAATCAATGTGGATGATAAAGGTATAAGTTTCAATCTTTTTTACATGTATGGTAAAAAAGTTTTTTTTTGGGTTTATTTGCAAATCGAGGTTTTCGTATTTTCGTTGCAAGCTAACTTGTTTCAGGGCTTTTTTCGAAGACCTCAATTGTAATGATTGACTGTCTTGGAACCCACACGAAATTCGTTAAAATTAGCAAAAAGGAGATGTACCAAAACACAAACCGTGATATGGTTTGTTTTTTTTTTGGTTTTTTTGGTTTGGTACCTCTCCAGACAAACAGTCAAACATAATAATTGAGATCTTTTAACACGGCAACGGAAAAACGAAAACCTTAATGAATGAATTCTAATTAGGAAACATAAACCCTCAACCCAAAAACCCAAATAGATCGCAAAAATAAACCATCTTCTATGAATACCTAAACTTTCCAACAATTACGAAGCAAAACTAATATTTATAACAGCAGAATTACCGAAATAGGGACGCTAACAGCCGTTGGCAACAGGAAAGTAACTTTCGAAGTAGTTTGTACTATTAATGACAGCTATAGATCTCCAATCACCTGACTGTATCCGTATTTAGACAGTTCTCGTTGCCTTATTGTATAACTTCGGATTGTGAGTATTGAGCGACCGTTGTTAGTTGGTTTATTTTGTGCTAGTTTATAAACAGTGTTATGAGGTTTGATAAAGTGAGTTGCTATTGTGGAAGAGAGGGATATACTGCCTATAGTAGATAGAAATTAGGAACTTAAAGAGCTTATAGTTAGAAAATTAAATTGATAATAGTTACTGTCGGAGTGGGATGATGAATTCAATTTTTACTATTTGGTTATATTTGATAAGAAAATCAAGACAATTTGTCTATGACAAAAATTCTTAAAGATGTAAATTTGCCATCTTTTCCAGTATAACTAAAAAAACTCAAACTCAGAAATCCAATAACTTTTCAATTGTGACAAAAACTGGTTTGACACTAATCACTTCCATGGGACACTCGATAAAAAACAAAACACGACCATCACACCAATTCCTCTCCCACCCATTTACACGATACAACCGAACTACAAATGTAATTGCCGACATAAGAGAGTAGTAAATGAGAGGTGAAATCGTAAGGCCAAACGAATTGCGTGTTGTATGAGTAACAATAAACCCGGCACTGTATCGTGTAATTAAGGAGAGACAATGCTTAATGGGTTTTGCATGTTGGAGCTGCTGGAGATTTTACGTAGTATACATACTTCGCATCCACCTGCGTTATTCAAGGCGAGACGTCTTTAACAAATGGATGTTTCTTAGCTTTAAATGTAGAAGGAAGTGAATGAAGAAAATACAGAAATAACTTGCATTTCAAGTTAGAAATATCTTAGTGTTTAAATGTGAGCAGCCCATAAAATAAGCTGAAGGATTTATTATTTAGCCATATTCCCGTATGATTTAGTTTCGCGTTCTTTCTTGCGACTAGCTCGCCTCACATCATCGTCTTTTCAACCCCTGTAGGCTGTAAGCCAGGATCTATGATGAAATTAATGAATGGTATAATATATCCCAAGTACGATTGACTGTCTCAGAAGCATGACGCTCTATCATTTTAAATAAGTACGCCGTGTGTCGCGTTTTACTTTCAGAGAAGGGGACGAGTGAGGTTTATGCACACATACATGATTATTATAATTCAACGGTCTACTCAAAGGGTATCTATCATAATCGCTTGAACTAGATTTGGGCTCAACCAGAGGCCTTAAGTATGATTCTCAATCTTAAGTCCAAGCCGAATTGGTACTTGATGGACTAGCGACCCTGTTGTCATAATAAGCACTCCAATAGGATCAGAAACTAGTCAGTCAATCCCGTAAACCGTTTGTGTGACTTATGCAATTTTAAATATCAGTTTTGTGCTTACTTTTCGTCGTGAAAACGAAATATTGAAACACAAAAATCGACCTGAGCAAATATTTCGCGGTGCGTAATGATCCTTTGGGGGATGTTAACACACCAACAACTAATTATAATAATGTACAAGTAAAACAAATGAATCCCACACACCTCCCCGTAAAGATACAGGAAGTATGCGAAAACAATGTTCTAATTTCCATAGGGATACGTTAACTTTGTTCATTAGAAACTTTTCACTACCTTTTGAGTGAAACTTTTGCACACCCTGTGTGAAAGTTTGCGCGTCAGGTAAAGTGCAACGTTGAACGTTACGTAATTATTTAATTTATCGGTGAAGTATCGATTTGTTATGTTTCGAACTTGAGTGATGTGTGGTTTTAGAACAATAATTTATATTTGATCTTTAACAACAGCGTCCAGTAATGCCGTGCTGTGTGATATACAAAATTAAAAGAAATAAACAGCTGTGCCCGGGGTGTATAAGAATAAAAGGTTTGTAATAATAGGTTCGTATTTGTCTATACTTTTATTTCCTCTTTCTCTCATTAAAAAAACTTACTCTACCACTAGCTGTTGCCCGCGAATTCGTCCGCGTGGTTAGAAGAAATTGCGACTATAACTTGAGATTTAAACTATCCTATCTCTCAAGTTGGATCGAACTGCATATGATGTGCGAATTTTATTATAATCGGTTAAGTGGTTTAGGAGTCCATTGAGGACAAACATTGTGACACGAGATTTACATATATTAAGATAATATTCAACCACAACTATTCCATCCATTGTAATATTATTTAAACTGTGCTATTTAAACACGAAACACTGACTTCAAATTTAAAACGTTATTTACTCTTGTTGTCTGTCCCCATCTCATTAACATTCACAACTAAAATAGTCTTATGATTTCTGGTGTTTGCATATTCGTATCCACATTAGCATAATCCGATACAGGATTGGTGTAATTTCGTGCTCTGCAAATACTGTATGGAATTGAACTGGTCGGTGAAATAAAGTACGATTGCGTGTTTGATTACATTCTGTATTTATAGTTTTATAGAGGTTTGTGCAAGAGTTAGTTCCATTTAAAAATATCAAAAAGAAAAAAAGGGAAATAGCATTATTACTTGTATTAGTTTTATAAGTAAGGACCTGTAAAGCACTCTTAAACAATCTATTTTCTAAGTTAGATATTTACCCAAAGGGTAAAAACGGAAAATTATGACTAAGATAACACTGTCTGTCTGTTTATCACTTGAGTGTATTTCATGAACCGCCATAGATAGACAGTTGATATTTACAGGTTATGTAGTTATTTCTGTTTCTGCTAAAACAAAAAATATTAATAAAGATCAAAGCAATGGTTTGCTTAGACGTTTTTGTCACTCAATCGATTTGTTTGACTGTACAGAACACTAAGTGAAACTCCGGCTTACTCAAGACCTGTTTTTTCTAAGACATGCAATGCATGTGCAAAAAAAATAGAAACAGCAAATAATAATTTAAAAAAATAGCCACTAAAAACAAAAATCAAACAACACAATTTAATTGAAAATCCAAACATTTTGTCTTTGAAGACATTAACTTAATTACATTTCTTGGAACCAATAAGATTATGAGGAGCACTCACGATGCCTCAAAGACATTCATAATCCCGTGTTCAGTCAACCTGTGCCGTCCCGATATTTTCTTCAAAGCGACGTTAATCCTTAACCAATAATTCTATATATCGTAAATCAGAAAAATCTCATTACTGTAAGAGTGTTGCAGCTTTGATCTTTGGTTATCAGTTTTAAAATGAGGTTTGTTGCTTTCTTTTTTTTGATAGATGTTTTCTGAACTTTGTCTGCGCGGTGTGTTGGCAGTGCGTCAATGAGCTGATGGTTCTGAAAAAAAAACAAAAGATTTTATTACAATGAAGTCGTAAAATTACTGTAGGTAGACGGTTCCAAAATAATTTCATTCGTCATTTGGTTTTGTATTTGATTGCAATTTTTGTTATTTATAATTTTAAGACTGAATTTATCCATAATTATACGAGGAAAGACTATGTTTAGTTCAAAATAAAAAAACGAAGCCCCTACGTGATCAATTTGCCGTTCATCTGTCTGTCTGTCTGTCAAATTTATACTCAGTAATTTAATCAATAATCGCGAGTCCATAGTAAATATTTATTTATATTATTTTTACATTAATTACTACGTTCATTTTGATTTCCGAATGTAAAATGGCAAGGGGGATATTTAGATCATGAAAATAGATTCATAAATAAACACACATTTTTGATAGATTGTGGATCTAATCCTATATCTCTTAGCAGTAGGTACAGCACACGTAAAGTTAAATTCAGCCATATTGAATACCGGTTTCGGTATACAAACCGAGTTCTTGGAAACCATGTTATTTCAACACAAATAACTCTCTCAATATTTTTCGATCTATTTCAGCTGAATGCAGGGTTTAGAGAACATATTTATACAAGGTGACGCAAATACGTGTATTTATTTGAAATTCCGTTTTTAGTCCTAATACCTAATAAAAAATATTTTTTCAGAAAAAGTCATTATCATCCTACGCTTTCTCATCTGTTTTCATTGGCTTCGAATCTTAACAGATGCACTTATACCCACCAGATGCTGCCTATTTGGCCTCCTCGATTCATTTACCTGGGCTACATGATACCCTATAGCGATAAGGATTTTTAAATAATAATAAGGACTGTCAAAGATGTATAAATAAAATTCGTCTGATCAGTCTTTTTCCAAGAAAGGAATAGATGTTAATTGAAAATGAATAGAAAGAGACCGAAATGAGTCATCGTGGTAAATAGTGCTCGAACGTGTTCTATATGAGACGAGGGTTGTGTCCAGCAGTTATATGCTAGTATCACCTCAGGTCTTCCACCTAGTCATTAAAATAAAATTCTTGCAATCGAAGAAGCGTGATAGCCACACACGGCGAAGAGAGGCATCGTTTTTGCATAATTGTACAGAAATTACTTAAAGCGATGGTAGTAATAGGATAGGTATCAGCTGTTAATATATTTGTATGACATGACTAATTTCTTTTTTCTTTCTACGTACTAAAACAGTGTTTAAAACAAGATATTACAGTTACTTATACATATTTATGGCTACGTCTATAATGACATAAATCCAATTACATCTGCAATTAGTTGTATATTGCTTTGGGTATTACTAATTACCTAAATAATTATCATGTTCATGCTAATAATTAAACTGCCTTGTAATTTGAATGATGTTTAATTAAACGTCTTAGTGATACATTATCGAATCATCTTGAAAAGTGGTATGAGTTTGTCTTTAAGGAAAGCGGTGCCAAACGCATTTTAATTTGCAATTAAATAAATGAAAAATACTGTAAATCAATTAAACTTCAGAAGACTCGAACCTGCGACTCCTAGCTTTACTTCTTATCGTTTTTAATTCTTGTTTTGTGTCGGATGTGAGTGGGTTAATTTTTTTGATATAAAAGAGAAAATACGAAAGAAAATAAACTTTAGAAATATTAATGCGTATCTTCATCTCAATAAAATTGAATTTTTATTTTTATGTTTAATTTGATTCCTTTTTCAGTTTTTTCGAAACAAAATAATTTCTAATCTATCACCAATTATACTCAATCATTCTGAAACTTAAAATAGACTCAAACAAAAAACAAATCCTAAACGCATCAACTCCAGTTTTCAAAACCCCCGCTCTTCAAACCCATCCCCAATTAACTTCAACAACCAATATGTTGTAATTAGCTCAAACCACATAAATTCCTATATTTCGAGCTTGCAATTCCTAACACAATATGATTCCACAGAAGCTGAGCTTGTAACAGTCCGCGAGCAATGCTTTACGTGACCAGAAACTGGTAACTTATTTAGCAAATAGCCATCGCTTGAACAATTAAACCAATTCTACCTGTCCGGACAATCGTGACTATCCGATAGTCACGATTGTGGATAATTAGAAGATAGCTTCGGAATTTAGAAGGGAATCTTTGTTATGTTAATTTTGTTTTTTGAATTGTTAATTGAACTGCATATACAAACAGATTTTGTTAAAGAGCGTTTTATAATGATACTCGCTGTCCCAGCGAAGGTTGGCTTGCAATACTTAATGACTTCCAAGTAAAAAAAAATGGTTTACGAAAAATAGATGCTGTCCGATTTTCAGACCTATCCAATACGTATACAAAATTTCATGAGAATCGGTCAAGCCGGTTCAGAGGACTTTAATTACGTACACGAGAATTTTATGCGGCTAAGTTTGTCGGAATTGCGCTTGTAAGGTTTCCTTATAAATATTTTTTGTTATCTATCAAATTTTAATGTATGACCATAAAATCATACTACATACATTTTTATCAAAATGGGAACAGAAGAACACCAGCTATGAGAATATCAACTGCTATCACGGTTTCTGAGATGACGGCCTTAGACTGACAGCGTACAGCTGTGTTTTGGTGACGGTGTTCCAGTTTTACCCTGTAGGTAAGGCACCCCAAAGAGTAATAAAAAAGTAAATAAAAACAAAATCACGTTTCAAGAATCATGTTTATCAAATGTTTACACAGAAAACAAATTTGCTTGTAATGGGTTCATGTCACGAAAGTAATAAAGTTGAGAACGAAACTCAATATCTAAACTTTTCCTTTAATCGACATTCCTTTCACCTGGGAATTCAAATTTCAATACATTTAACTTTGGTAGAAGTCGTAACATAGCGAGCCAATGATCGGATTTGTTTGCTTGAGGTGGCCGGTTGGTTCACATCTCTATACTGTTTTTAAGTGTCTACAATCATACTGAGGATATGTGGATTTCAAAATTGGTCCTACAACTGACAACCCTTAGTCATTTTGGTCTATGGTAATATTTTTCTTTATAGCAATTGAGTTAACTCTTCTTCATTATTTGCAAAGAGTCTTTAGCATATCAAAACAACATTTTCAATTCGGTATGTAGATGTCAATTTCAGCTACTTCAACAAATTCACCAAACCAAAAACATCAACAATGAATGAAACATTAGTAAGAAATCCGAAGTCACCAAAACCGTATAATTCCCAACGTTACAAAAGTCAATACATTAAAATACAAGTTGGAACTCCCTCAGAATTTCTGATGGACGGATCTCAAAAGTATAATTGATGACTTTAGCGTGTAATGGAAAGTAATGATCGGAACGAGAAGGGAAATTCGCGGAGTAATAAGTTCCAGTAGTAACAAAGGAGGCTACAAATCCCTCTGAGGGTTTTGGTTTATTTAGATTTTTGTTCGAGGGTCTGAGTATTGAAAGTATTTTTTGTTGTCACTACTATTAAAATCAAGGGTTCTAGTAGAACGATGCCATTTTTCAGGCACTTTTCCAGGTAAAAAGTTACAGGATTCTCAAATAGATAGAATATTGTTTTTGCCCACCACAAGAGTACAGGATATGACAAATATTTAGATGCAATGTTATGACGTACAACGCCTTTTAGCAGTTTTATAACTGCATCAGTATTGTCTTACTGACAGTGGTAAAAAATTAACACTTTTGATGTTTAGTAAATGATTCTGAATTCTTAAGCTTATTATCATAAGTTTTTATGAGAATAATTAAAAGAATCATCATGTAGCCTATCTATCTTGTCACATCCATACATTTGAGCGAATCGATCAGCATCTTATTTGACTAAGGCTGACATCAGGCCTTAAAATACACCATACTATCTAAGCAACCCTTCTTAGCCACAAAGTCTAAGCATTAATTATCTTCGTAATCAATACAGCCATCAATAACTGTCCAAGAAGTGAATGCTCCTAATACAGTATATTGTCAAACTAGCTGTTGCCCGCGACTTCGTCTGCGTGATTTTCAAGATGTGAACAACTATGAAGTTTAATAATAACGATCATCGCAAAAATGTAATGCAATATTGAAAATGAAACACTTCTTTTTACATTTTAAGCTTGCTTTTTTTTCTAAATTATAATGAATCTTGAGCGGCCCAAAGACTATCAAATGTTTGAATCAAACACATTTCATCGTTTACGATACTATCCTGGTGTCAAATATTTCACAGCTGTTTTAATGACTTTTTCTTATTTAATCCCAAAAAGAGGGGCTTATAACTTTGACATATCTGCCTGCCTGCCTGTCTGTCTGTGACATCATAGCTTCCGAACGAATTGTACAATTTTAATTTAAACGTAAATTATGTGCGAGTGTTCGTTAAGACATGTTTGACAAATCGAGCCGTTTAAAAATGGGGGGGGGGATGCAAGTATGAAAAAATAACAGAAGGTATAACTCAGTCTTAGCACTTCTGCTAAAAATGTTTTACTTTCGAGGGTTTCCATTTTCTAATTGGGTGGGTTATGATTTTCGAGCACGTCTGTTCTTTGGCCGGCCTACACCTGAAATTGTTAGACGCATTATGATAGTGGTTATGAGGTATTATAAAATTATTATTGTACTGTAACCAAAGAGGTAAACCAGAACCATATTACTGAGGTCCCGGTGTCCGTTCGTCTGTCTGTCACCTGGCTGTTTCTCAGGAACAGTGATAGCCAGACAGTTGTTATTTTCACACACGATGTTTTCTGACGATATAAATAAGATGTCAAATTATTTTTGTGGAGGAAGCTGGTGAAGTGAGAGTCGGGCTCGGTAACTGTGGATGTTACATAGTGTCATAAGATATAAGATTTTGCAAAATTGCGCCCAGATAAACGCTTTCCTGAAACACGTTATGTTTGATTGTCCTCTTAATATTAAAACTGATCTTCCTCACAAACATTTGGAATATTTACAAAATAAAAAAGTTGGTAAACGTGTTATCTTGGCCCCCTGGTGTTTTGATCATAATTTGCCTTTAAATTGCTGATAAATAAATAGCGTGAAAAAAAATATATCAGACACCCCTTTTTTTAAATTGACAATGACAAAATCTAAAGTATAGGATATGTCCAATTTGTGATGTTACGACAAAGCAAAATATGAACATAAAACTGTAAAACTGTACCAATTTACAAAGAAAAAATACGTGTTTTATTCGTTAACCTACCTGACGATCATTGAAGTAAAATACCGTCATCCCTACTGCATAAATGGAACTTAAATAAAGACTACATGAGGTTGGTTATGAGGTTACGCTGTCGATTCCGACAGCCACAATGAATTTTCCAGACATTGTGTGACGGATGTAAGTGCTGATAGCTACACGCTATTATCAGCCTTATTGGAGAAATTTCCAAAAATATGTTTCTAATCCTCGTCGGCTTAGCTTTGGGATCTCAGAAAGTCATTCAGTCTCGTTCCTACCCTGTTTTTACCAGGCTACGAAAGAAGAAAATTTTAAAGAAGTAGAGATTACAATAAATTGTTAAAGGAATCTTTGGGAGGGCCACGTGTGCGGTCTCTGTAATGGCGGATGTAGACCAATCAAACCGTTAAAATATTGAAAAATCCAAGTTATCAGTAGACATTGTTCTATCAATAGATACATAATGTCAAAAACCTTCTAGCGTACGCTCGTATTCATTGATAGCTTTGGTCGTACAGATCTTTCACATTGCATACCTATTATGAAGTTTTTATGCAAGTTTTCTGGGCTTTTCTATCCGAAATACTTTTGGCCTATGTAATGTTGCAAATTTAAGAAAACATTATTTCATTGTTTGAAAGGCTTTTTTTTGTTTGAAAGTTTATATTTTTGTTGCTAGTTGTTACAGATGAACCAAGGTAATATAATTAACTGTGTCGTTCAGTAATTTATTGTTATGCATAATTATAGATGAGATCAATGTGAACTACATGCAACTTTGGGTTGAGTGTCACTACGAATTCTTTTATCTTGAAGTAGCATCGCCAACATTACCGAGCTAAAAACATAGGTATAAACACCTATCGTAAATAAACACATAATCATATTACGGCATTCCACATTTGAACTTGAGTAATTTTAGTACACCAATAAAAATAAAAATAATTTAAGTTCCTTTGTTTCAAGAATGTACCGATTACGAAGTAACATTTGCATCAAAAGAATAATAATAAAAGTATTAATAGTTTATGTTTCTTTTATTTTAATTATTGTCGCGCTAGGTCTACATTAGACTTGAAAGAGAATAAAATGACTGATTTTGTGAAAATGATTTACTTTCGAAAAAATATATTATTGCTCTGCCAAAAGTCTGAAGATAAATAGCGTGATGTTTTTGGAGTAAATTGATGACCGTGCTGCCTACTACTCAATGGGGTGAAAATACACCTCATAATTGTATTACACGATGTTACGGGTGAGTCCAAAAAATTAAAACTTTACTGCTCATGCCCCCTGCGTAGTAGCGTTATGGTTTCTGTATATTTGTTGTATCATGTGTACGATAAGGTTCATGCAAAATTTGAACGAAATATATTCAGTAGTTTATGAGATAATTTGATATTTATGTATAGATATAAAAGGCTCCTGCTCACCCCCTGTATCGAAAAGCGAGATAATAAGTAAAAAGTATGTTGACCAGACTTCTTGTTGTTATTCTCTGAAAATATGAATCAAATCTATCCAGTACTTTCCGAGATCTTTCCGGACATACATACAGACAAACAGACAAACAGACAAACAGACAAACAGACAAAAATTCTAAAAATCATATTTTCGGCATCGGAATCGTTCCTAGACCACCCTCCAATTATTCTTTTTTAAAAATATTCAATGTACAGTTTTCACTTTTCTACAATTTTATTATATGTATAGATAAGGGTAGCATGTCTTGTGGTGACGCGACTAATCGCCGGCCCTCGCATTACTCTCCCATCGTTAATGAAATAAGGGTTAGTATCTACTGCTGGCTATTTTGTCTAAAACGTTTCGAAGTTCGGAAACGAAGTGATCCTAGTTTTCATTTGTTTATCATTGTGGGTGTTGTTTAAGAAAATGAGGTCTTTAATAAGTAACCAATTGAAAGGAGTTCAAATTCGCAATTATAAGGTTGAGTGAATTACTTTATTATAGTAAAATTTTATTCATGTTGTTTATTTAATAAGAACAGTTTTATTAAATTTATAAGCAAGTTATGTTAATATGTGCAGTGCCATTGATTTTTGATTTTTTGAGGCTTTAATTTAATAATTTTTTGTTTTTTAACTTGTAAATATTTAACTCTGTAAAATTGTAAATAAATACTTTATTATAGTGGTAAATAAAATATTTGTTTCAGCTTAAAATTAAAAGCTTTACTTCCTTAAGATTATGATATTGATGTACAGTCACTTTATAATTTACAAAACACTTTGTTTTTATTTTCTGTTTTCTGCCATGAGGATGGATCCATACGAGTCCATCATATTTTAACTCACTTGCCCGTATCCCCGTCATTTGATGATTAAGGACTCTAGATGGGTCTGATCCCTACTAGACTTGGAAATCCCAATAACTAAGCGTCTATTTCCAAAAAAAAAGTCCGTGTTTTGATCAACATTTTTAAGCTAAAAAAAAATATTTACCGTGCCACTTCTCCCGTAACCTTCCGTACTTTTTGCTCCAATAATTGACCCACGCAATCTCCGCTTTTGACGACCGGCGATTGCAAATTTATCGCCAAGAACTGCGATCAATTTTGATTATTGCCGGCACGGTTATGGGAAAATCTATAGCTTATACTGAAATCGTGGAGTATTATTGGTTATAATGTGCAGCCTGAGTCAATTTTGTTTGTGAACCTGTGAATCATTATTTTACTGAAGACCAAAACCATATATTTTCATAAGCATATCGTTTTCATCAGTATCTATGTCGCTTTTATAAGCTTAGAACAGATTAATCAAAGAATAATCGATATGGTTTTGGGCTAGTCGAATCCAATAACATAATATGGAAACCTTCGAAACGAACGCCAATGATAAGTAGAAAGCCATTTAGTCCTCTATATTTTTAAGGCTACAAAAACACAGACGACAATTTCCATCAATCTACTAATCTAAGATAAAGTATGTACTGTCAAATAACATGCTAAGCCAAGACAAACAAAAAGACGACATCAATTGTCTCCTCGGAATACGAAATCACTATTCCGCCCGCGCTTTGAGAAACAAATTAAGCGAGTTAATCCAATCTGGTGTATCAACAGTAGGTATTTTCGTTCCAAACGTAATAATTTATGATGGTAATTTCGTCACAGTTTGATAATTCCCCATTTTTATGGAAGCCCCTATAAAATTTATGCCATCGTAAGACCGCGTTCATAAACGAGCTGTCGGTGCTGCAGTTAACAGATTTTTATCTTTCGTATTGAACTCGCAATTTCAGTATTATAATCATAATTTTGTTTGGGCTAGGTTCTTATCTTTGATTTACCCACACAAATCACTTTTAACATGACCTGAAAGTTTCAATTGTTTGTTTATCAAGATTCACGAAATACAGCTTAGTGAAGGATGCCCACACAGCGGTGATTCAGTATTTTGTACATTTGATTTTATGCCGCATCGCATAGTTGCATTTGCATGTGCTAATATCCAATTTAACGACAGCAGCTGTAGCATGACTTCTGCCTACAAAATTATTGTTTTTTTTTATATAAATTAAATTATAGGTTACACTTTTTTACATATTTTCTTCTAATTCCAATTCATGCAATAGGATTTTATGAAACCGCCACAAACTTATACCTTTAGATTTCGTACGCATGCAGCCTAACAAAATTTTCACATCCCGATCCTATAATTGATACGTTGCCGTTTCGGCACATCCCACGCGACCATAAAGCGAATTGAAACGTAAAGTTTTTTGCAGCTCAAGCCAATGGCTTGCCTAATTGTTTAGTTCTTATCGCAAGGAAATTTCCACTCAATAACTTCGATCGTATAACACAAAATATAGACGTCGTAAATGCACGGTACTATATGTCTTAGTGCGTCTGGTTTAAAGTAGGAATAACTGTTTATTACCCGCCAGGCATGGTCGCAGGCAATAACTCCTAAGAGGTATGTAGTAAATATAAATTCCTATATTATTTCTGATAAAAACCCTTGACAAGACTTCTATCATGAAACAATCACCAAATAAAATTTTAACTAACACCTTCTTCCTTCTTGTCTAATAGAATGAGGATTTATGGAAAATTTTGATTCATGCTTGAGTCATGAGTATGAGTGTCTAGTGAAATCAATATTTTTTTTAACTAATTAAAAAAAGGAATGATATCCTGTGTTTATAAAAAAGCATTCGCGGATTACAAAAATGTTAGTCCAACACATGGATCCCGCGATACGGCACACATTGGATTTGGCGAAGTAACTTGTCCCACCCGATTATCATTGCAGTCAATTTTTAAATCTACGTTACTAGCTGCAAAGACGAAGACCCGCAAGTCACTAGTTACGTATGCACAAGGACATATCATCAATATCATCCTGACCTACTCATTCAGACAATTGCTATGCTGAATACTGCTCATGTCGCGTCAAGTCTGACACGGAATCGTACCCTTTATCAATTGGCGTACGTGACTTGCTTGTTAGATGAAATGAAAATTAACTGAACGGAGATTTATTTCAGTTCCGGCTACATTTGATATTTTGAAGGGAATGAAGAAGTCTTGTACAAAAACCTATCATTATTAACAATTCTGAAATGGTCACCGTTTCCCGATACACAAATTGTGGTTTCGAATGACGAAAGCGAAAGACGCTCACTAAAACGATGGGTTTTAGTGAGCGTCTGACATTTTGTTACGCTCAACTCAAAGTGAGAGTTTACTACTCTCAATTGATATTTATATCTCAATTGATATATATATACTGACCTCTTAATTGATGATTTATTGAAAAATATCGATCTTGTGTTCCAGGCATTCTTTCAAAGCAAGCAAATGTGCAATTAAGTGTGATAATATTCTCGTTTTATGAGTACCGAGTGGTAAAGGCACTCTCAAAACTGTACAATGTTACTCCTGTAAAATTGTTAAATGCTGGTACAAAACAAACGACTGGTACAAAAAGAAAAAAAAAGTTTTTAATAAACATGAAACAGAATTAAAAAGCTTAAATGTTTAAATAATGGCGACATCAAGCAACAATTTCATTAGCAGCCAGTGTTCAAACAAAATATACAAAGGCAAAACATCGAATAAAAACAAATGAAACCAAACAAATCCAGTATTGGAATGGAAAATATCAGAAGCACTCGCATGTATGCCATTTGTAACTTAAAATACAAGTAAAGTTAAACGCACGGTTATCGTGACAAATATATCCTAAATTGAACTTTGTAACCCATGAAATACGACATTATTAGGACGTAGAATTTTGTTCAGGAATGTGGTCGACTGTACAATGTGGTATTGAAACTTTGTTTGTATAATTTCCTTGTATTGAGAGTGAGAGAAATGAGTTTCTTAGGATTTAATTTAATAATCCTGTTTGTAGTCTTGTATTGTTTTAAGCTTTGCTGACACATTATTGTACACAAAACAAACACAATGTTAGGAAAATATCGTGAGGAAGCTTGGATTTCGAATATTAGAATTTGAAATCGCCAATTGATAGATCCTTCTTTATGTAAGATAAAGCTTTGTCAGGTAATATTATGATTAATATCCAGTTAAGGAGGAGTAAAATGAGTTTGGTTAGAAGCGCAAAACGTAACAACAAAAATTTATAACTGAGACATTGCTGATTGCCCGTCTGTACATCCGTCATCAGGCTGAATCTAATGAAATGTCATACCAAAACACCATTAAGAATAAAGATCAGTTTAAGCAATGGGGTCTTATTGTCATAAATTGTTTTGGCAACAAATATATCTGTGGGCACCTATCCTCAAAATTTGCCAAGCATCTGATTATCGCGAGGCTTGTTCGCACTTGGCAGGATTCATTATAATGTGAATCCAGTCAATATTTTACATTAATATTGATAACAGACTACATCCAATAACTTATACCTTTAAAGAACTATTATCCCGGTACGGCCCTCGTAAAGAAACTGTTTTGCCCATTGCTGCAATACACCTCCATACATTATACCTCCTCAGTTTTTGCTCCAAAGAATAAATTATTTTAAACGACCTTCAAGGCAAGTAGTATGGAATAAATTCAGAATATCCGTTCCTGTACAACAGAAAACAGAACTTTTTAATGAATGTTCATACATTTTCTCTTTAACAGGCAATAAAATTACGGTAAACTTTCTCATTTGAAACTAAACCGTAATGTACTTGGTGTAAGATTCTATTTCGGTTGTTTGCAGGCGTCATTTTTTGAAACTGGTAATTAACTATGCTTGTGCACAAATGCGACACACTTTCGAACTTGTACTTTTGGTTGTCGAAATTCCAGTTAATCCATACACACTATTGTATGAAAAGTTTTTGTGAAAGCAGGTAACGAGCCTGGGAATGGGTTTAAGCTCATTAGCAATTTACCACTTGATGGTTATTTATTTCAAAGACACATAATTGTTTTCCCTGGGACACAACAAACTTATGTGTTTCGGTGGTTTTCGTTGGTTTCATTGTAAATCCTGGCTTACAGGAGTTGCAACGACGGGCTTGTGTGGCGTTCTAGTCCCAATAAAAACATATGTACATTAAGAAAATTAACACTTGCATCGCAGTCGGTTTCATAGATATTCAAATTATATCAAACACAAAAACACGTAACATTAGGACAGATATTTGTAGAGCACAGGATATTCTTTTCTTAATATTAAGGAGAACATTTAGGTAGTGAACTAAATATACCACTGGGAAATTGGTGTAATCAAAAAAATTTATATCGTTAAACATGTTTTCGAATTCTATACCTACAGGAAAGTTATACATTCTTCAAGTAGTTGGTAGATAGTGAGACAATCTCTAGCCGAGAAGACTGTCTAAACTAAAAATACTTAAGATGCCATTAACTTAAACAAATAAACATAGCTACAGATTACTTCACAATCCAAACTAGAACATTTAAAACAAATCTAAATCAAACTCGAAACAATAACACTTCGTAACAGCATTAGTCAACACACGCACAGACAAATGTATCAAATAGTGAAACTCTATTACAAAGTAGATGCAGTTAAGAGAACTTTCTGAGTGAATTAAGTTGTCGCCTTGTTACTAACTGCTACTGTTTGTTCAAGTAATGTTTTATAGTACGACCAGGTGTTCAAATAGTATTAGGAGTAACATTGTACTGCGGTGTAGAGTGATCTCTGATTGCATTAAAAGTAGATTAATGATTACTTAATCAAGTGAACAATTTTAGTCGCTTCGTGTAATGATAATTTGAACCTTATTTAACTGCAGTCAGATTTTGTTTTTCAATATAGTATTCACCGCTTTTTATTTTGCTTCCCTCAATGTTATCAATATTTATTGAGTGTTTATTCTTCAAAATCGATGTATTCACTATTATTGCTCAACATGTCATATTTTTGCGACCCACATAAACGATAAAAAATATTTAAACTGTTAAAACTACTACGGGTTTCCTTCTTAACAATACTAGCAGCACTTGGAACGTCTAAACATTATGCGAAGAACGTCAATACTCTTGTATGATCGCTACCATTATAAACTTTGTAGTCATTTCCGAAGCATATAATGTTTTAAACAACACAGCGAAGAAAAACATCTGTTATCGTGACTTCACTTTTAATAGCAGCAAAATCAATTCATAACTAGATTTAGGTAGCATTGCATTACATAATAACATCACATTCAACCGACATCTAGTTCCAATGAAGCTTTACCTGTATTCCCGGTACTATCTGCAAGCAATAACAGCCGCTTCGCCACTCAATTGTTTTGAAGCCCTACGTCAGCGCAAGACTGCACAGAATTACATTGTAGGCACCACGTATTCACTGTAACCATTTATGGTTTCACTGACAAACGGTGACCGGACCAATATTTGACTAGTTTACCGAAGATATTCGTGTTTCGGTAGTTTCAGGAAAGTCAATCAATAACTGCACACAAATATCTATACGAAATAGTAGAGTCGTTGAGGTCATAACGCTAAACCCGGGATCCGCGACGTGTCAGGCGTTCCATTCAAACCCGCGTCTGTGTGATGCATGAATGTTTGTTCTGAGTCTGGGTGTCTTTGTGCATGTGACTTGGTTGTTTGTGAAACTCCCCGCGACAAAAAGATTGAGTTCCTTTATTCAGGAATCGTTTTAAAAATAATATTGTAAGAATAGACAAATTAATAATGCATACAATTTTGTTTTGGTATGTTATTTTAATTGTCTTTTTGTTCACACAAATCGAGAAGGGATGAAGTGAATTGCAACTTACTATGCTAGCATTGCACACATCCTCGTAATATACATTTTCCTTGCACTACTATAGCAGAAACACGTTCTCACAGCTCACATAATTACAAGCCGAACCAAACCTTTAACAAAATAATTACAAACCAAAAACAATGACTTAACACGATCTCTCGTGACGTATATAGGTGTAGAGTTAGCATTGAACAAACGTCAAAATTAGGTATTTACGTTAACGAGGCACAATACTGTGGTCCAAACAACATTGTTAGTTAAATACGCTGTGGACGAAATACTAATGGTTGGAAACGCTGTTAATGTTGTGTTAAAACTGAATTACTAAAGTGACACGTCATCAACTTGTAATGAGGAGTTCGTGTGAACTTTGGTTGAATTATAAATTTATATTTTGGGTTTTTGAGTTTAGAGATAGTAAAGCAAATTAGTAACATATTTTTTTTAAATTAGAAATGCCATTGCACAAAAAATGGTTGAAAGGAGCAATAGGCTGGATAGAGTGGAAGAATCGAAGGAAGGTTGCGTTGCAGTGGGAATGCAATAATATACTATTCGGTTTTAATTCTGCAACAGTAGGCCAGAAATGAATTTAGAACTCTTTCGATTTCTTCCACGTTTTCTTTTATCCTTAAGAAAACAGAAAATGTCGGTGACTATTTATCAATAAATACTATTTACAATTAGTATACGGGAACTTCCCAAACGAAATTAAAATAGGTACTCTATATAACAAACTGTAATTATTTAATATTTTTTAAAACAGAAACCAGAATGCAGTAGCGCAGTAATTAAAACTAGTAACTATCGGATTTTCAAATTGAAAAACATTTTCCACATTTTCTATACAACACACAATATTTAAAAACAATTTCGAGAATACATTTCACAAACTTCCATTCCTTCGAAACTTTCAGCTTCGAGTGTTTATAAAGCCATTAATCAAAGAAGAAATTTGCAAGCAGCGCATTTCCCGTCATTACTATGCAATAATAAAATACCTAACAACAAAAACAACTTTTGTACCAGAGAATAGCATCTATACGAGTACTGTGAGCTCATAAAACAGGACTGTTAAAGTTGTAAGAACGAGACAGCAATATACACTCCGTATAACTTCATCTCGCTTGCACACATGTAATAGTCTAACTTTACGACCTCATAGTAAGTGTGCTGGACAGAACTTTAATGGCGGGGCTGTCGTTCGTGGAGAATTGCAGTGGCTGTATTGCGAGAGAAAGGTATTAACGAAATATGTTGAAAATGTACTCGAGAATTGTACTTTAATTAAAATCAGCAATGGTCAACGTACTTAATTGTTGGTTTATCAGATTACGTGAATATTACTGATTGAATTTATGCTATTTCGATCTTAATATATTGCAGTATAATTTTATTATAGCGCCCTTATTTAAAATCGAGCTATGGACGTAAAAGCCTTCAATAAAAACCATTAATAGTCAGTCAAAAGAAGCTACGATGGACAATAATTTAATATGTTAAGTTTTATGTGACTTTCATTTTAGTTCGGACTTAAATAATTACATCTGAAATTCACTTTGAAACTTGTTTAGCAGGTAAAGGGGCTTTAAAGCTAAATACGTCCGAGTGTCCAAATAAACAGTAGCTATGAAGAACATTGTGATTTTATCACCATAGAACTAAATCCAAAAAAACGCCTAATACATAGAAGAAAAAAATAATAAATACTTTTTTTCCGAAACTTCCCATGAATTACAGATTAATTTGGTAGTTTCCACATATTGTTATTATGTTATATTACAATTAAATGATTAACATAAAACAACTCAGAAATTAATAAAGATATCGTTTATATTTGAGTAAAAAAATCAACAAGGCAGTATTCAAATTATTAATTTTCCCTCCAGCTATGCCTTAATAATTCATCTTCCTTTTTCTAAAATAATTAATTTCGATTACGTGCTTAACAGTTAATGAAACTTTTACGTCGTAATTTTTATCTTGTTATTACTTTCCGTTGATAAATTAAAAGAATTATGTTTTCTTTAGTTATATTAATTTCTAACATGTTTTTTTGTAATTAATTTTAAGAAGAATTGTTGTTATATTTTAGGAAGCTGCCCCGCCTTTGTTTGTTAGGCACCTACTGTTCTTCGAACTTTAAATGTTATTTTTTTAAATCATTGAAGACATATTTTGTAAGAGCTTGTCGTTTTACTAACTGCAGATTATTTAAGTTGTGAATCTCGCCTGATATAATTAAAAAACCAAAGAGTAACAAAACTGAAATGAGTTTCTGACAGATGTAAGAAAAACTTTATTACAATCGGGTCGTAGACGGTAACATTCCAAGTAATTAATTGTTGTAAAAGATATTTCATTAAATTGTTGTTCTCAGTCTGGGTGTCTTTGAAAACTTGAATGTCTGTGACTTATCGGCGACTCAAGATTCCTTACTATTTTATTAAAAAGAAGTAGTATTAAAATGTTAGGGATTTCTTCTCTTCAAAAAATTTCCTATGGAGTGAGGGAAATTTTAGTTCCGTAGATCGAAACTACAGTATGTCGACCAATGATCCATGTTTTGGTCGAGAGCATCAGACATTTAATGATTATCATTGAGTTCTGATCATTTGGCTAGGGGTTTGCAGCAGGCATCTTGGGTCTACCATTGGATGGCCAACGGACCAGTAGGGTAAACTCGATTCAAGTCTGACTACAAAATATCAATCACCCAAGCACACTTCAGCGAGGGTCACATCAATGCAGATCCGACCCAAACACCGCAACCCCAGCAAAGTTCTTCAGAGCCACATAACGCGTGTCAACATATCAATACATATTTATAGTGCCATAAAACATAGTCGTAAACACAGTAATAAAACGGTCATTCCCCACATATTGAGACCGTCAGATAGGTGCGGCCAATCATGTGTGAAGTGATAAATTCTTGTCTTCAAAGTTGCCCTCGTTTTCGTCCGAAGGTTGTTTAAGCCGTAAAATAGTGTTCAATGTAGCCTTTTATAGTGAGCCTGGTTATTGTCTCTGACGGCTAATAGTTGGATTTATTTGATGAGAAAGATTAGGTCAGGATTTATGAAAAATAATAGGGTTTTCATTGTTCTAGTAACCAATATTGACCCACTTCATTACACCAGAATTGTCAGATATTAAATGTCGACTCCAACGTTTTTAAAAATGACACCTATATTCTACTTGTACAGTTATCAGTTTTGCGAGAATAAATCGAGCTCGTCCCATCATCTTTCTGGGCTTGCTGGGAGGTTTTTTTTTATATTTACTATCGGTTGAAAGTATTATTTCTCTCTGTCGTATAATTGAATTCTTTCCAAATGTAGATCTAGATACACATAATTTTTGTTTAGCCGCAGGATTTCTACGAAAACTGTAACTACTTCATGAACTCATAATATGATTGTACGATGCCTGACAGAAGTCTATCAAACAATTACCGTATACCATGTGAGACCTGTAGGGGTCGTTAAGTTGTGCTCTGAAACAATGCTAAATAGTACGGCGTAAGTAAATTAGCCCAAAGAAAGCATACGATGCTCATACATACCATACATAACCTCTCACCCAACAAACAAATTTGACCCTTATGACTATTGTATTTAAAGTTTCTAGACTCGAAGCTAGGCAGGAAAAGCCCTCGAGTCGGATAGATTGTATTTGTCATCCCCTTTGTGGCTGTCCAGAAAATTATTATGATGAACATAAAGTCAGAAAGTCTAAACACCCGACATAACTAGAGCTCTTTAAATTAAGGCATTACTTTTTAAGAGAGAGATGGTAAAACCTAATTCTACGTTTGAGAAAGAAACGGAAGCATGCTGTGGTAAAGTTCAGAAGGATCATTTTAAAATGGCTGGACTTTATATGTCTTATATTATAATTATGTTTAAGCAGGTCAGGATAGGGAAATTAATGCGCTTTTTATATTAATAATCTAAATATATTAAAAAAATACAGTAGTGAACTAATATTTTTTTAGTAAAGCAGCTATAATCTTTTGTAATTATAGCGTCAGTCAACCTTTTAAAGTTAGGCTAAATAATTCTTTTCTGTGACCTAGAAGAATAGGCTCGCAAATGCTGACATAAAATGAAAATTAAATTTCCTGACCCTTTGTATTGTGATATAACTAGCTAGTGGTTTAGAATGAATTTATTTCAAGAGCCTTAGACAAGAACCTTTCTCAAAGTCATATTGAATCTGAGATTTTTTTAAATTTCTGATCTGTTTTTTTTGTACTTCGGAAAGGAATAATTATAATTCAAATGATCCACGAATTCTTGTCCTGAATCTGGGTGTCTTTGTGCATGTGTCTTGAATGTTTGTGACACAAGGGTTTAGATCCTTAATGGGGCGAAGTTTAAAAAAAATCCTAGAGGGATGCAGAAATGCACGTAGACTACCAAGACTCAGAACAAGCATTCAAGCCTCGAAAACTCGACGGGTACACTGTGAGTTTAGCCAGGTGACTTGTATCATTTGGCTATAAGTGCAGTCAATTGATTTATTTGGTTTAACTTAAACTTGTAATTTTTCAAGCTGGGTTGAAAGATTTGTACATTTTTTTTCGTATATCTAATTTTGCCAATGGATATCGCATTTTAGTAAATGGTACGAGATTTATTGATCTCATAACGAAGAACTAACGAACTCCCTTAGAGTAACTTTGCTTAAAACAAGCTTAGTCTATAAGAAAACAATTGCTAAGCCAAATCTGCGAAAACGACCTTTGAAATGTAAGTTTTAATCTCCCTTAACCTAACAGAAAAGTAACAAGGATTAACCTCGTAGCCAAAATATTATAGTTCAAAATCGCAATCAACAGCTGGATACAGATATAGTCTTCCAATTTAGATAGCATAGCAAACGAACTGAATTGAAATTGAATACAACGCCATCTATCGATCAAAATAGAAATTATAATTTAATTGAAACTGGAAATGGGCAATTAAGGCTTAAACGGTTTGTATTGACCGTAGAGGCACAAAGGCTTCGGAATCAAACTGGTTACCCAATCTGCGCGCCTAATAACACCTCTAAATTTCGTGGAAGCGGGACAGTACTATACGTTATGTATGGCGGCATCTCGCTCATACAAGGGCTACAGTATTACTTTAAGATCACATAATACAATCACAAAAGGGAGAGTAGTTCATTATGTATTGTTGCTATGATTGACAATAGTATTATACCGAATGATTAGATTTTGTACGATATTAGGGACGCTGTACTGAAACTGACGTTAGCATAATTATCTGGAAATACGTCTATAACGTGAAGTAATTCTAATCTATGTACCCAATATTCGAGATATTAATTTGTTAATGGACTTGGTTCACTATAATTATTATTTTATTATGAATTTCTCGCTGCTCGTATTTTTGATATATAGGAACTTATTTTTATTAAGGCCCGGTATTCTGTAGAAATAGTAGCTTGTTACGATTTTTATTGAAAATGAGAGCCCAGGAGGCATTCTAAGAAACAAAGGGATTTGATATGTTTTGGAACAATACATTACAAATTAAAACAAAAACGAATTCATCCAAAATTAAATTCGAAACACTAAAGAAATGAACATTCTATTTTAACTTTATTAAATCCACAAATGATTTAATATCGTATTTGTGGATACGATACATTTTGGGTACCATAAATAATTCAAAATATATACTTGCATGTCAGATATAACATAGGATTGTGAGATAAATCTTGGCAGCGTGCTTCACTGCTTGTACGAGGTTTATCTGAGCGATGTGCTCAATTGATATCCATATACATTCGGTGTTCAGGTTAACCTAGTTCCATTGGACTAAATAATATTAGTGTTCATTCTAATAACAAAGAAACACACTGGTGTTGCGTTATAACAAAATTACGTAAAAGAAACCAGTTAAGTGCCAGTCGCGTTACAGAGTGTTTCGTGCAGATAAGTTAAAGAAAAAGGTTTTTATTCTCTGGCTCTTCACCTTTAGTTTTCGCGAATAACAAATTAAATGAATTTGTACTGACTGTCACCCTAGAAATCTACGACGGTATGAAGCCGTGTCTAAGAAAATATTTATATTTTAAATTTAACGCTAAGGAGTAATTTGTATAGCTAATTTAAAAACTAAAACAAACTGCAGTTTACTCAAATTACCTACTAATGACATCGGGGATGACCCCGGTTTTATTTCAATTTCTCGATGTTTTTATATTTATTCCGGAAACAGCCAAATTTAAGAGTCAAGGATCATCAAAATCTGTTAACCATTTCTTGAGTTATAAAAGTTTTAACGCAAGCACATTATGTACCACAAATTGTACAAAAAACTACTCCAAAGAGGTTTTGCATGGCGACCTTCTTCGAATAGCAATTTAGCTAAAAGGGTCACCAGTTTGGTGGCCCGAACATTTTTTAGATTAAAAATGCGTAACGTTGTTTTTGTATCCTTTGGGTATTATATACACTTGGTTGTTCTCAAGGGCCGAGAAAGAGAAATTTCTTTGGCATTGATGGATAGTTTAATTTTAAATCTTTACAAACCGTGATGTATTCTTATAGTATTACATGCTTGTTAAAAATAGAAATTATAATGAGTATCCATATATTTACATGACTTTTCATTGACATTACTGAAATATAAACTGAATTGAAAAAAAAAAGAATTTGGTAAAATTCTACGAACATGACTATGACAGTCGCGAATAATTATTGAATTATTTACTCGTTAAATCGCTGTATTCTACTTCATCTATAATAAGTGCAAGTACACACCACGTACCAAAGTCGATTTTATTTCAACCGAGTAATGTTCATATTTCTTTGCGCGCTTTTGCACTCTTCTGATTGTGAAGAATTTGACGCTTCGATGCGCTTCCACTGACTCATAGTACGAACTAACTCTGACAACACGAATGTGTGACGTAGAATTTAATCATAACTTAAACTTGATCCGACTGGAAAACTAATAAGTAAATTTTCTCTTAGCATTGTGAGTCAATTACTCTTCAAGTTCAAATAACTCTATCGCCAGAAACTTTTTCACATCCAAAGTTTATTAATCAAAATTATGATCTCTAGAAGTATAAATTGGAATTGAACTTAGAATAGAATACAAGAACTAAGGTAAACGAGTATTGTTCAACAACTAAACTTTAGCAAATTGCATTTGAGTACAGTCGATTGATTTTGAATCTCTTGAAGCCATCAAATGAAAACAAAAGTAAGAACATTCCTGAACTTAAACAGTAAACAATTGGAGTAAAGAAAACCAATCAACGGAGCACACTCGAGGTCCACAAATAGGCGATTTATTGCCGAACTGAGGCCACAATAGGCAGGAAGAAAGACCGAGATGAAAGGATAGTTTATCAGAGTCCATTATTGTTGGAAGGTCGTTGCTGAATAGACGGTCCGCTTGTTTTGTTACTTAATTTAATTTTCTTTCAAAGGGTGTGTGAGAATTTTTCCTTTTCTATTATATTAATGGATTGTGTTTTCAATGTATACTTTTAATTTTCCATTTTCCTCGTTCTGGTTTCGTAAGGAATATTATTATTAGACTTTCTTCCTTGAATATCGAAAAGTTATTCAGGTATAATTGAATTTGCTGGCGTGAACCGTCGCCTGTAAATAAGGAAACCGTTGCAGAAACGTTTGAAAAAGAAATGTTTACATGTGAGAAAAAATGCTCACAGTTCAAATTGAATAATGATGCCAAATAAGGGTTTCAAATTGAGGAAAAAGGGCATGCTGCCTGAGCGAGTTACTCGTACTTGGTAGGGTATCGAAAAAATATTGAATCGACCTTTTCCCCATGTCTGAATTTACATTGAATTAATTTCCACCCATTAAAATGTATAATAAAGAAACATGCTACGTTTCTCAGGTACTTGTTAAGTAGCTACAAATTGACTACCAATATGTTGTATTAATAAAGCCAGAAAGAGAATGATTCGGTAAATATATGCAGACAGCCGATTTAATTATATTCGCATCGTTAAAATACTTTTCTTTTCATTAAAAGTTATCACAAAAGTGCTTTCGTGCTTATAGCATGAAATTAATTATATTGCCAATGATTTTTATTAAAATAACAGAATATGATGTAATAGCCAGTTAAATAAATGGGCACCGTCAGAAAAGTAATATAAAAATTGTTTACAAAATAAAACCCTCAAAAAGCCAACTGTTCCGAAATCAACATGCAAGCACCATTCAACTACGCGAAAATTTCTGTTGCTATCCTCGAACTAATTATCGGGAACGCAAACAAATTCCCCTTTACGGGCCACAACAGACTGCAACTGAGCCACTTAACCGCCCAATTAATACGAGAATCGACCAAATTGGTTGAATTTTTCAGCCCATATCGCATCGTGGAGCATTCACAGACTGATTTATGCGACGATCCGGTGCTTGATAAACCGCTGTCCGTTGTTAGTGAAATATGGTCGTGTAACTTGCACCGGGTTTAGTGAATTTAGTGGTGTGCTTTTTAGGGTTTTCGGGGAGGATATGCCTGTCTGTCACGTGGGCTGAGTAAACGAGCGGCGAGTGACTGGCGCGGCTGCAGAGTTCTAACGAGGCTTAACGCCGGTTTCCTGGAAGGGTTTAACAATGTATTGTGAAGTGGATTATCTGGAATATTTGCACTGATACTGTTAGTATATTGTTGCTGCAATAAGCAGCCACCAGTATTGGCAAAATGATTGATGTTGAATCAATAATAAATATCAAAAACAATTTATTTCAAAGGAGAGCATTTGAGGCAGTTTCGAAATGAATTAATGCTGTTAAATTTTATTCATTATTTTCTTCATAAAATACACAAACCCTTTTTCCGTATTGGAAGAGGTCTATACATAAAAAAAAACTCTTACAGGCTGGCATTACTTCTTTTAGAGAAGTACAAATGCAAAAACAATATTCTATAGGGATTTTATTTCAGGCTGCATACAACCACCAGAAATATAAAACGGATGTATCATATAAACTTATGTAACGTTCATCAGCAATAAATCCCTCAAGCGGAAGAGGGGTGACTGATTCGTTACCAGCCACGCATACAGTGCTGTGTGACTGAATAGGAAGCACGGCCTTTATATACACAATACTATCACAACTGTTTTTATGAAGGTAAGTAAACAGTGAAATATTGTAAATGAATTTTCTTAATTATAAGTTCAAGGCGCTTGATGCAATGAGGAAGAAGTCAGTCAGATTGTACCCTGTTTTTGCTAAGCCTTATATATCTATCTTAATATTGTTAAAATTGAAGCTATTATAGCCATGTGGCAAAACCGAACTGACTGCTAAGTCAAAGGTCTCGAGTTCTAGAATTGAATATCACAGCTTGCATTTTCGCAATGCACGTAAAAATGGTGGGTCCTGCGCTTGATCCCTGTCCGGTCGTATCGCATTGCTGTCCCATCGAGCTATGAGGTAAGCGTACAGAAAATGCACCTATCTTGGCGCACACGCTTTTGAACCATTATACGCTCCGCACAACTGGTGTGGACATTATTATATTTTAACCAACAGAAACCATCAAGACAGGTCCTATAATATACCAAAAAACTATAAACCGATAACCACCTCATTCATCATCCCATGTTGCCCAAATCATCGACTTTATTAAATCCTAAAGCTTAGTTGATTAAAACATACCTCAACAATGAAATGTTCGAAAACATTTTGTAAATTATATCCGGGTTTAGCCAACCATCACTTAATACAAAATTGTTATGAACAGCTTAATTTAATTATTGAAATCATTACCAAACAAACCGAACCACAAATTGGAAAGCAAATTATAATTTTAGAATTATTAATGTGGTTTATGCGTGTTTAATACGGCGTGTTTATTTTTATGGGTTACAAGTGAAAGTGAAATTAAACTAAAAATATTTTATCAACTTTGAATTTAAAACTCTAACTCATTTTTTTTCTTACCACATTGCTGGCAATGGTTTTCTTTTGGATTAAAAATTAGTGAGGACATAGGGCATGAAAGCAAGTGTGATGCTACACTTTTATTTTAGGTAAAAATCGAAAGTACAATCGGGTTCAGTTCCAATTGAGTTGGTAATCTTGAACCCTACACCACTGCTAATTTGTGCAGTAGCACCATTTGGAACTACCGACATCTAACGACGCTGATAATACCGGATTGCTATTCGATCTTGGTTTAGCTTGATAATGCCATTTCAAAAGAACCGGATCAAAGCAAAAACCGAACCAAACCAGTAACAGGAGTGTCCTGAGTCTAAATTCGATGCTACTATTATGCTAACCAAGGCAGATAATTGAGTAATTCAACTAGAACAAAAAAAGTGGCGTGTGGTAATCTAACCAAAAATAACTGTAGTACGATTTCATTCCACCTGAGTCGAATTTACAAGTACTATTTAAAAGACTTTAATTTTGTAAAATACCGTTCCAGATGCGAAAACTTCTTAAAGTATCTTTTGTCAAAGACTGGAAATTTTCTTAATAAGTTACACAGATTGCTACAGAAATTCTTCGCAATTTTCAGGATACGTTTCTTTTGTAAGACTTAAAAGATTAAGTATGCGAATAAATTTATTCTTGCGGCTTCAGGTTGAGAGGATTTGAAAGTCTGATTTTCGAATGGTCACACGTTTGCTTCCCCGTCGAGGATATGCTAATATTTTAGATTTTGTCATGGAAATTGTATTGTTGGAAATTGTCTGGCTCGAATACTATTTCAGCGAATTTTGGGATTGTGTTTTCTCTTTTTTTTGAGGCTGAGAAAAGAAAAAAAAATTGCTGTGTAAAAAATCTTGAAGCTCGAACGGGGCAAGTGCAAATACATTATTTAATCAAATGATAATATGCAAACAATATCTACATATCAAGGTCAACAACATTTTTTGTACAATTTCATTCCTTTCTCATAAAAGCAATATGCCGTTACGTTTTCGTCGTTAAATAAAACCGCATTTCGTATTTATTAAAAACTCATCGAAGCATATAAAACCTTATGCGTGCAATCTCCATGCTACTCCGGTATTAAAGGACATGAATTTTAATTATGGAACGGGATCGAAGTGGAGTGAAAGCAACACGAATTTCTGGCATTTCTACAAATGTCAAGTGACGTCCCAAGAATAAATTTAAATGTACAAATTGGAAGAAATATCTGTTATAGATTCGGCCAAATTGAATTTCTCACTAATTACTTAAGAACAAATAGAATTTTGCAATGTGTCTGTTGTTATTCCTTTAAATAGCTAATTTAGTAGTAACCTAGTAACTAACAACCCGTATAGACAAGTGACATTACCACAAGGGTTGCCGCTGATCAAATCGCACAAATATATTATGTTGAAATATCAAATCAAATTAAGGTCATTGAAAACAATTTCATACATTTATTTTCTTTTATTGATTCTTACGAAACAGTAACTCCTTTCTAATCTTCAAGTTTTAGTCATATTATTTTAGTTACGTTATTTTTTTTTCAAACAATGATATTGTGCCTCGAATCCATAACTACCATCTACCAGCATCAAATCCGTCTACTTTAACACAACCGCCAAATGCTTATCCTATAGTTCACGAAACGCAATACGTTTTCCATTACAGTCACCTACGTGTCACACAATTTCATCTAAAGCTGTACCTAAGTCTTTAAATTGCCATCGAGTACGCAAATAGCGCAATTCCACCGGCACTTTACACTACAATCCATGGATCGCAATAAAACCGTTCCGTCCATATAAAGTACTTCAGTTCACTCGCCATTATCGCCGCTTTTCCAATACGTTTCAATTCTAATAAAATATTCTCAAAGAAACAAAGACATTATCGAAACCGTAGCGAAGTGAAACAATTTAAATTTCGTTCGGAAATTATGTCGAAAAAGGCATTATCGGTATTAAAGTATAAATCAAGATTAACCCGCTATTGGAAATTTAAACGGACTTAGATTGTGAAACATGGACGCTCTGACATTTATGAATACCTGTCTGTGTCTCTTACATGTTATTGGACTTTAAATTCTTAGGAAAGGAATTTCCTCTTAGTACTATTTTTATCAAACCCAACATTGGTCTTTCAGTATAGCCTTTATGAACAGTTTTCTTCAGTTTCTGTGAACACCCGACTAGTTTCATAGTTACCTAAGACATAAACGAATTCTAAAAAGATACTATATAACCCAGTTACACGATCGTGGGATCAGCTAGACAGATGATTCCATGGAAAACAGTATTCTGCTGAACTAAATATATTATTATTGTGGCGGAATACTTTTCGTGTTCTTTAACCAATTCAGGACAAAAGACCAGCGACCGGCGCTTATCGTCAAGAGTCGCAAGCTCAAGACATGCCTGGGTTTTAAAATTTTCATCGGATTGAATATATTTAATTGCTTATACTTTATCTTTAACCACAAATCATATAAATAACAATATCGTATGAATAAAAATCCTTAATATGAAATAATATATGATATTGTCTCAAGTTAACCTACAAACCCTCATAGATAGCTGGATGTCAGGCTGGCGCGTGTTCGTGGGAATCGAGATTACATGCCGAACGTGACAAACAGGCTGAGCAGGAGGTGAACGACCTTAGGAATAAGTATTTAGTGGTATGGGTTTTTGTACTTCCTCTTCTCTAATATTTTGACTCTCCTTTTTTTCCTTTTTTATTTGAAATTTGAAAGCTTGGTTTAAAGTCGAAAATTGACGATAGGAACCATAATACATTTGCAATCTAACAGCGAATAGTCTTCTAGCGAAGCCTTCAAATCACTTAATATCGAACTTTCAGAGTCAAAAGTAATAAACTAATGATCAATTATTAAGTCATAATGTGAAAATGCGACTCTCGACCCCGCCGCGTCAACTGATCAATTAATCCGGTTGGGTCCGAAACTAGTCGGTCAACAGTTACTTTCAAAGTATTTACAGCCTCTCAATTTCGACTCTCAATTTTATCGCAGATTACTATAACATTAGCAATTACGCCCCAAAATAGTAAATAAAAATTGTAAGTAAGCACTAGACAATCCCGAAACTATACGTGATAAATCATAAATAAAATATATAGACACAAACCATATAAGAACACCTATAAATAGTACTTACACGAAACATCCAACGACAAGGCGTGTTCACGCGTCCGAGATTACTCAACGAACGTGACATATTAGGGTCGTGCACACTGGAGTTTTATATGAGAATCTAGCTCTATCCCTCACCTTTATTATATTTTTATGGATGAACTTAATATTACATGAAATAAGTGACAGTGTGTACCTGTCTTAACGTGGGATTGTTATTTAGTAAATTTAATATTAAAATGATAGTCTAGATTCGGGGGTCTAGACAAGAGAAACCTTGTTAGTGGTGATTTAGAATAATCAAGAAAGATTATGTAGCTTTAAAAGTCACATTGCTACTTTGCGTACTTTGAAATCGAACCTGCACTGCATTTATAATAATCTATGTACAGACCCCCAAGGCTACTTCGGCTTTTCGACTTAAGACACTTTAGTTTTACAAAAACCCAGAAAGTCAACTACTTTCTGGGTTTTTGTAAAAATGATGAGAAAAAATTAAGCCACATTTGATCTCTTTCCTGCATTTTATTAGGTCAGCGCAGTGGCTAGTGACGTCATAAACTCAACTCATAATTAAAACACAACTTACACTTTTCTAGAAATAAAGATAAATTTTGTTAAACATACAATTTTAAATAAGTTCTCGACAAACGTGTACAGTAGGTAAGACATTTCTTAAAACAATTCTGATACTCCTAGTCTTCGCATAGTAAAACTATTTCAAAGTGCAGTACTTCGAGAAAATCTAGTTTATTAGACAATACACTCCATTTGAACTTAATTGCATCTCCTTTTGAATACTAAAGTCCTCAAGTAGAGCGTTTTATAAAATAAATGTTGTCTACTTACTCCTTTCATAGCGGATCGTAGCTAGAAATCCGATTACACTATCCATTCATTGGAAAAACGCATTTGTTTGTACCGTACTGATTCGAGTAAGGAATTGAATTGGTTCAGTTTTGTTTTTGATATATCCACTCTTAATTCTTGGAATAAAAGTAAAATGCTTTTATCTGTCTGTAACTAATATAGTGGTTGTTTTTGGATCATTGGTTCAAATCAATAACATTATTTTCGAATTCATGCGCTTTAAAAGAACGGTATGTGAGAATTTTTAAGGGTGAGTTTTTTTATCACGACAGCGGCCTATTGCGGTTTAAAAGCCTTTACTCCAAGTTGATAATAAATAAAGTTTTAGATTTAGAGCGAAGTGAATACTATAAACAAACGCAAGGCCAAAAATTTGTACTTAATAGCTACTCAATTTCACCTCTCAGAATAATTTCAAAAGCTATTACATACATAAATCAAGTTCACGGAAATGTAACAAAAAACCCTTTTCTCGTCTCATGAAAGCATCCATTTCTCACAACATCAAATATTCATTTAAATGATTCAAACATCGATGTTTGGACACTTTTCAATATGAACATAATGAGTTCTCCTTATTTGCTCCGTCCATACAATGCCTGGGATGGGTAATGAAAAACGAGGTTTTCAATTCAATGGATTTTTAAAATACTGAAAGCGTGAACAAATATGAGACTTTTATGTCGGATCTATGTAGATTCGTATGTTTTTTGTGTGAATTTAAATTTCAGTGAAAAACCAGACGATGGAATTTTTTTTCAACTATCACGCAGATGGTAAAAAATGTTTGTCAAATAGTTACTAGCCAAGCTCATTTCCCGATTTTTTTTGCGTAATTCTGTTAGATACCTATATTAGGAAATGTGGTTTGAAGAACGAATAATAGTACTTTAACGGTGCCAAAATTCACGAAACTGACTCAAATCACAAACATTTTTGATCGAACTTCGAATACCAACATAATATGATAATAATATAGGTGAAAATAAAAGAAATCGAGTCAAACGTGTTTGACCATCAAAAACAGAGTTTTACAGGTACCTACATAATAAAATATTATATACTGTTTTAAACAAACGTCGTAAAAACCATGTTTTAACTTGATTAACAAAAGTATTCACGTGTTCAGCCACCGGCAATATTTCAACGTATTCCATCCATTCATTATGTTTCTTCGTAAATTTAATATTAAAAAATATGCTCTAAGAAAATTGAGGGATTAGATAGATAAAATTCTGCCGGAGTTAATACGAGGTAAATTTTTCATAAGACGTTCAGATGAGGCGAAATTCGTTTAGAGTGGGCGTTGAACTTTCCTACTAGGTTGGATAAAGCGTAGGTGTTGTTATATAATGGTGGTATTATACTTGAGCATTTACTTGTAACAGAACAATGAGCTGCTTGTTAAAATATTCTTGTGTAGCCTGATGGTATGGTCGTTGGACTGCCAAGGCCAAGGTAGTAAGCACATAGGCACATCTAAATTTTTATTTATTCATGTACAAGTAAAGTAATAAATAAAACGGTGAAGTTGAAACATGGTGAGGAAACCAACATACAGAAGAATTATTCATAGTTGTATGTATAAAGTCACTTTAGAGATCTACGGGCTATCTAAACTCTAATATAGTCTCTGTGCATGTGACTTGATTTTTTGTGAAGCCCTCTACGACACAAGGATTAATAGTGCTCTGCCTCCAGATAAGATAGCAACCAATCGAAAACTCTATCATACACGAACGTAGCTTCGAGAATATTCTGCACTTTGTTACAACCTAATTTTGCAAAGTAACGACCATTTTTCGTCCAACAAAATTCAAAGTTTTTTTTCAAGCTCAAGAGCGATTAGTAGCAAGGTCCAATACTTCAGCAAAAACCACGATATGTTACATTTAAATTTCCCTTTCTTGCTCACTGTAGAAGAAAATGATTAAGTGTATCTCCACCATAATGTCTATTACTAATAATATATTATGTTCTGTTATCTCCTTACCTTCATATGGAAAATTGATCTTCGTTTTTTGCTTTTTATCTCATTAACTAGGTATTTCTTTTTTGGGGCATTGTTTCTGATATCTCCATTATTTAACTTAAATATGTATTGTGTTATAGGTTTTATTTTGAAATTCTATCTGGAAAACGCAGATTTTTTTTTTCATTGCCTTAACCCCTTCCCATTACTTAAGGTTGAGTCTTCTCAATTTGCTCTCTTCAAAACAGGGCGGAGTCATTTTGATGATTCCTGCTCATAAAAAGGTCCTAGTCTGCCTTTCCAGGAAAATGACCCTTATTGCCCGCAAGAACGAAACATTATAAAAACTATTCGGTAAATGTAAACTACTCGAGTAATCCAATTAATACGCGTGAGTTAACCTTTGCATCATTTAACAATGAATCATTCTCACGATAGTTACTATAGAATTTATAGAAACGGTAATAAATAAACGTAGTTGAAAATGCTTAATAATACTTTTACTAGAAACAGACAAAAGCCTTTCTGCAGGTATTAAAATAATTATAGTTAGTAAAAAGTCGGGCTTAAAACTTAGGTGAGCCAGGCTTACGAGTTAATGTAACTAAAATCATTAGCGCAGACAAAGTTGCGGCTAGAAGTTACAGTTGATGTAAAGTTAAAAGTTAAATTGTAATACCGTTTTATGCCTAGATACTTTTGGCTTAATAATTTCTAACATTTTTTAAAATTATAATTTTAATATTTAGTTGTTTAATTACGAATAGTTTTTTTTTGTCTTTTGATCTTGCAGTTTGGGAAATGACTGTATGTCTGAAGTTAAAAAAAAAATACACCAATTGTAATTAATCAGAAATTTCACAAGCTTATACTTTTTATGTCTTACAAAATTAAACAGTAAGTAAAAGTATTATGAAGCGTTTTCAACTATGTTTATTAAACTTTCGTTGATTAATATTAATAACCACCCATATCATATAATTGTATAAATTCAACAAGAATTCATATTTGTTTAACTTATTGTCTGTTACTTTGAACCGAGAAAACAACGCAGTGTCAGCTCAAAAGAATACTTCAACGTGCAACGATAACATAATTTCGGCGAATTATTAAGCAACCGACACAGATGGACCATGTTTTTTGTTCCTTAATGCCGTCGTGGGCGACCTATGAAGCGGTGACTGAGCAATCTAAATAATCTAAACGCATACCGCTTAAAAGGGTTCCAAATGATGCAAAATCAATAAATGATTGGGAGAAAGTCTTTTCCCAGCAGTGTGATACAGTAGGATAGATAAAAAAAGTACCTACCTATCATTCGTATTTTTTGTAGATTTAGTCGTAGTTTAAAAAAAAAATATTAAAATAAGCAATACACTACTAAGACAACTCTACCTTAGAAATAAATACGAGTAAGTTTACTCGTCCTCAATCATCACTGATCGGGTTATATCAGTGACATTTTCCGCATAAGCTATTAGGCAAATTATGCTAATGTCCGCGGGTTTGCGGTGGACTGTACAATGCCTGTTGAATAATAGCGACAATTTTGTGGAGTGCGTTCCGGTTCTCGACCTAAACGTATGAATGTGATTGAGAGGCTCTGGAGTATTGTTGGACGGTTCATTAAAAGACTGACGTGTGTTGCTATGTCATTATCGGGGAAATTCGCTGATGATTTTGTGATAAAGTACTTTTCATACATGGGTATGAATGTTTTTAACGAAAACATATAATCAACTTTAAATTGAAACTACTGTGCCAAACTTGATAAAAGTTAAGGGATCAAAAGACAGCTATTTATTATACGTTAAATGAAAATTTCGCTTAATCCTGTCAGAGGTTCTGATGTAACAAATATTAAAAAAAATACCTACAGACGAATTGAGAATCTCCTCTTCTTAATTTTGGAAAAAAAATGAATTCACTTGTAGAATTTTACGTTTGCGTCCGTACTTTAAATATAAGTTTCCATTGTGGAAGAGAGATGACGTTATACACCACACGTAGCGTTGTCACGCTCCCACAACGGCAACACCTCTGCAATAACAAGACTTCAATGAGCAGCTTAAAATTCAAGTTTATCATTTTCCATCCCGCATTAAGGTCAATTGGTAATTCTCAAACACCTTCCCTTGCGATTCCCATTTACCTGAATCCCTAAGGAATATTAATACAATTGAAATCAATTTATCTTACGCAGAACGATGAATGAACGGATATACATTATTCATGATCAATTACAAGAAACCGCGGACGTCTGTAAAATTTATGACATTGTAATGTTGGAACAATGTTCTCGCGTGATTTCGGGCTTTGTCTTGCCCTGATTTTAATGAAGCGATCAAAATTTTATATCAAAGGCCTTGTGGCATCAATCAAGGTCAAATGAATGAATAAATTATATTAAAATTGATGAAGGGAAGAAAGAGATGGTTATGGTGAATTGTGAAACGGAAGATGATAATGACTAAAAGGAGGATCGATCACAAAGTGCTGGAGAAATACTAAAATATGACCAGAAAACAAAATATATCTTGAGTATAACATTGGAGTGGATGTGTTTTTTTTTATTTGGAAAATGCGCTTGAATAATAAAAAAGTTAGGATGCAAAAGGCAAAAGGTGCAGACATTTGATTTCTCTACCTATACCTCATAAGCTTACCGTAATAATACCCGAACCCAAAACAATTGACATCCTTTGTCTCCAAGCTGACATTTAAACGGCAATTTTACATATCAACCCACTTTCCATTGAATATGTATGCAAAAATCAAGAAAACACTTTCCTCACTATAAGATATTCCGAAACTACGAAACACATGAACACCCGCCAATAAAAATAAACGACAATCACCGGAGAAATAATGTAAAAGCACTTTGATATTCACACGTGAAACTTCGGTAGGAAGTAAACAAAAAAACATCTGCCAATAGTTGATAGAATATTGTTTTGTATTGTATTGTAGGGTAGGCAGTTGAAAAATCAGTTTTCTTTTAATGTGCACAGCAATGAGTCTTTGTGTTGCTTGCAGATAAACCGTTTAAGAAAGAAAGAAAATTTAGTGTAATGAAATTGAATAATTATTAGTTTCCGGTAGTGACCAATGTTTCATTATAATATTTGTTTTTCTGAAAAATAAATTATTATAACAATAATTCAGAAAAACAAATATCATAACAGCATAATCAGATTTTCAGTTCGAAAAACTGATTATTTAATATTTTGATCCTTCTTATAGAAAAAATGTCTATGTTGTATGTACGTTATAGTAGTACCTACATATACATATACAGAAACTCATCTGAGGATCTATCAATCCATTCAACCTACCGATGGACATAGAACATCTGCAGATGAATGTTCTTAAAGATAAACAATATCCAATCACAGTACCAAGCAAAAACAATTGCAGATTCGAAACAAATCAATTCTCGTCGTTCACTCCGTCAGGATTTGCTTCCAAATCTAGTTTAATCCCTCAGCCTCCTATAACAACACCCCTAGTTTGAAAAGAGGTCATAGTCCTAACAAAACTAGACGGAGAAATAATTTTGCATAATCCGGGAGACAAGGCAAGCGAAGCTGTTTGCAAAATATAAGCGATCCTTTGAAATTGTTCGAGAAAGAAAGAAATGGAATTTTACTGCTACTGTCTTCAGTTTCGAGTGTCCTTTACGAAATGTCAGTTTAGTTTTTCGTGCCTTTTTGTTTTGCCTTTAGTGAACTGTGAGTTCTTGGAGCAGAGGCGTCGTAATCGCATAAGCGAGACAACGTTCATTTCGCATAGCTGTATCTCGCTTGCACAACGTCTGATGTTCTGTACTAAGTTCTCATAGTATAGACAGTTACCAGAGTTCTATAGCTCAAGTACTAGTCAGATGTTGGTATTCAGCGTTTTCTGCATGGAATTCCTGTTATTTTAATATCTTGTACTTTTATAAGTATTAAAAATGGTCGTGTTCTGTTTTTCTATGGGTTTTGTTAAGTAACTGTGAGGTCTTGTGTACGAGTAACTTCAAAAGGGGATTGAAAATATTTTGTCCGGAAATTCGTTTATGAATCATTTTTTACATAATGTTTTAATATAAGGTATAAAAGAATTTAACTGATATGTATTGACTAAAGCGTCTATAAATTAGATTACATAAAGTTAACATAAAATATCAGTTTTAAACTCTACGAAACCTCCACATTCCACTATCGTTCGCACCATATTTTTCCTGAAAAAGATGTTACCAATTCAATAGAGAAAAATGTAAATGAAATAGAGCCGAAAAGTTATGCTTTGCCCGTCAAAAGATAAAGAAAGGTTTGTTCAAAAAGATAATGTTTTTATACCAGCCAAAACAGGTTACGGTAGTACGTTATAGATTTGGAATATTCTATCGGTATCCATTGGGGGAATTTTAAAGAGGCTTCAAGGTTTATGTTTTGGCCAATGTACGGAGATTGGAGCGGGGTTATATTCAGATAATATGGTTATTATATGGTGTTTTGTGGAGATGAACCAGTGGATAAATAGTTGGTGATTTTGTAAAATGGACCATTGCATTCTGGTTGTAACCAGTTTGTAGGTTGTTTCCCTCTTGTTGATTGTTATATACCGTGCAAAGAAAACATAGAGGTATAACACTAGTCGTTCTTAAAGCTGCTGTAGGTTCGGCTTTTAGCCTTGTCGATGACAAATTCTGGACAAGTAATCTGATCGGTGCCAATATGGCTTTTTCATTATCATAATTATAGCCCCTAAAAAGTCCACAGCTAGACAAAGGCCTCCTAAAAAACCCCCAAACGATCGACCCCACGCTGATTGCAACCAAGGTTTTCCTGCGATCTTGACCAGATTCTCAGATACCTTGTTGGAAGCCTATTCTCACTTCCTTTGTTGCATATGTAAAGTACTTTAAAACAAAAGATGGGAAAATAATCTTTAATAGACAAAAAGTAAATCTCAGCTTTACCCAAAATAGCCCATCTCATAAACAACATTAACCCTGAACCCTCAACTGTCCAAAACAAATAAAGACAATTATATTCACTCTTTCTGTGAAGTCACTCATTAAATTAAAGCACCCCAATTACTTTTGAGTTTGACAATCAACGCTGTGAATTAATCAGATAAGGTAAATTATCATTGTGAAAACAATAATTACTATTACAAAAACAAGAAAACAAGAACATATTTTTTACCCATTGCGTCTGAAGGTGCTTCTATTGATGCCGTTAAACATAACAGCGACCAAGTTATTTCATTTTAATAAGTTAATCTCGAGAAGAAGTTAGTTATTTCTTCTATTTATTATCAAGAAAGTCATCCATTTAATCAAAGCCGCCTTAAAATTCCTTTGCCAATTCCAAATACTGTCCTCAAAAATATTTTGATGTTCAAATCAAAGCTACAACAGTTAAGGGGATTCAATTAAAGCTGTTACAAGGAAATCATAAACTGACAGAAGCTGAAGGGTTTGAGTGACCGCTCTTTGATATTTCGTGAATGAGATCATTAATTCTATCGCTGTTACATCTACGATGGGATCCCCAAAGAGTACTGTTTCCCAAGAACATATAAATTAATTACAAACTTCTTGGTAGAGTCTCGTGTTTTTGTGGAATCTGTAGGATAATGTAATACAATCTTAAGTAGTATTATGTCACGTACTTGTCCTATATTTTTTGTAAGTTGTACTTGTCTGTCACAATAAAAACATGACAATTGCGTAAAAATAAGCTAAGAAAAAACATTTTTTTTACCTTTAGACACCCATAAAATTTATTTAATTGGTTTTTATTTAGTTTAGGCAACAGAAGAATAAGATAATTCAGTATCGTTTTAATCTATTTTACATTTTTTACGTATTCGTTACAAAATCCGAAAAGTCGAACCCTACTGATCTAAAGTTCTATGAAATATAATTTTACTATTAGGTAATACGTGAGAAACTCAAAAAAATCCTATTTGTTCACTAACGGTATTACACAATTTAAATAACTTAAAGTCTAAAAATCAATTCAAAATCAATTTAAAATTCCGTATCTCGATTCTTGCAGTACACCCTCTGAGGCCCCAGTCGGTAACCCAAACTCAAGGAAATACTAAACAATTTCCCTTTGACTGCATCCCGCTTTGGTTCCGAACTGGAAGTGATTTGTGAATACCTGTTACCTAGACTTTTAGATAGATCCAGCAAAGAAATTGATTTTTTGGTTCAATGGTTCGGTGTCCTATCTTTCTTGTATCTGAACACGCTTTGTGGCTATCACGAATTGTATTTGGTTTCTGGATTCAATTGGAGGTTGGAAGTTTGCTCGAAGATCAATAGAGTTTCTGTTTGCCTGTCTTTGCCACCCTTAGGCGAAGAGTAAGTAACGATATTGCGATTAGTAAACATGTCTAAAATTGGACTGAGGTATGGAATTGACATGTCTGTGTAGCTCTTTTTCCCCTTTGGGTATGGAAAACCTAAGAAGTAAATCCTCTAAACGAATAGGTTTACAACCTCCAAAAACATGGATATATTATTTCCGATCAACGTTATACAAAAGAACAGAACTATTAATTAAACCTAGTCCAAAACTCGTAAGGCACGTAACTTCTACATTTGATGCCTTCTACGAGTCCAATTTCGACGTCTAGTAGGTGGAATAAGCTAAAATTCAAAATAGCAGTTGAAGTTGGAACGAGCGCAGTTGTTTCGTAACAAGAAACGTTATACGTATACCGTGGAACTACTTACCTACAGTAAAATGCATAATACCAACTTGATATCTCACAGACCGCTTAATGTTTTTCATTTTCCAAATTGTCGTCTGTCCAGAAAATAGTTGTAGTTTTTGTATACAATTGTACTGACTCTACATTTATATATTTGGTATTTGCATATTTTATTTTGTCTGCAGCTTAAAGAGAAACTGAAAGAGACAACTTGTTTAGAAACGTCAATTCTAAATTCAATTTTAGCTTAAACTGTTTTGAGTTCTATTTGCGTTGCTGATAGTTTTATAATAACATGGCTTTTTGTCGCAGACTTGGAGATTATTTCAGAGGAAAAAGGAACTCTATTTTTAATTTAATTGTGTTATTAATAGAATCGACAGACTAATATTAGAATGAATAAATGTTAGACATTAAATAACATGACAACGTTTGAACATGTTATTACCAAAAATCGTGAAACGGATACTCCTTGTCCTGACAAATTATTAGACAGAGAACAACGCGGATTTTACTAGTTCCTCTGTTTCACTATAAAAGTAAAAGTTTTACAACCGGTTCATCATCATCATCATCATCATCTCAGCCTAAAGCCGTCCACTGCTGGACATAAGCCTCCCCAAACGTTCTCCATTGCGACTGGTTCATTACAACCGGTTAACAGGACTCATTGATATGTAAGTGGAATTCAAGATAAAATACATTTCAATATTGAACAATATCATATTGGGTGTTTTTCTTGAAATGCTAATTTATGTATTTCTGTTGCCACTGCAACTGCCGCAACAATTATAAAAAAGAAAATGTATTTTTTTAGACCCTTCAGTATCGCGATGCCGAATCAATTTTTTTTTTTTTAATTCGAACCAAATAAAACCAAAAAACAAAAAAATTGTAAAACTTAAACTTCAATCCTCGGAAGACAGTCACAAATATTTCAACGTGATCTTACAGTATTATGTGAGAAGAATGTTCAGATATATTTATTGACCTAACAAAACTTACAACACACTCTAAACCTTTGTAAAGCGCAAGTATTCTTGAAGAATTCCTAACAAGTCGCTTCTCGAGTTTATTTATCTTCGTATGTTTCAAGCATGAGTGGCATCATATTTTTCTATACAGTATCTTTGAGACTTTTTAATTCTGTTTTGAGTTCATTTCAATTTGATACGTATTTTTTTGTATTGATTAATGAACTGGTAAACGGAATATTATATTAAGATTGATTTCAGAAAGCTCGAAATTAAATAATCTTTAATAACAAACAAACAGAAGAAAAAATCAACATTGATAAAATATATAGCTATTATTTTAATGATTAATCAAAAACGGTTTTTCAATTATGGGTATACACTAAAGTTTACATTTCCATAATTTACTAAGTGATGTATACCTATTTACCTCGAAAAACCCAAAGTATCTTCCTCAACATCCAAAAAAAAATTACAAATAAAAATCCGAGTCAAAACAGACTTACCAAATTGTCGCTTAAACCGTCCAGCCATGATAAAAGACACCCTCAACCATAAATAACATCGGTTGTTAATTAAAATGTTGTCGTGATGCTTCGGTAATACACGTGCCGTCACGACTGTCTCATGTTCATCGGTTCACTGCATTCCAGATATTTTGTATGAAGATGGATGTTAATATAGGGAAGGAAGATGATGGAGTATCTTGCCGGTTCTTCTTCATAAGAATGACACTTTGGAACCGCGCAACTAGAGTCATCATTGTAACGTTTTGAATATGCCTGGAAAACGTCCTACTTGAAATAAAATCTTTTGACATTGATATAAGATGTGGTGTTAAAGTGCGAGGTTTGCAAGATGTTGATAGAGTTTTTGAAGTAAAAATTATTTAAGCCATCTTAAGAACGTCTATAATAAAAAGGTTTTGTTTAGATGTCATGAAAGTAATCGTGGCTGCGGTCGTCTCTAGTGATGGCGGTGGAGACCATCATAATTATGTGGGACCCATGGACGGACGTTATATATTATGTCTAATTATTGTTATCGTAGTTCCAGCTAAGATGCAGAGGCATAAGCAAGCATTTTTTTTGGAAACGAATAAAACGTAAAAACGTATAGTAACGTAAAGTCAAAGTAAGTATAATTGAACAAGTAAATATAATTTCCTTGCCTTAGAAAACCTTCTACCATAATAATAAAACTGCATTAGTAAAAGCATTTATTCACTATTTCAATCTAACACTAAAGCGAAAATGATATCATCCCAAAAAGATAATTAAAAAAAAATCAAACTTTTCCAATCCCATCATGATTTTATACTTAACCCTAAGTTACTATGACTCGTCCACATTACAGCGGCCAGTTAACGTAGGCACCATGACTTACACTTTCCCGCTGTTTTTCTAAAACATTGCGGTTGACAGAAGTGACGTGGGTCTGGGTTAAAAAAGTGGTCGAAGGTACGACACAGATGTTCCATTATAGAGTGACGAGAGGGTTGACTCTTGTCTTTTGTGGTCACGAGTTTTTAGGGCCTACGTAAATTTAATTTGACCACAATTTTAATTTAGGACCTTTGTTGGAATTCTGAGTAGTTGGCTATTGTTTCCGTTTAATTAATAGGTAATAACTAACCCTCGTTTTCTGAAAGGTTGAACACGGTTTGAGAAATTAATAAGTGATCTGTCAAATAACTTATCATGAGTTTGACGTTTTATTATTAAAGGTGACTGATACGCTTTCTTTTTCCTCTTTATAACTATTTGTCTTGTGCTTATCTAAGCTCATTAGAGATATGAAAACTAACTGATCAAATCGGGCTCGCGATACTGAGACAAAACAAAATTGCGTGATAAATACGAGTAGGTAAAGTGGGTGGGTAAGTACATAAAAGTTAAATATTTGTCACTCAAAATTCTAGGTAAAAAACAGCTTTAATGTCATGGTTCACGAGATAAAGTCTGATCGTAGACGGACGGAAATATTTGTGAAAGGGTTCCGTTTTCTCCCCTAAAAATAAGTTTATTTAATCATAATAGGTATTAGATTTTACAGATAACTGCCGAGTGAGCCTTTTAAAACTCAAAGGTCTATAAATGTTGCGAACATTATTTACAAACAAAATGTTTTAAAAAACAATTTTAAACAACACTCTACACATCTCATTTATAATTTCACCTTCATCAAAAACAATAATTAAACAGCTAATAAAAGCCTATACTCTTTCATAATACAGCAGTAAGTAATTCAAACGCGTATAATTACAAAATGCTTACTTTGACTTGAAACCGTAATAGCTTAACATACAAACAAACACACACGTTCCACGGCAAGACTGAGTCTCATCAAAATTTACATACGCAGACAAAACAACTTAATTTTCACTGTAATGTTGTTTCTTAAACTCATTAAGAATAATACTTGGCGTAATAAACGCACGCGAAATCCTCGCTTTCACTAAAGTACCTAAAAGTGGGTAAAAGTGGCACATTAAGTAAGAAATCTTTAAGTCTTTCTCGGGGAAAGCTTATAGTTAATCTGTAGACTCATATAGATCATATTATGGCCGTCTTTGACTATGTTGTTCTTAATCTTTGTACTTATAAATATAATACAGTGCGGGACAAAAATGTTAGTCGTTAAGAACCTTTAATAAAGGTTTAAGGTTTCCGACTCAAAGGGAAAAGACGGAATTATGTTATTGAAGTATTGCTGTTCGTTTGTTACTAGGCTGTCTCTCATGAACCGTGAAACAGTTGATACTTTCACAGATGCTGTATATGTATTACGGTTAAACAAAAAAAAAACTTGTTGTGGTTTTTAATTTGTTTGGTGATAAATAAAATTGTTGGTATTTACATTTGTATGGAACCCTCAGCGTCGTGAGTCCAACTCTCACTTTACACAGTAAGTCCACAAAAATGTAAAAGAAATGAACAAATATTATATTTATTCGTCAGATAATTATTGAGAGTGAGAAAAAGAGATGCCGCTCTATACATATCATATACATTTCACTCACCGTATATACGTTAGATTGTCATGCTTCTACAACCATAATAATATATCCTTTGATAATTTAACCTCTCTCTTAATAACCCAACAGATTATACTCATATATTTAACCAAATAATGATCCCAGTGTGATATACCAACAATGCACCACAACGTCATTTATCTCCACAATTCCCACAAAACATTTAATCTAATTTAGAACAGCACAAACTAAAACCTTAATTAACTCGTTAAAGTTTTATTTTTATTTTAGAACCAACGAAATTGTTCTGCTTTTAAAATGGCTCATATATTTTGGCCGCCATTGTACTAAACACCGAGGCACTTAGCGAAATACATAATCTCCTTAGCGTGTCTACATACTTACACGGCCTGAGTGCTAATAGTAATCCTTGGAAATTATAATTATACATTAAAGTTTTGTTATTATAATTATATAATTAACGTGACCTTTACAATTACATTTACTCAAAACAGCAAGTTTTTAAGTGATGCTAGAGCTAGACTAAAATTTTATTTCGGATTGTTTTATAAATAAGTAGGTTTTTGTTTTTGATAATAATACGACTATTGGGTTAAAGAAAAACATCGTTAACATTAATATAAAAAGTCTGCGACTTTATAAGATATTAGCTGTTTTACGCGGTTTTACCCGCGTAGTAATTGATTTCGTGTATTTTTCCATACCCACTTTCCATACCATAATCTGAAATGAACATTTCAAGACTAAAAGAAGCCAAATCGATTCAGCCATTCTCGAGTTTTAGTGAGACTAACGAGCAGCAATTCATTTTTATATATAAGAAGATTCGTAGCTCTCATTGCATTTTTTTCTAACTGAAAGACTTGTTTATTAGTTGGAAGTCTGTGTTTACATAAGTTTTAAAATGTAGCAATAAATTAATAATGATGCCACTGTCAGAATGTATTAACACTTACACAGGCACAAAGACAGATAGACTCGGAACCCGTCCAGAAGGTTTAATGTGGTGACCTCACGATTATCAGAACAACCAAACAAATTATTTTTTTAAATCAATATTTCTATTAGTCTTAACATCCCTTTATGGACCTAAAACTGAGCATAAACGCTGTGACTGCAAACACTAATGACCTCAACATACCACACTCCTTTCAAACAACGGTAGGTAGTAACGATGCACCTAGTCGCATATTTGGAAGTTACGCCGCCACTTGAGACAGTGGCCGGACGCCAAACAATTCAGTCATCATACACGTTAAACAGAAGAATCAAAGTTAAAGGGGTAGAGGTAATTAACGTGTGAATAGAGTTTGATGGCGCTTCGGTAGCTCTGCCGATGTCAAGGACGTGACTATTTTTATTATGAGTCCGAATGCGCCCAAGTTGCGTCCAGTCCTTAAAAGGTGTCTTCAGAATTCCACCCTGTAATAAAAAGTGAAAGTCAATCACAAATTTAATTTTAAATTTGGACGTTTACTCCTCATCAAAAGTGGTTTATTGAGGCAAACTGCAATTATATGATACAACAACGTAGTTTTCCGATGTTCTATAAAATATGAATTATTTGTATGTAATGAGGCTTCTGTTAACATCACTTTGTAATGTCACGTAGAATGTGCGCAGATGTATATCGCATGTTGAGGCGAGATACATTAGCGCCGAGAAATGTTTATGTGCAAGCGATGCTCATTGAAATAAATAAACGTTCCTCCCACGCAGACCTTTACTTTTCTATATCATGTGCTGTAGATATTTTTTCGATCCCATACCCAAAGGATAAAATCGCGCTTCATAAGTAAAATAGTTTGGGGAACGCCACAAGCACTACTTTGAGTTTAAAGTAAATAGACTGGAAAAACAAATGTCATCATCGCCCTAGCCTTTTCCCAACTATGTTGGTGTCGGCTACCAGTCTAACCGGTTTCAGCTGAGTACCAGTGTTATACAAGGAGCGACTGCCTATCTGACCTCCAAAACCCAGTTACCTGGGCAACACGATACCACTTGGTTAGACTGGTTGACACTTTCCAAAGCTTCTGACTACCTGTAACGACTGTCAAAGATGTAGGAATAACAGCCCGGACCCACAATTTAACGTGCCTTCCGAAACACGGAGAAACTTGCTGTGACAAAGATCAACCATATTCAACGGACCAACCGCATGGAAAAACCAATATATGATCCACAAAAGTTATTTTCAATTACAAGTGATCTTTAAATATGCAGATTTGCTTATCCAAATGCTTGGAAATTATTTTAACAGACGGCAAACGTTGCAAAATATACAATGCCTCTTATAGCCAAAACTGTTTTAAAAAGTTTTGTTCACAATCCAAATGTTTATAATACTACTTTAGCTACTCCCATTTTTCTCTTTGTTCATCACCCACATGAAAAATACAAAATTACGAGCTCTAGGTTTTATAATAACATGCAAACACACAAGCTTGCTAAGGTCGGTAAAACCCGTTAAGTCTCGCGCCGTTATGTGCGGTTTCTATTACGGTTAAAAGATAATCTTATACAAAAGTTATGTTGATCATTGTACAGTGAGTACGTTCATGAATAAAGTCGGACATATTATACAAGTTTTAGTTCACGGAATTTGACTTTAAATCAATGGCATTAATATGCAAGAATTGAATTAAGTATTGCCATTTTAAGTATATTATGAAATTAAAAATGAGTTGTCTTCTGTAAAATATATATAGAGTTTTTTAATAAAAAAACAGGCAACCAACTGTAATCCTATTGCGCCATACTTGATGAAAATTTTATGGGGTTAAATAAGCTGTCATTTCATATAAATAAAAACAAAGACTCAACAAAATTGATTCATCCAGTCTGAAGCTCTCAGGTAACAAATGTAGTTTTTGTATTAGGTTGAAAATTTGAAATCCAGATAAGAGGATTCTCTTTCCCAGCTGGAATATATATAACACATAGGTCAGGATATAATTATCCCGCAAAACCCCAACTCACGACCACACTACTTATTAAGAACTTTGTTCGGTCGAGTCCTGGTGCAACCACCGCATGCAAATTCGAAAATATTATTCAGCGGGAGAGTGGTGGTCAAATGTCCCCACATTCACACGCAATGGACTCTCCCTTATACATATTCAGCGGCTTTGTAATGTTTCACTACGAGTTTTTCAATGTTCCATGAAGTTTTGTTTACATTTAGTATGTGGGTCGCATATTTTTGTTTCTAAATATACTGTTTTATTTTCTGGCTATGTTGCTGTCGCTTAGAATATGTAATTAAATGAAGACGGCTTAAAACAGCATCAAACCTCAGCGCTTGTATAGATGGTTCGTTCTTACACGCGAAATTTAGCCGACGATAACCCATGATGAATTGCTATGCATGCCGTAGTACATTGACCGTAGTCAAGTTTGGACAGTAAGTGTCTGATGCAATCCGCTTTGCTGTAACGAGTGAGTGTGAATGTGGATAAAAAAAAAAACATTAATCATTTTTAAAACTTTTTTTTAATAGAGTAGTTACGGGTAAACAATTTTTTTAATAGAAAAACGATATTATTTTTACACAAAGCTACAAAAGATCAAATTCACACTAAAAGTTGAGTTTTAAATCAACGAAACTAAATGGCTCTCCAAAGGAAATGTAAAATTCAGCGATATTTACTTTCAACTATTTCTCTTGGGAGTGAATCTTCAACTTACATCAAAATGCTGGCTCGCTAAATGTTGGCCGCCAAGGAGTTGGGGAAAACTTTACTACAGTTTCTGTTTTAAAGAACTTACTATGCAAGATACTTTAAGAGTTAGTTTGACGCTATTTTTGAACAACGTGGTTTGGTTGGTAATTACGGTCAGGATTTTGGTCTGACCATGAGTTAAACGTACTTTTATGAGATGCCAAATTAAGGAACTCAAATAAGATTGGCTGTGCTGTCATTAAACATATCAGGGCTATTGCTATGTACAGCGCTTTGTCCAATCACAATACATACGCAATAAGAAAAATGTTAAAAAAAGAAGTTTCAACATAGTTTTTTCTCATGACACATTTTGGAACATTGAAAAAAGGCCTACCTGAAATAAGAACCAATATAATTTGACTATTCCAAAGTAAAGTATATTCGATATAAAAACCGCAAAACACCATAGAGAATACATCAGCCATTTAAGTCCGCCATTGTACATTTTTCATCGCTAAAGAGTAAATAAATAAAGTGGTAATTGGTTACCATGTACCACTCGGCTTGCCGTACAGTCAAATCAAATATTTTATTAATAATTTTGAATAACAATTGCGTTTTTAATCTTATTTAGAAATCCGTCACACATAATACAGTAGGCACGAAATTGAATAAAGATTTATTTGAGTATCATTGTCTCAAAGTTTTGACAGACATAATACGCTTCTATTGTGTTTCGTACAAATTGTGTTCCCTAAATTGAATTGACTACTTTTCTCTTGACATATTTCTCTTAATGTTGATAAAATGAAGTTGGTTTTATTCTGCTTTTTAATACTAGAAATCACTGTGTATTCCACACGAGGCTTGACTTAATGACAAGTTTTGATGGAAGTCTTCAAATCATAAACAGGTGTGTAGTAGAGTCATTGCTCACTTTCGACAAACATGTTTTTTTCAGGTTCTAAAGTGGTTTTAGTAAAGGTTCAGATAGCTAGCTATCTTCAGTTATACAGATTTTGCATTTTGTCCATTGTACTTCAATTTAGTAAAAGTGACATTTTCAGCGATACAGAGCAATTTGTGAGACTCTGATAATTATGACCATTAATCTCAACTTTAAAGTCGCTTTGGCGAAACAGAAATATTTATGTGCGATGATATTTTACTAATATGAGGTCAAAACATCAAAAGAACACATAACTGTCACTTTAAAAACACATTAGGTTTGTACAAGCACGAAATTAACGAAACTATCAATCTTAGATAATGTCATTCAATAAAGCCATTGTCAGGGGTGTCACAGTTTGAAAAATGTGCGAATCCGGTTAGGGCTGTCCCTGGGTAGACGTAATCAATCAATGAGAGAAATTGAGACCGCTCTGATATGCGCCGGCCTAAATTATAAGCGATAAATATCTATTTATCATGGTTTTGTGAGGCTTCAGTGATCTGGGAGCCGAAGATGTGGGGATAGTCAGTTAATGACCGAGTTTAGAGGGTGATAATGAATGGTTTGAAATACCTACCTTAGTAACACATTTTCGCATAAAAGTTTTTTATGAAGATTATTTGAAAGAGATAAATAGATATTTGCATGAAATTTCGAATCGTTTTTATCTCGAGGTTTAATTACTTTATAATAAGACCATAATTAGTGGCTAGTTATTAGAAATAGAATAGGTCTTGGATATTATTTATTTAGAGTCGATTGATGAATGTATATGTATTGAGTGTACGGACTCTTCCAGATTTTTCGTTGAAAAAAAAATGCCGAAAGATTGGACAAAATCTTTGTAATGATCCTCTGGCGTTGCCATAACAACATTATTGCAAGAAACGGACAGTCGTAAGAATAAAAGTTTTAAGAAATAAATTACATAAAAATGTTATTAAAAATAGAATACAAAAGCAAAGTTTTTTCTTTTCAGAACTTATAATGACATGTGAGTTTGGTATTAAAAATAAAAGTACAGGTAAAGAATAAGTCTCATTATTTTTTAAGCTTCAAGTAACAACGTGAAGTTTTCTCCAATTAAATACTTAATCCGGTTTTGCTTGCTCTACTTATTCATGTCATGTTTGAAGACGTCTCGGTCCTCAAATAAAAAAGGATTTAGGTTTCCCTAATATATATACCTCAAGAGATTTTTATTTCATTGTAGACTCCCCATTGTAATAGTAATATGGCGTTCTATTTCTACTTTATACGTTCACAATACCAAACAGCCTTTCTTTAATATTCAGTAAAAGAATTATTATTTTTAAAATTAATGAAGATTATCGTGAAATATTTAGGACTCTTTTATGTCGCACAAAAATCGCTCTCGTCTTATACCTCAGAGAACGAAGTATCAAGACCTATCAAACACGCATTTCCGTTCGATATTCAGCCATTAACACAACAAACATTTTTCCTTTTAATTTATTGAAAAAACTTTTGTTCAATCGAAAAATACATTTTGTATTGACCAATCTGGAGTGCTTTTTAAAACGCAGTAGTCAATATTTTGAAGTATTTTAATGAAAAAAGCTTTGGACGACATGAAAAATGTTTTCCCGTATTTCTTTTTAATATTAAGTACTTTTATAATGATTTTGGCCAAAATCAATCAACTACGTCACTTTACTTTACCACGCCGCTTGTCTTTCCAATCACCCTTTGTACAAAAAGTTGAGATATCGTTTGTCGTAGCTCAGACATATTATGAGGAGGGACGAAGGCCATTTACTTAAAAAGTGATGAATATAACGGAATGAGATGATATTTGAAGGCCGAAAGGATGGATTGCGTCGAGATGATATGAATGGAAAAGGGGTAAGTACCTGTATGATTGATTGAAGTTATACCTGGACGGGTGTTATAAATATTTGCATTGAGAATTATTATTGTTTATGGATACCGTGAATAAGAAATACTGAATATCATCTTTAGCTTGTGACAAATTGAAGCAACGGTTGCTACGGCGTAGTGCTACGTAGTATAGTTGTAGCTTATTAAATCGTGTAACGGTTTACTCACGCGTATTTATCGGGGTAGCCCGACTAGTTTCGGACCCAACCGAGTCGAAGAGGGATCGCGAGTCGAACTTCGACTCGCGATCCGGCCGCTTCTGCTCATGATTAAGGACTCCGGTTGGGTCCGAAACTAGTCGGGCTACCCCGATAAATACGCGTGAGTAAACCGTTACATGATTTAATAATGAATCAGTCTCACGATAGTTATTATAAAAATATAGTTGTAGCTGTAGCAAAACGCTACGGACCAAACATCACTGTTGAAAATTATTGTAAAGATCTTTGAAAGAGTTGTTTAATTAGCAGGCAATCTCGACCTCAAACACAAGTTGATTGCTAGCAACGAGCTCAGCTTTTCGTGGAATCAAAAGTAATTTATACCTAAAGAAGAAATGAAGACTCCTGGTTATAAAAAGTTAGGCTACGACTTTCAATTTCTAGTTTTTCTTTGTCGAATATCAAGTTTGCCAATGCTTATGGATATTCTTCGTCTTTTGCCAGATGACATGGTCCAATAATAACAAGTATTTCTCTCAACCATCTAAAATTAAATATGAAGATTACTACTAGTTGTAGTCAATACTCAGTATTTGTAGTCAATGATTCAAATCAAGGGATGTGCCATCTCTTCTATAAATTAAAGACGAACATATTTTGCATTTCGTTAGCAATGAAAACTCACCTTTAGCATTCTATCCTAGCCTTTTTCCAACTGTGCTGGAGTCAGCTTCCGGTCTTACCGGATTCAGCAGAGTTCCAATGTTTACAAGGAGCGTAAGCGATCCCCCAGGCAAAATGTCAAAAATGTATCAATAAAGATGGAGACCCACAAATCAGCATTCCTTCCGAAAAACGGAGGAACTCGTCATGAAACCGATAGTCACCCATCCACTGACTAACCGCATCAAGTATAGCTTAACCTGTAATTGATCAATTCGTACAGTTCAATATTTTCTCATTTCAATTATTGGCATTTCAATTATTTCTCATTGAAAATTATTGGCCTTCCTTCATTTGAACATTTATGGCGATGTCTCGTTGAGTTTCTACATTCTGTCAGCAACAAACCTTTCGAAGTGCCATTACACTTAAACTAGGCTAATCCTGTGCGTTAAGATCCGATTCAACGATTTGCATTAATTTACATTATTTACAAAGTTCATACGCCTCCAATGATCCTTACTAATCTATGGGATAAATACTTTGTTTTGGGAATATGTTTTAAATAACTAGAGTTTACAAGAGTGTCTTCGTTGAATGGGGTAGGCAGCAACGTGTTACTCGTTCATAATATTTCAAAGTTTAATTTAAGATCAGTATCAGCAAAGGCTAAAAAGTCACGAAACTGATGAAGTGTTGCAATTGCAATATAAGTAAGGCAGTGAAGAGAGGAAGTTAGTTTAAATTATAGAATTTTGAATTAGATTGTCTTGCCTTTGTCCAAAATCTCGCTTAAAAAAAAAAAACATATAATTAATGTATTCCCAGCTAGAAGTAGCTTCTAGAGCATTTTATCAACTTTCAGTGGATTAAGACATTCATATAAATAATAATACAGTCTCCATCATCCAAAATATAATATCCTTCATAATCCCCATTCAACAAGGTTTCATCCCCATTAAATACCACTAAAACCCAGATCACGTCCAAATCAATTTGGTATTCAAACAAAGAGGGAGCACACCACAGGCTTGAAGGGTTGAAACACCCTGTATTTTTATACGTAACCATTTGTCAAACGATTTGATGGTGTCGCCCGGAATAATTTCAATTCGTCATAAAACCAAGCGGTTGGAAACGAGTGAGACTTATTACGATGAAAAATTGTTTTATATTTTATTGAAATTCACTTGTTTTTGCAGTTATTATTTATTAAAAATGTTCGTTGTAGAGTTGAGCTTGTTATCAAATTGGTTTCTACATTTTTGATACATTTACTAATTATTTTTATGTCAAAGTATAGCCGAAAGCGATTTCATGTATGTATTTATTAAAAAGTAATACGAAAAAATAAAATAGCAAACAAAACTTTACATCACGCGACATCAAACATGACTTTTATTCTCAATCATTAAAATTCGCAACGCAAAATATGTTTGAAACTCTCCGAAACATTTTTAAGCCTTTGTCGAGTTGTTAAATTGTTTATGTTCATTAGGCATAAACAAAACAACAATAGTTGATTTAGCTCTAGTTCAATCGAAACATGTTTTTGTTTGCGTTACATTTTAGGTTATTAAGAGCGTTTGTTTGATGTTTTGTGTTTTCGGTGAATTAAACAAACGAATTATGTTTGACATCCATTCGGTTGGAAGTGCAATTGTAACTGGACTTGCTATAGTTTTGTTTGAATAATAAATAACAATTGCTTTTTTAATGTTTGTTGGTATATCAAATATTTATTGTTCCACAATGTAATCCTTATGCCGTGGTCACAAATTCAAGACACATGTACAAAGACACCCAGTCCCAGAACAAGGGATTGTGGCTTCTACTATCGAACCAGCGGTACAACACATTGCCTTTTACAAGGTGGCCCATACTATCCATGCCTTCTATGCGCTTTGAACGCTCACGTACAATAAACCAATATTGAATGAACTGACAAGTCCAAATCATGTCACTTGTCGAAAAAGAAAGTCATTCCTATTTATTTGAAGTTTTACAATAATTTTTTCATTATAATGCGATGTAACATTGGCTGTATAGGCTTCTTGCTTTTGCAATGAAGTGGGGCCTACCTACACCTAAAATACACGTATGTACGGATATCATATAAAAATTCTCAAGCTATTTTCAGAATATATTAAATTAAAGTACTTATAATACAAAAGTAAGAAATAAACCTATTCATTGTACACGAAAACAATATTTCTATTTCCATTGCATACAATTTTGGAAGAATACATTTTAGTTTATTAAGAGTATTGGCAGTTTTATGATAATTTATCTTTTAGTTTTTGACACAAGTGTAAAGGAAATACATATAACCCATTGTATCCCAGGAGAAAAGGGGGTGAAACGAGGATTGAAAACCGTTGTTAGCGATGCGTTTCTACGAACTAGTGTTAAATAAAGTTTTCACTTTTGTTTTACTTGGAACTACATCTACATCAAAACATCCAACTTACAACGGGACCCTATTACTGAGACATGGTTATCTGTCCGTCCGTATGTCACCAGGCTGTAATGAACTGTAACAGCCAGACAGTTAAAAAGAACGACTCCCTCCCCACTGTGAAACTTAATCCTTGTGTCGTTAGGGGTTTCACAACCAGTCAAATCACATACACAAGGACACCCAGACTAAGAACAAGGATTCATGAATCGCACAAATGGTGGTCCTACGCGGAGATGGAACTCGCGCCGTGTCGCGCTCAGTGGGTTTGGCGTGGTGATCACAACCAAACTTGAAGCTAAGCAGCAGATATATACGGTTACGCCTTTAAAGTGAAACAAACAGATACCCACAAATAATTTCTCGTGCAAATTATATTATTCGAATATAATGTTTGCCTGTTTGTGAAAAGCATTCAAATGTACACAAAGGAGTTTTATCTGGCTAGATAAATTGAGATAGGCGGAGACTAGACAGTTTTTGTTGGAAACGAATGTTTTGTATTGAGATACCCTTATAACCATCACTAGCCTTTTGTGCCTCAAATATATTATTGTGCTTTCCATTTATATATGATTGTTCAGTATTTTGTTTTCTTATTGTTGTGTGTTAATAGGTTTTTGTAAACTTTTGTGATCGAATATTGTGTTTTTGTTGTCAATCAGTATTGTTCAAAATAATACAGAAAAATCATTTAGAGTAACTTCAAGTAACAAATGAATTATGAAGTAATTATTTGAACAGAGAAGCGAAATTATTCGGACAATTGAGTTACATAAGAGAAGATGCATAATGGCTTATGGTGCCATCAAAACGCAACATGACCGTAGTGAAATCCATTTGAAATATTAAAACACAGCTTAATAATGTTTTTTTATTACTAGCCTGAAACGTTCCACAGCTGGTCAAAGCTCTTCCACCCCTTATACCATTTGTTTCTCTTGCTAGCCGCAGGTAAACAGTTTGATAATAAAAAAAATACGAGTCAGCCTTCCTAACCTCTATTTTCCCGTTAGTTCCTAGGTAAACAACAAATATCTAGACAGAAAAACCAAAAAGTCTAGTAATATTCTATTGGACGCAGTATGTCTTCTTTTGCTGTGCCCAAACAGGGTCCATAACATTGTACCCAGTTTTAAGCCTCTTTAACATCTTTTGTAACGTTATGGACTGCAAATTTTATACGTCAAACTTCATCTTGATGATTTTATCCCGCTTGTAAGTTATTTATTAAGAAGAGGATGTTCTTCTGTTCCATGTTTAGATAAGCCTATACAATGAATTTCACATCATAAAAGATTTTATTCAATTACATTACAATCAAGAACGTTAACACATTCTGCCATCATAAAATTAGATATTAACGAATAGCACACAACCAAACAAACCAACTTTGTAATTAACATAGAATTTAATGAGAAAATGTATGCGATGCGGAGAACATTAGCACGCTATTACTAGTGTATATAATGTTAATGAGATTGTTCCTCGTAATCATTATAGAGAAGCTGTAATTGAAGAGAATTGTATATATTATGTACTGTTGAAGGCAGATGTGAATTCATTAGTAATTATTTAGAAAAGATACAGTTGAAAGTAATTGAAAAAGGTTTTTATATGGGCAGCCAAAAAAGTTAAAATTAATACAATATGGTGAACAGGGACTTAGTCCGCTGTACAAACTTAAACATTAGTGGACAATCAAACTTGTTAGCTATAGTGTTCAGGATGCTGTGACTGCTCCCACGCAACCGACCGACAAGCGACGCAGTCTTTTTACGCCAGAGAGCATCAAACCCGTCGGTACGTGCATCAGCGAACATGCCCGATGCACTGTAGAAGCGCGTAATGAATGAATCTCGATGGAAATGACGATTAACAAAAAAAACTCAAAGTATGTCCGTTTTCCCAGAGATATTATGGTAATTATTAACGCAGGTTTTGTCAAAAAAAACTGCCTTCTCTTGATAGAGTAGAAAAAATAGCTTTTATCTGTTAAAAGCAGTTTGGCATATTAAAAATGTCAAAAACATTTACTAAAATAAAAGCTTTACGAAGTAACCAGCCATGCCTAAAATCATGCCTTCCTTTCGAAAAGGTAAAGTGTTTCAACGCACATCAAGTTTTCGTTTAGGTAAGAAATTTATTTTTTGATTAAAATAAAATGTTTAAGTATCACTCCTATTTTTTTAACTTTTTTGTAGTATTCGCCAAAGGAAAATAAAATGTATAATCAAGTGTCAATGACAATTTATCGACCTATAAAAATAAACAAACAAAAAAAGATAAGGCATAAAATATTTCAACGATAAAAATTTCATTCTAAAAACAAAAAAAAAATATTTAAAATACAAATTTATTTTCCGCTATCGCACATTCAGTGCGACTGTACCCACATATCTTGGCGCTCGTTTAAAATTATTACAAAACATTTCTGTGATTTACTGAGCAAATAAATTGTGGAGTAAAACTTATCTAGAACATAAAAAGCATTGAGATCAATTGTTTTACCAAGATAAACGGTGCTGTACGTAACTGTACTATTCTTTAACGTTCGTGTATTAAATTTATAGAGCGCTGTTTGATTTCTGCGGTTTAACTTATTCTTTCCGCTCTCGTAGCATATAATTCTAATGAAATTGGATATTGTTTTTGGATGAAAAATCAGGTTAAAGTCGTTATAGCAAATTTATATTTCTTACTAATCGTATTTTAAGTTATATGGGTAGTTTAGAAGTATAGTTTGAACGCCTAAATACTAAATACCTTCAAAGACTTTTAAGCCACCAATTTTTTTTGTGCAGCCCTTTTAAGGTTTCCGGATGTGACTAAAAGTCCGACACTCTCTTTCGTTTAACCGATGTATGTAGGTACACAACCATTTGATAAAGGTTTTTTGTAAATAATAAGTAATAAATGATCTATTTATGAAAGTATACTTGTACATCAGTAAGAAAATTATATCTTGTATCGTAGGGAGTTTTACAAACATTCAAGTCACATGCACAATACATACAGACTTAGTACCTACAAGGATCTCAGAAAAAAAATTCCTAAGCAGAAAAACGTCGCATACGAAGGATTTGGCGTGGTGACCCTCGGCCTGAAAGTCTGCCGTTTTTGTTACTGTTAAAACAGACATTTATACATACACTAGCTGTGGCCCTCAAAAATGATCCTATGGGAACAAAAAATCAGAAAAAGACTTTGCAAGAAAGAAGGACAAACTTCAATCATCAATATATCCATACATACAAATTTTCACGTACATAATATTAGTAAGGCATGTAGCTCAGTTCATAAGACACTCAATATCAATCTAGCTACTCAAGAACACATACCATAACACAAAAAAACATCTGAAGAACACGACCTCTAGTGAATGTATTAGCGTGTACGGAACCCAATCAATCACTCGTCATAATCAGTATAGCTATTAGTTCCGCGCATCATTTATCATTGGTAATTGACGTGTCAGATACGAACGGTAGTGTTTTACTTGTATATGTGCTCTGAGAAAAATGCTAGGGTTTCAGTGAGGTTTTGGTTACACAAAGTGGGTATGTACCTACGTATAGGTATTGTGTATATATTTATACAGGCTTTTTAAACAAGGTTTTCGGATTAATTTAAATAATTAGGTATTACAATTTTAGTCTGGATGAGGCCAGCACAGGACCGTAGAAATTGGCACGAGAAAAGGGAGGCCTATGCCCAGCAGTGGTATGATAAAGGCTGTGGATTATGATGATGATAATTTTAGTTCACTTTCAGATAATACAATGAAAAGTTTACTTACGGATTCAAAATTCAGATGAAGAGTATGGATGCTTTTGGACGATGCAATGTTGACATCTCATCATGTCCAGCCACAATATATAGCACATAGGCGTTTTTTCTGTATAAGAAAGGTTTGAGCATTGATCTCCACTGCGGATTGGCAATTTCAGATTTTATATTTGGAATCCAGATTTCCTTATCCTTATGATATTTATCAGTGGTGTCATATAATAGTGTAAAAAGAACATATAACTTTGAAGAAATGTTACTTTTCTGCGTTGGGATCGCGTATACAATTCTCACGGATACAAACCCATACACAGAACCTCAAGCCCAAAACAACTATGTACTTCGATACTCAAGGCTATTTTTATTCATCGTTAAACTTAATCCTCACATAATTACATCATTCTACACTAATATCAGAGTAAAAACGCCACCAACATTATATCAGTCGCAGTAATATTTCTCGTCCGGCCATACCGGCTTTGCGTCCGACATCAAAGAGATTATTAGCTCGTAGTCCATTGTCCACTCGCTCCTTATACGTAAGTGATTTACATACATATGTATAAGGGCTTAGGATCGCAATTGTCGGTAATAGTAATGAGAATGTTCGTATATTAGAAAGAAAAGTTGAGACATTGAAACTTAGAATTGAATTAGGAAAGGGTTGTCTATGAAATGTGAGAAATGTTACGCATATGGAAGCCAGACTGCTTTTTTCAATATGTGTAGAGGCATATCGCTTCAAACGAAAAAAGGCAAGACAAAATTGTCTCGAAACATTGTTATTTAAATAGTAGTTTCATGATAACAAGTCATTAATATCAGTTTCAATCCACGAAATAATTTCTTGGGAGGTAGCCTAGTCGTTTAAAAGGTTTATGTAAAGACAGACACAGGTCCAAGATGGACAATATTTGTTGAGAGCTTCCATCTTAAATGTGATGAGAAAACTACCAGGGATCGTCAACCCGCACTCTGTAGGAGTACAGACATGAGCAATCAAAATACTGGGATTATTTCCATGCCCTTCAGCACAATCTGGTTTTAATAAGTCTTCATTAACAATATATTATATTAATGATCGGGATCGGGATTGGGTAAGGTGGCATTTTCTCGTATCAGAGGCCAAGACACAATTTGGGTCGCTGAGCCAACAGAGTAAGTAAGTAATGTACAACATCAACGCAACGTCATCCAGTTTGGAACTTAGCAAAGCCTATTTATTCTGAGAGTACTGGACAACCTGATAAACTTGGTCATTTATTTCTAAACACATTTTATATATTTCATTAAAAAATTACACTTGACGCAGTTCAAATGATCGTGCTTATCACGCAAACATTTGTCCAATGGGAATCAAACGGACGACCACGACGTCAGAGCCTCTATCCAGGACAAACAGTTATTCTTTGCACGAACCAACCAATTACAAATTATTAAAAATAGTTACGTTCAAATTATACCGAAACAATTAAAAGTAATTTATAACTTACCCTTCCAATCCTTTACCATTAAATTAATATATTGAAAACACATTTCCCGATATTGCTCGAATGTGATGAGAATTTATACTGCTTAATATTTTCAAGAATATTATTTTTGATATAAATCGATAATATTCCAAAGAAGAAAATGACAAAGGGAAGGATTAGAAAATTAGGAAGATTTAGGATTAAAGAGTATCTAGTTTTGATTCTAAATCACAAAGTAATAGATAGAAAGATTTGATATTTGTTGAGGAGTGTGTTCGTTTCAGGAAAGAAAGGCAGGAGTTGTGTAATAAGTTCTCTCTAAACAAGTCGCAAATTGGAGTTTTTCATGATACTTTAGCAAATCCAAATAGTGATGAAGCATGTATTTTGTTTGAGCTCCATATATTTTAATTATAATTGTTTCAAGTAGCTGTTGAATATTCTATTTATAACCGGACTGTCATGTACAAATTGTATAAAAGTCCAAAAGTCCTTAAATAAAGATTTGATCAATATACACTTCCGTTTAGCTTTCATTTTGTGATCGACCCCAGTCTCACCACATCCATACCAATTTCATATTTATACCACGTTTAATTAAACCTTCAGAATCTGCCAAATTTAAAATTCCCTAGTAATCCTAGTCGTCCAATTTCCATTGCCTTAACGACGGCCATTACGTTTCTATTTCACGTCCGAAAAACGTATTCGTAATGAGAATTCCATTGCTAAATTCAAACGTCCAATGTTTTGTTTAGATCCTTTTGACGAACAGTAAAGTAAAACCTGGTACATTTCACATTAGTTCCAAGTGCATTTGTTCTGAATTTAAGTTAGGAATGTGGTCGCTGTTAGCCGACCTCTGCTCGTAAATGTGCTGCTCATGTTAAGGCCATCAGTTTATGTGGCCAGTGGCCAGTATTATGGCTAGTATTATCGGTTTTAATGGCTATAGAGATTTACCCACTTATTTATTTTGCAATTTATGTATTCTGCACAAAACAGTTTCAACGTTAAAATAGTAGAGTATATTTTATTTGTAGAGGAGCTCGTGGCTACGCTATAACCGCATAAGTGATTCGATCACAGGTTAAGCTATGCTTGACGCGGTTGGTCCGTGGATGGGTGACCATCTTTGTCATAACGAGTTCCTCCGTGTTTCGGAAGGCACGTTAAATTGTGGGTCCCGGCTGTTATTCCTACATCTTTGACAGTCTTTACAGGTAGTCAGAAGCTTGAAAAAAGTCTGACAGCCAGTCTAACCAAGGGGTATCGTGTTGCCCAGGTAACTGGGTTGAGGAGGTCAGATAGGCAGTCGCTCCTTGTAAAACACTGGTATTTAGCTGAAACCGGTTGGACTGGTAGCCGACCCCAACATAGTTGGGAAAAGGCTAGGCCGATGATGATTTTATTTGTATCTTTAAAATGAAATAATTCAAAAGTCTGTAAACGAATGTAGCAACCAGCCCAGTACAAACCAAAAAAAAGCAGTTCCGATTCAAAAAACGTTTATCCCTATTGAATATCTGATTTTGATTATCTACTTTTGCTGTAAAATGTACCTTAAATGGAAGTCTTATAGAATAGAGTATTCGTACTTTCCGTTGGTTTGTGTAAAGTTAGTTACTGTGATCGTTATGCGCGTCTTAAACTCAAGGGACCAAGTTTTGATGTTACCGAAGTTTGTTAAGACTTAGATATGATTGGAGATGGAGATATCTATGACGTTGATATAGAGACGTTTGATGTAATTTAAAGACTCCGTATATATAGAGCTGACTTACTTGAAAGGAGGTTTAAATGCAATATTTACTGATTTTGCATACTAAAATCTTACATTACTCAGGGCCGATTTTTGAATCATCAGTTAACTTCTATCTGAGGAATAATTATGGCCTTTGACATATTTTCTATACAAAAGCTGACTGTCCGTCATCTGACATAACATGCAACTCATGAGGAGTGGTAGGTAGATTCTTGGTTATACGAAAGATGTATTTGTGTTGTCAAATAACAAACCAGGTTTTTAAAAAAAGTGACGTGCTTACAACAACGAACATGATTTTTCTTACCGTTTTTTAAATATTTTTTTAATATACCTAAAGAACCCCATGAGCTCGACTCTGATTCACTGTTGACTAGCTTTTTCCATCCGACATTGCTTGGATGCTGATTAATATTAAATCTCTTTCCGAAGTAAAATTTGAGAATACTTGAATGTTTAAAAAGTGTAAAACGACTTCAATTTTAAATGTACTTAGAATAATTAATGAACGTTTTCAACATTTATAATTATAATTACTTGAAAAAAAACTTATTTTCTTTCAATTAATTTACTTTTCTGTCATTAACAATGTCTTGAATTAAACAAAATATAAAAGACTGTTTAAAAGTGTCACAATTAAAAAAATACTTTAACAATTGTACTCAATTCGAATTTAAGGAAAATTTCCAAAATGGCGGCGAACATTGAAATCATTTGCAAAACATTAATATTTATTCGATATCATTTTTACATCTTATGTTATCAGACACGGTTGAGTATCATTACACTCAAAACGGCTCCCACAATTATATGGAGGAGCGTCAGCAAAATAATTTCCGCTCCAATATCGGGTATCAAAATCCCATAATGACAGGATCCAGCATTCTATTAAGTTTGAAAATGTATCTGCAGACCGTACTGCGGTGGAATGGTTTAACAATAGATACGTTTGCGGTGTTAATCTGGCGCTGTTCAATATCTGTATAGCTTTTTTTAATTTAATGGTAAAGTTGATATTCTATAGGTAAGTCTGTTCTACATATAATGTGCATTTTTTTTAGGTTTCATACCCAAAGGGTAAAATGAACCCAATATTATCTGGCTATATAACTCAGGCTCCTCTGTCTATCTGGTCCTCCCGTCACCAGACTAACTCACTTACGGCAATAGCTAGATATTTTTTTTTTCAGATCATAGTTCTAATATTTAATGTCATGAGTTAGTGAATAAGTGGTTGGTGTGTCCATCAATGAATAAATAAATAATAATCTATAACCAAAAAATTTTGATAGGTGCTAAATTTCCGTAGATATTTTTTTCATGCCTTTCCATCTTTATTGATACATACGATTTAAGTGCAACGTAACTTAAACATAAATGTTTTTCAATTAATGTCTGAACTGTACCCACGAATATCTCGGTATGACGCTCCCAGACAGCAGTAAACAATTTAATATTAAAGTATGAGTATAACTCGTAATTCATCAGACTCTACTACAGGAGTTTTTGAGAACATTCGGTCGTAACTCAAATATGAAATGCTCCGTCGGTCTGTTCGCATGCTACAAAGTTAAATAACTACAAGTCTGAGTAGCGATCGCGGTAACAGCTGTTCCACCAATACTGCATGAAATGTTTGTGCGGAAATTTGAAGAGCGCTAACTTTGTACTGCGAGCTAGCTGTGCGTTCTGAAGCAGGACTGCTGCCGTTGTAAACGTTGCGCTTTACTCACCATAACTTGGAGATACTTGTGGTACTTGCTAAGTGGAAGGAAAAAGACCTAAAGCCCCAGAGGTGGACATCCAAAACATTGTTTCGACCAACTTTGAAAAAATCTATATGCACTGGATAGTTTCTGAAGCTCTTTAGAGTGCGGCAGCCTGAAGCTTCTGGCTGAAGTTTGGCAGTCACGAAACTCAATCATGAGTGAACGACGGAAAGAGCAGGAGTCTGTGGTATTCTTTTTAGACGAAGTCGGCTCTGATTTCTACAACTCTCGTTTAAAATAAAACCTTAATAGATTTCCCGTTACAGTCTCTTAGTTTACATGTTAAAGACCGTTCACGAATTTCATGCAAAAATTTCTAGGTCTTCTTCGTGTTGTTTCAAATGTTTCCCTGGTTCCATATCACATCTTTGATTTCTCGATGAACGCTGCCTAATCAAAGATAAATTCTTCAGTCAATTGGTCCAGAACCTGACAGTCGATACCAAACACCCGTTAGTTAACCGTTATCAAATACTTAACTAGTCTTTTACCAAATAATTAACAAATATTCTCTCCACAAAAATTGTTGCAGGTACAAACTATACTCATAAATGTTATAAAATCTGAAAAACTACTTTCAAAATACACAATACACTTAAAACGTCAACTTGACAAGCTAGTAGAGTACACATAAAGCCACTACAACTTGTCTTATTAATATTAAATGGCCGTTGTTGTCCCATTGCTGGGTAAAAGCATCCCTTCCTTCCTTTCCCAAAGGTACGGGGCTTTTTGAAACTGTTGTGTGTAAGTTAAAACAGGGTTAGATAATAACAAACGCAGGAAAGTAACTGAATGCATGATGAAACTGAGATTTGAAATAAAAGGAGGAATTATTTTTAATTGTATTTGACCTAAAATTTATCCATGATTTTTTTGTTGTTTTTTTTTTCAGTCTATGCACAAAAACTTTATTACAGATGCAAGCTTATTTAGGTATATATCAAAACAAATCCTTCAGCCTCACCGTAACACAAACTTTTGTCTCGTTTTTCTTCAAAACCTCAACTACTATTTCAGGAACCATAATCATTAGGCAATCAAAAAAGCGGCATTTTATCGCTCCTACATTTGCAGTATCGCACGTTGCTACTAATCAGGTTCGTCCAGGCTCAACGAGCGCTGAACCATGACTAACTGTGTCACGAATACTTCTGTGCTAGCACGATATAATTACCTTATCGTACAAAGTGTAGGAACATGAAGCCTTATGCCAAGTATATGAGTTTCTGTACGTTTCGAAGTAATACGTTGTGTATTGTTCGAATTCAATTGAAAATTATCATTCATTCCTTAAAACGGTCAATTTACGCGTATCGGGATGATATCTGCCTGTTTATTGTTTATCGATGGAAATCTTTCACTTTAGATACGTGTAATCTCTCTTAGACTAACCCCATTTGTGGGAAAAACAACGTTCAGCCATTGACCCCCTCTTTTTGACTACACACATCCTGTAAAATCTTCATTTGACTCTTCCCGCTTTGGGGGGGCTCGGTAACCCTATTGGACAACCCCACAGCCCTGGCGAGAACTGTCATTACCCCAATTTTAATTTCACACGTACACATAACACCAGTCTAAATCTAATTCCTTACCCAGTTGGACCAATTAATAAAGGCTACATCTATTCATCAATTATGCAAGCAGAACACCTGTGGGGTTCTACACGATTTGACCAATAGTAAGCCTTAGAGTTCATTACCTTCACTATCTGAATTATTCATACTATGCCCACATACCTGAAGTATTCAAGTTATTCGCTTGATTGAACACACTATTTAGGCACACAAATTGATTTTCAATAACAAATTATAGAGATCAATTTGCGTGCTTTGAAATTGAAATAACGCTTAAATTCTCAATAGTAGTAGGAGGTTCGAGTTCAATGAACTGCGAATAATTTATTAATTTGTTAGTAATGTTTGATGGCCGTGGATTAGGATCGTCAATTGTTTTTGGTACGAGTAGGGCTGTAAAAAATTACTCAAGCAAGACTGACACTTCTCCTAAAACTGTTTTAGCCAGTTATCAATGATTCATTCTTCATTAATTTTACGCGATATAAATATTGATGTTAAATAAAACATCCTCCAGTCCGTTGGCAGTTCGTTAAGTGCGAGAACGACTCTCGACTCTTGAGTTCCGTACAAATAGTCCAAAGCCTCCGTTTTTACCCTTCGGGTATGAAACTATAGAAATGGTTGAAGATGAAGAGTAAATATGTAAAGGATTTTTATAGAAGTTACCCAAGCATATAAATAAAGGTATATTAATAACATATAAGAAGAACATAAAAACTCATCATTACCCAGAACATTTTCCGGACTTCAGAAACTTTAACAAGAATGAAAATTAATAACCGACGCATCGCTCACCTAACAAGGCGGGTAACTCAATACCCCCACCATTTACGAACAAAACAGTAAAGATCGGAACACGATAACGCAACGGCGAACAATGAACGAGAACGTTGAATTACACGTTGCAACAAAATTTTACGAAATCCCATTATAATAAATTCATGGGAATCACTCAACTGACGGGCATTTCAGAACAACGCCTACCACTAATTCTTGTCGAAAGATTATAGTACGTGTGCAAGCGAGATAACGGTCTACGTCATGCATCGTGCTGACTCGTTTACTCAATAACGAAAGGGGTTCATTAAGATATGGTGGTAGGTGTTCAAAAACGGAACGAGCAATGAGAACAAATGTATTCGAATTTGTTCATTTCGTTCACATATTGTGACGAAATCGTTTTCTTGTTGTAAACTGAATTGATTAATGAGAAATGAACCGAATGGACGAAATTCGCGACGGCTTTTTGTAAGTACGTACCTATGTGGAGTGTGAGTGCTGTTTTGAGCCTTTTGTTTTTGGGTGATTGGTAGGTATTTTTTACTTTTACAGTATTGTAGAAAAATATCAACTTACAAGAAAGAACTAATAGATGTGAGGACGTGATTATGATAATCAATAAGTCACTGTTGTTTTTTTTACTTGATTTATATTTCTGCTTTTTTAATATAATCGAACAGATAGGCTTAAAAATACAAGTAACAAAAAACGATCAATCATGAAGTCTATTCGATTTATGACCATTAACCACGTTTATTTAAATTCTAGAATAGAAATACATCATCTGTGAAACTTTTAACTGTCTATCTCACGGTACATGAGATTCAGACTGGTGACAGACAAAAAACCAGCAAGATAGAAAGCGTAATAGGGTTCCGTATTCCACCTTAGGATGCGGTATCCTAAAAAAAATCGCATTTGTATACGTTAGAAATCAAATGAATAAAAACTGCTTCATATAGTAAATAGACTTGATCTATAACTAGACTGTCCAACCACTCAACGATCTTCATCGAACTCCATACATCTAGTTTGCATAAATCTTGAACATCAAGTAGTTATGTAGTCACTTTGTTGTTCGTCCCATGTTTTACATAAGATGCGAGCAAAAAATGCAAAATCATTCATTCGATTACTGAACGGGGCGTTAGATTCTAATCTATACTGCGTGACGTGGAAGTTAGGTGGCTGTATTTACTGTGTTCAATACCTGTACTATGATCATAAAAAAACAGAACTGTTAGTTTTGTGGAAGCAGGATAGCGCTCTACATTAACATAGTGTTGTCTCGTCTTGTCTCGCTCTATACCGAGAACAGCGCTGCTTCAACATCTAAGTACGTGCGTAGATAGAATAAAAAATGGGTAACCTGGATTTTTATGACAGACATTTGCAGATATGGCAAAAAATATGGAACTGTTCCCTTTAAAGGTATTTTTATAAAGGTCTCCTAAAAGAGATTACCTCAGATTTTGAATGTAACCGAGTATTTTTTACCGAATTTCAAAGGAGGATTCGCAATTGGTTTGGTGTGTTTCGTGTGTATTTCAATCTCTATAATAAAGTTAGAACTATATCATATTAAAACAAAACAAGAGTGAAGTTTTCTAAAGTCTAGAAACCGCGTTGTAACAGTTTTAATTAATAACATTCCTCCACACTTTCCTTAACATACGTCGATCTAATTATATTTTAATTAGTTTCACAAAATTCTTTCTTTAGACTTTAATGTTATAGGCATAGAGTTTAATATGGTTTGTGTGTTCATGTTGTTATTGCCTTAATGTCTTAAGGCTGTTATGTGCTGGCATTGCTTTTTCTTCGCAACGTAAGCCTCGGGCGGTATTAAGATGAGGTTTACATAAACTATGTGTTTCAAGCAAGTTTCTGTACATATTGTTCGTAATGCTTTCAAGTAAAAAATCCCCTAGAGAGGTAATATTGCAAAAATAATGAATATTGACGCTTAAGAACGATGAGATAACATATGAAATCACGTCACTTTTGTTGCCTAAAGAGAATTTATTAGTCATATTGAAGGCACATTACGGAGAACCTTTTGGCTAAGCCATAACTGAACAAGTTGATCGGCCACAGGTAAAGCTTCCCTTTATAAGGTCGGCCCCTAGATGGGTGACCATACTGCTAAAACAAGTTCCTCCCAGCTGTATTATTTGTACATATTTGACAGTCGTTAGGGGTTGAGGAGGTTTGGTGAGGTAAAACTAGCTGTAGCCGGTTAGACTGGAAGCCGACCCCAACATAATTGGGAAAAGTTGGGATAATGATAGAGGGCACATGAGAGCCTAGCAACAGAACAACAATTAATTTATAATTTGAGTGAAAGAATTTAAAACTTTAAATTAAAATATAGGCGTCTAGACGATGAACTCGTCATCAAGCTAACACGTTTCGTTGCTATGGCAACCAAGAGGATGCTAACTTGTAAGGCTTAAGGCTCGTTTACATTGGATCCACGCACCAGTAAAGATAGGAGAGAAAACTACAAAATTTAGACTTAAAAATGCTAAATCAGATTGTATAAATCTCAACGTTAGCCTTAATATTAATTAATTAGGTCTAGATTAGGATGACATAAAACTTACTTCAAAAACACTCAAAATCAACAAACTAGATTTACCAACACCAACTAAGCACCTTAAGCCACATACCTAAAATTATTGGATGAACCGCTTTGTTTGGGACAGTAACTTGCCCGATGTAAACGCACCTTGCCTATACTTTCTTTAGATATTCCCTTTAGTGTCACTAAAAGTAATAAAAGGCTTATAAACAACGACTTACAGATTTCGAGAAACAAAACTTTTAACAATGAATTATATTAAAAAAGTTATATTACAATTTGACTGCATTGATATATTATAATTGAGGATTGGATTAACTTACCTAAGTGACATCCAATCGTAATTTTATGAAGGTTGATCTGAAATATAATTGATTAACAGAGTAGTATTCCCATTCGCTACTGTGTGGCATCGCGAATTTTTTCAGAGAATAAAAAAAAAGTTTTTTAGTCTATGGCAACTCACAACTAAACGTCACTGATTTAGAGCTAACCATGATTTTGTGGGTCCCATTATGCCAGGGTTCAGCTATTGATGCTGGGGTTGGGGTGGGTGATTATATTTCAGATCAACCTTCATAAAATTACGATTGGATGTCACTTAGGTAAGTTAATCCAATCCTCAATTTTATTTCATGTTGATCTGAAATATAATTGATTAACAGAGTAGTTGTTCAGAGATTGAGGCATAATGGGTACATCTTATAAGCCTGGATATGATGAATAACGGTTAAGGCTTTATAATTATTAAGATATCTATTTATAGTGGCATATTATCCTAATATTAGTATCTATATTTGTTTTTATCCATATATTCTGTCATACACATTGATTATTGATCAACTATTAATTTCCATTTCTTATAAAATTAGTCTGTAGTAATTAACAAATTTTTCTAAATGCCAAATTTGTAAGCCAAAAGGGCAGAACATGTTGATGCATATATTGTCCTTATATTTTCACCACATCAAAAAATGTTTAATACATATATTCTGTCATACACGTTGATTATTGATCAACTATTAATTTTCATTTTTTATAAAATTAGTCTGTAGTAATTAACAAATTTTTCTAAATGCCAAATTTGTAAGCCAAAAGGGCAGAACATGTTGATGCATATATTGTCCTTATATTTTCACCACATCAAAAAATGTTTAGTACATATATTCTGTCATACACATTGATTATTGATCAACTATTAATTTTCATTTTTTATAAAATTAGTCTGTAGTAATTAACATTTTTTTTCTAAATGCCAAATTTGTAAGCCAAAAGGGCAGAACATGTTGATGCATATATTGTCCTTATATTTTCACCACATCAAAAAATGTTTAATACATGTTTTAGGCAAATAAATACTTCTTTATCTTTGTTCTATTACTGAGATTAATGTAATATGAGTTTTTAAGTGGAACAATGAACAAATTTTATGTTATGTTACACATGTTTATGCAAATAAATATATCTTTATCAATTGTTCCACATATTGTGGAGACTGTGTCCACCAATTTCATGATTGACTATTAATTACCAATTTGTGCTCTTTTTGACATCAATGTAACTATGACTTTTTTTAAGTCATACAAATTTCCTGCACCTTGTGCAATTTGATACTTAACCATTAGCTTTTAACAATGTAACTATGGATTTTGAGTAAGACACATTTCCAATACATAGTGATATTGTGTACAGTTTGATAATTAATTATTCATTATTAACAATGTAACAATAAATTTATAGTAACAAATTTTCTACACATTGTGTTAATTGTGTCAAACAATTTGATAATTATTTACAATGTAATTATGATTTTTTCTAGTAATACAGATTTTCTTCATATTGTTTTAATTTTGCCATAAAATTAGATAATTAGTTACTAATTTTTGCTCTTTTTTAGCGCAGTAATAATAAGAGTATTTAAGGTACTGCAAGTATTTCTTATTTATAAGCTATTAATAAGAAATAACAAGATGATAATGAGATATTCCATTTACTGTCAGTTGCAGTTTGTAAGTCACTCAATTATGATTAAAATTAAATTAAAATTTTTGTCACTGCAGTTGTCGGTTCCTAAGACATGAGCTATAAGGCCTTGCAAAGGTAGTAGAACCTACAACCAAACCACCTTTTTCCCTGATTAAACTCAAGAGCATTCCTGCTGCTCTTGCAGATGTACTGCTGGAGTGTGGGATACAGCTGTCAGCAGGTATAAATTTGATACCTGATTAACTGTTTTGAAGGCCAAGGGTAAAACTTTTAATATGGTAAAGTTAACTTATTTCAGGTATTGGTTAAGGCTACAAGGATCTTTAAATCTTAGAAGTTAGCCATAATTTATGATCTTAAAAGTAAAAAGTACATTATGGTTCCTTTCCTTTTTTACTGAGAGTAAGGTTGGTTATCACAATTCTCATCTTATTAATTGTCAGGGTGTGACATGGGCTATGTTATTTAGTTTAATGTATGAGAGGGCGGCTAGTACCCATTGAGCAGCTATCCAAGCTAGGAGTTAGAAGATTTTTGTGTCTTGGTTCAAATAAATAACTAAATAATTCTGTGTCTTCAGATACAGGTGTATTGTATGTTTCATTAACATAATATATGTATGTTTGTGTCTATTGTCAACAGAGTTATTCCTGTGCCATATAATTATGTTCTAGCCTATTTTGTCATCATGTTGCTTGCAACCAGTTGTTGCAAGTTCTATTTAATAACCATCTATACTTTCTTAACCGATAAGCAATATGTTTATAATATTGTGTTTTGAGGCAGCTAGCAGATGAGTTAGCTGGTTCAATACAAAATATGGGTTCTGGCTTTCTGTAATACAGGCAAATCTCAATCTGAGTAAGCCTCTCAGAAATCCTTTGTTATCCATACCTAATTCCTCTCCCATCTTTAGAGTCAATGCTGATTTGTGGAAATTTAGGGTTTTGAAGCTAGCTCCATTCTCTAAACTTTCTATTAATGTTTCCTAATTAATAAGGGTGAAGATCAAAATAGGATCCCGGTTACTGCTTTGTTGACACAGATGGTAACATGATGGTTAATGAGCTATCTAACGTTGGCTTCTAACTGCTTCCCCTAAGAGATGCTTTTTGTCAGGGCACCTAGTCTGCTCAGTGTGTGTTGTCGGTTAAAAATCCCAAAGTTGGGTGAATAAGAACTTAGTGACTTTTTGCTTTGTCATTATTAATATTCTGAAACATTTAGTAAGGTAAACAAATGTTGGGAATGCTTAAAAAACATATTCATGTCCACTAAGTATTGATGCATATACATTTAGTGTTTAGTAGCATTAATGTTATTGGGTGCCTCACTTCTTAGAGATGTGTGTGTCACATTGTTTTTATTGCTATAGATAAACTTGTGGGGCCCAAAATCTATTGATAACGAAACAAGTATGGTTTTTTCGTTGACTTACATGTGGAACTGAGCACTATTTATCTTACTTATGTGTTTGCAGCCATGTTACTCTGGCTGTATAATCTTGCAATGTGTTTTAATCCAGTTAATATTATGTTCTAATTGATGTATTAAATGCAAGTCATCATTCTAAACAAGGCACCACACTACAATTGTTTTCGCCATTACAATGTGTCACCATTCTATTAGAAAAGCTTTAGAAACTAGTTCTAGTATACATTTTCTATAATGTTCTTATAGTTTCGGATTATGTAATGGGGCCCCATCTTAGGTCAGTTGACAGCATCAAGATTGCTATTGTTATGCAACAAGGCTAAGTACTTAACTTGTTCTATTATTTTTTGTGTGTGTTTGAACATAACCTCTTGGGCAGGTTCACAGAAGGTTCCCAACAACCTTGCCAATTTGCTGATTGGGCAATGTTTAATATCATTGATATTTAGTATCTCTATAGGAGTTGCATTCTTGCTGTATTTCTGATGTTAACTAGTCTCTATTCATAGTAAACCTAAAGTATTTATTGCACTAATATACTTTAATCATAGTTAACAATGAGGGAAAATCATTTAGATAAATGTGAGTGTAGCCCCTCTGTCAGCCAGACATTTATACTGATTCTAACCAATGGGTGGTCATTCAGACAACAGTTTGTTAAATTTCTAGTCTGTAAGGACTGTGGGTGCTGTACATGGACTACATGGAATTGCAGTAAATTTATATGACATTTTTAAACTCAAAGCGGATTAATTTTTCTGAGTTTAGGTGTTATTGAACCTAAGGAATCAGTTTTATCTTAAGACTGTGCAAGACATGTGATATTGATGGTCCAAGGTTCCCATATCCACAATTTGAAAACTATAATATTTTTCTATATATATTTTTGGTTTTCAGTTAAGAACAAATCTGATCTGTCCGTTGAGTTTGGTGGTCTTAAGAATATTAAATCTTTAGACATATATGTATATAGATAGAAATTTTTACTGTGAGTGCATATTTGTACAGCCCCTAACTCATGAGTTATTGATGGTCTGACACATATTGTTGATTTCATTTATATGTATATTGTTTATGTAAACAATGTTATGTTCAAGTATTTTAAGGTACATTAGTGGTGGTATGTTCACAACATGAAAGACAGTTAGATATATTACATATACCTGGTTGACAATTGCCTGCTGGATGCATGGCATGGTGTACCCTCTCGGGGCCACCCTTGTCCTGTGACCTCACCACCCTCCTGTGTCCTGTTCAGCGAGGGTGTCACAGTTGTATCATACCACTCTTGGGTCCACCTTGCTGTGCTAGCACTTTGGTTTGATGCCGGACCACTTATGTTTTCCACAGTCCTTGCTTAGGTTTGGAGGTGGTATTCGGTTATAACTTTTGTTATACATTCTTGATAGGTGCATTGGTCTTGTTTCTATCTTGAGCCTCGAATCCACCTCGAAGAGTGTCACCATTGGTTCTTGTTGTGGACTGTGAGAACCAGTGAACATAGTATGTTCTTCATCAAAACTGTCGTATCTCGTACGAAGTTTTGATCTTCGAGCTGTCTCGCGTACAAGCTCGGTTATACTTAATGCATGTTGTTCTATCAAAGTTGCGGGCTCGCGTCCCGAACTTTGTAGTAATGCATGTTCTTTGTGTAACATCAAAGTTGCGGGCTCGCGTCCCGAACTTTGTAGTAATGCATGTTGTTTGTGTACTGTCAAAATTGCGGGCTCGCGTCCCGAACTTTGCAGTAGGGTTTATCAGAGCTACGACGTCTCGCGAAGAGCCCGATCTTCGAGCTAGAGTCTCTCGTACCCGCTCGGTTCATGCATGTCTTTAGTACTTCGCATCATCTCACATCATATTTGTGTCCTTGTTCACTGAACCTAAAATCAGAGAAAACCTCACCTGTTGGCCCCCCTCTTTGAGGTTATGGGTCAGTGTTCCATCGTTTATATTCCGTAATTTGGGGGCGCCCACAATTTAACATCGAGCGTGGAGCATCGCGTACTAGCTCGGTTATACGTAATGCATGTTGTTTTGTGTACTATCAAAGTTGCGGGCTCGCGTCCCGAACTTTGCAGTAGGGTTTATCAGAGCTACGACGTCTCGCGAAGAGCCCGATCTTCGAGCTAAAGTCTCTCGGACCCGCTCGGTTCATGCATGTTTTTAGTATTTCGCATCATCTCACATCATATTTGCGTCCTTGTTCGCTGAACCTAAAATCAGAGAAAACCTCACCTGTTGGCCCCCCTCTTTGAGGTTATGGGTCAGTGTTCCATCGTTTATATTCCGTAATTTGGGGTTCCATCCCACGGCGATGAACCTAGGGCAAGGGCTGCGTACACGCATCCTGCATTAACTCCGCAGCGCCTTTATAGTCTCGAAGATCACTTTTAAACATCTTGGCCAGTATTTTCAAGGCTTTTGTATCACTTGGCAATACTTTTTCGACTTGAAATATGCCAAAAACTATTTAAATAACGTAATTAAAGTGTAATTAACAAAATCACCACGATGCCGTTAAGTCGCGAAAAAAGAAAGTGACGTTTAGTTGTGAGTTGCCATAGACTAAAAAACTTTTTTTTTTATTCTCTGAAAAAATTCGCGATGCCACACAGTAGCGAATGGGAATACTACTCTGTTAATCAATTATATTTCAGATCAACATGAAATAAAATGAGTAGTTCAGGTCACCACGCCAAACCGACTTAGGGCGACTTGTCGTTGGAAAAGAGTTTGTGTGATCCATTGATGATTGGTTTTGTGAAGCACAAGGAATAAATCTATACTCTATACTAATATATAAAGCTGAAGAGTTTGTTTGTTTGTTTGAACGCGCTAATCCCAGGAACTACTGGTTCGATTTGAAAAAATATTTTTGTGTTGAATAGACCATTTATCACGGAAGGCTATAGGCTATGTACCATCACGCTGCGACTAATAGGAGCGAAGATACATAGGAAAATGTAAAAAAAACAGGGCAGATATAAATCATAACTCATATCTTCTAACCACGGGGACGAAGTCACGGGCAACAGCTAGTATATTTATAAGTGACGAGGTGATAAAAAATGTAAGATTAAATCACAAGTGTTTGACATTAATGTTCAACTGTACATTATAAATACGACTTTCAATATAAAGTGGTTAAGGGTATACAACACGCCTATATATAATTATTTAAAATCAAAACTGCAATAGACCGTAATATCCGATAGCAAAGAAAAATTAGTAAACTTTATTAGTGTGTTTATATCTGTTTCATCATACATTTCTTACTTCTGATCTTAACAGTTTATTTTTAGTACTCTTAAATATTCATGAAAATATTTTTAATATAAAATATTTACAAAAAAAAAATGGAAGCCAAAGCATCTCAGCTCCCAGCACAAATAACATTAATTTATAATATTAAGCATCTTATTACAAAATCCAAAGTATAACTCACATAAAGCTGAGCTTTAATTTAATACATTTATTAATCTTCACAAAACTAATTAGAAAACATTCAAACGAATTTCGCCTTTAGATTTCACAACTTTAACTTCTATCTTCCATTCTAATTAATATCAATCACTTTGGCGAAACGTAAAATAAAGTCTAAGAGTTCTTTAAGAAGGGCCGAATTTCTCGCAAAAGCCACTGGGATCGTATAATAAAAATTACTCACAATTTCACTTAGTCCAGTGTTCCGACTGAAATTGCTTTTGCTTACGATTTTAATGAAAAACAAATTTGAGAGGGTTGTAATTACGGTATCACTAAGGCCCTGGGTTCGAGGTAGCGAGAACAGGGTTAGATTTATTTGTGTATTTGTTTGGTTGTTATCTTGATCTCAGCTTTTCTTGACGACCCGCATGGGATAACATTTTCTTACTGATAGATGAAATCTGAACCTTTGAGCATTTAATTTTATGATGTTTGAAATTTCTACTTCTGTAGCACCACGGTGTTATCGTAAAGACAAAGGCAATTCCATTTAATATACAAACTTCGCATGTCAAGATTATGAGAATGTGAAATGAATGGGCATGTTGATCTAGCATAGCTTATTTTAAAGCACCAGCATTATTTCAGTTTTAATACGCCTCCATTTAAATAAGACTTAAGATTCTTATTGAAACAAATTCAAATGTAAAAGTGAAATAGTATACTATAATGGTGCAGTCATAAAACTTATGGGTTACCATTATTTTTGTCAACTAATGTTCTTTAGCATGTATTTAATCCTCAAATTCTTGAGTCTAATACTGTTCTTAGGCTAGAAGTAAGTAAAATCATTGAAAATAATAGAAAAAGTAAAATTCTAATTACATACGTCGTAAGTTGAATTTAATTTGTTTGTTAAACTTTAGTTGTGTCGTATCGTTAGAGGACCGAAAGCAACACGTCGTTAATGAATTAATTTATTGCAATGTCGATCGCTTTGCTCGATATTATAATCCCTACTTTATCAGTAAAAGTAATGCGTTAATAAATATACCAAACGCTTAATTGGAGCCCTTAGCCACAGCCTAGGAGTATCGATATTGGCAGTAAGACCAATTAATATTACAGGCTTTCGTATTTTATATTTAATTGCGTCCAATATTTGGCAACAGCGTTTGAAGGTGGCCTTGAAAATACCGAGTAAATAAACATCGAGGCCATTAATTGGAAGCTTTATATTAATGAGGCCACCAATTTGTGAATTCTCGATTGATGCAGCGAAATATTTTGGGCTGAAGTGTAAAAGATCGCGGTTTGTATACCCGCAAAGACTGAACGTTAATTTGTGCAATTAAATTGATATTTTCAATTCTTGTGATTGTTTAGACGTTGAAAACTCAACTTTCGATATTAATAAAAGCAAAGCTACTGTCAGATAGGCAACCAATTTGTTAATTGGATTTAATTTGGGATTGAAACTTATAGAAATAATAACTGAGACTTGAGAGCAACAGCAGGAAGACATCTTTTGACAAAATTTCAACTGTATTGCTCTCGGATATAGCCTGATCGCAGACGGACGTTTGTACCTTTAATTCCGAAACACAAAAACAAATTTGTAAGGATATGCCTAAAAATATCATCAGCGCTAAATAAATCCTTCGTGTTCTGTCGTTTCGATTCGGCTTTCATCGTAACACGAAGCTTCCAAGTGACCTGTCAAACATTAAGAAACGAATGAATGCTTCAAGTGATTTTAAGCTTTATAGAAACATGAAATTCTGGAACATTCGCAGAAAACTGTTGATTAATTCCATAAACTTTGACATTCAGAGCAACCGTTGGAATTGTGACTTATTGAAACTAGTTCAGTTTTACTTCTTAACGTTTGAGACTGGTTTATTGAAGTCTGTTAAATGAAACTATTCTAGCGATAAAATTGAGAACTAAGAACTAAGGTTTTGTTTATTCAGATATAAACTCAAATTGTAATTTACTTCGAATTTCTTCAAGTAATTAAACCTTCTTTGAATTTAAATTATGACCGTCTCACAATAAACTTTATTTATTTTTTAAATTACTGATTGATGAATTGAGAAAGAGTTAGATGGCACCACGCAAACTCACTGTGCGTGAGGTTTCGTGGGAACGATCTCAAAGTATGACAAGTCTTAGAAACCAGAAGTGAGGACAGGTTTTTAAAAAGCAAGCACGGTTACGTCACAAACAATTAAACCCAATCATTACAAAGATAACTTAAAGTTAATACATCAAACTCTAATTACTGCAAAGGAATAGGTATGAATGGCAATTATCGAAATAACAATATGGCTGCTATGCTGAATAAATACAACGAAGGTCACGGAGATGTTCCAGCGAAGCCAGCTGACACCGGAGAGAGCGTTGCTAAGAGCGCTCCGTCTTTTATAGCGGAATGCTTGTCAAATCCCAGGTTCGAAAGAGGTTTCACTAAGGATCTTGAAGGAGGTTTCACTTTGAAAAGGAGGTTTCGTTAACACAAGCATATGTGAGGTCCATGAATGCTTGTTCTGGGTCTGCGCCTTGTTAGCGAGGGACTCATGTTGTTAAAAAACGTATGTTTTTTTGTCGATTAATTAGTTTGAAATGCTCCAATTTAAACAAAATATACATACACGATGCACATTTTCAGACGTCATCATTACTTTCCGATCGAATCCTATCTGGCGTTTACATTTTTGCGTCATATATTTTTGTATTCTGTTCCAAATCTCCACACATCCATTCATCCATCTACATATATCTATTGATTAAACATTCTATTTGAAAAAAAAATTGATGTTCTCCCATAAAAATTGTCATTTAATATTTTTCAAACTTCCAGTCATCTATACTTAATAACAAACGCGATATCTCGACACGTCTTTTAAAATTCCCGTCGTACAAGTAATCACTGTTCCGCAACTTGTATTAAACTAAAAGACAAAGTTTTTCTCGAACTTTCTTAGTCACTTTCGCGCAGTCTCACCGCAGTTTGTCTGCTCCCTGCATTAGCCTGAATATTTTAATTAGATTACAAATGAACATTGTTTTAGCTTGTGCAGGCACTATGGTTCCGTGCAATTTCCTTTAATTGTTGTGTTTATAACAGAAATTTGTTTAGGTGCTGTTTTGTTTCTTGGCATTTAAAAGTTAATGACTTTTTTCGGTAGAAGTTTAACGGTGTTTGGCATTGCTTAAATAAAGATGTAAATTTTTATGAAGGCCTGCCCTTCCACACAACGCCATATTGTATCAAACTAAGCAAAAGCTTTGATTATGACTTCTAGACAACTAATAAACATATTTTAAATGTATCTAAATATAAATAATTTGCATTTGCATCACGCAAACTTTTGTCCGTAGTGGGATTGCTGTCAGGGCCACTAACCGATGCAGTGGTAAGCTAGCTTCGTCTGTATCTGTGGCAATATAACTTTTATTTCTTTTGAAGGTGAATTCTGTACGAGTGTACATAGACATGTTTTTTTTTTTATAATCACTATCGTGAGACTGATTCATTATTAAATGATGTAACGGTTTACTCACGCGTATTTATCGGGGTAGCCCGACTAGTTTCGGACCCAACCGGAGTCCGTAATCATGAGCAGACGCGGCGGGATCGCGAGCCGAACTAACGTCAGATGCGCGGCCGCTGACGTCTGTTGAAATGTTTGTTTCTGGTATTTTCATTTATTTTGTTAGAAGGTCGGATTGTTTTTTCAGTTGTAAAATTCAACAAGCAAGAAGGATGTTGTATTACCTCACATGTATTGTCAGGTAGGCGAGTAAAATACACGAAACATAAATAGACTACAGAACTCATAATCTCAACATAAATTCAAGATTGAGATATCTACAAAAGCTTGCTCTAGGCATTGTTTCTGTGGGGATGAAAGGGCAAGGTGTCAAGCTGGTAAACTGAGTGAGAGCGGGATAGTGTGAAAGAGAAGGGAAAATGGGAGTAATGGCGGAAGACGATAAGAGAGAAGACGCATGAACAACTAAAGAAACTGTTTTATAATTGATTTTACAAAAATAAAAGAAGCTAAAACACTATTAAGACGTTTGATTTCCCACAATTCACGCCCACAAAAGTGGAAAACTGGGAAATCAGAAGAGTCAAAACGTTTCGAACGACGAAAAAACGGAAAAATTTTCAAAATTGAAGATGGCTAACGACGATCCGAAGGCATGGATGTCCGTTGGTTTTGGGTACGCAGACGATTTAATACCAAAATTTAACGGCCAGGACAAGAGCTATTCGGTAACAAAATTCGTTCAAGAAATTGAAGATAACGGCGAAATTTTTCAATGGACGCCGCTTCAGCAATTAATCATAGCGAGGAGGTCACTCACGGGTACGGCGGCGTTGTGGCTCCGGTCGGAACGACCATTCAGGACTTGGGAGGAGTTGAGACAGGCTATTATTAAAGAATTTCCGGATACATTAGATCAAAAAACCGCTCATGAACTTATGAGTGCTAGAAAGAAGAAGCCGGAAGAGTCATGCATTGACTACATGCTCGTCATGAAGGAGCTTGGAAAACGTGGCAAAATGCCCGATTACGTTGCCATTAAATACATTGTCGACGGAATTACAGGCGAAGAAACTCACAAAATTATGTTATACGGTGTGACGACTTACTCGGATCTCAAAGAAAAACTTCGTATTTACGAAACTCTGAAGGAAAAGATAAATAAAAAGCGAGAAGTACGTAGCCAGCTACCTACTGCTGATGTGTCGACAAAAGTTCGAGTGATGAGATGTTACAGCTGCGGGGAAAGAAGCCATCATTCGAAGGAATGTCCTCATAAACATCTTGGGCTGAAGTGTTTTAAATGTAATGGTTTCGGCCATATTGCACCGCAATGCAAAGTCACGGAAACAGCCGAAGGGGTTCCGAGTACATCACGAAGCGGACCGAATGTTGCCGACCAATCAGGTGCAAGTTTCGTCCGACGTCAGCAGTCTTCATTCCGACAAGTTGGTACAAGTGGTGCAAGATCGCAAGATGGTGGTGTAAATGGACCAAAGCGCACGATGTTCAATTCGGATGTCACATATTCGCCGGTTGATAGTGGCAGCATTGATGTTCCGCATAATTGTCACGATGTTCATACTGTTTCGAGTGTCATAGATGACGGACTTGACGTTTCGACAAACTGTCAGGAAGTAAACAAGAACAAAAGTCTCAAGTTACAAAAACCGCGGAAAATAATAAGTATACTGAATAAGTCAACAAGCGCTTTGATAGACACTGGTAGCGAGGTGAACTTAATTTCTCAAGAGTTTTATGTGTCAATCGGATCACCAAAATGTGAAGACGATCCATTATCTTTGTTCGGACTCGGTCAGGCGAAGGTGCAGTCCATGGGAACGGTTACTGTTTCGGTGACGATTGATGAACAGATCTATTATGACGTAATTTTCCATATAGTGCCTAATGTTTCTATGCCGTATACCGTGATAATAGGGCAAGAATTCTTAAAAAATGTTACTTTAATTATGAAAAACGGCAATATAGTGTTTTTGCCATTATATGATAACTGGATAGGACCCATGACTTGTTTTTTTTCCGATATTGCTTATACAATAGGTAGCGATATTGATAAAAATATTGCTAATCAGGTGATGCATTTTGTTAATAGCTATAAGCCGCAGAAAGTCAAAGATTCGCCAGTTCAGTTGCGTATTGTCTTAAAGGATGATGTTCCAGTAGCTCAGCGACCACGCCGGTTGGCTATTACAGAACAGAAAGAAGTTGAACGGCAGGTAGAACAGTGGCTGAAAGACGGAATTGTTCAAGTAAGTTGGTCAGAATATGCAAGTCCTTTGGTGCTAGTTAAGAAAAAAGACGGTACAGTTCGAATTTGTGTAGATTATAGACTAATTAACAAAAAAATTGTAAAGGACGAATATCCTCTGCCTATTATTGAAGACCACATTGACCGACTGGCATCGGCTAAAGTTTTCTGTACCATTGATTTAAAAAATGCGTATTTTCATGTGCCAGTGCATGAGGATTCAGTAAAATATACAGCATTTGTTACCCCGAATGGGCAATATGAATTTTTGAAGGCCCCATTTGGTTTGTCTATATGTCCTAAAGTGTTTACACGATTCATAACGGCTATCTACCGAGAGCTTATAGCCAGAGATATTGTGATTGTGTTCATTGACGATTTGCTCATTCCGGCCCAGGACGAGAAAGAGGCTGTGGACAGGTTAAAAGAAGTTTTAGATGTCGCCGCGCAGTATGGTTTGGAGATCAACTGGAAGAAGACACAACTAGTGGTGAGAAAAGTCGAATATTTAGGCCATATCATAGACATTATATAATAGACATTCCTAGCAAATAATACCCTTAATATCACTCTAATAACATAAGGAATGTACTCCCGAAATTTGGGTAACATTGTTTCAATATTACGTTCGAATGATCCAAAATGTTTTGTAAGAACACGTTTGTCGTGCTGTTTGTAAGCCGACTTAAACCTTGTAGATCATAATTTCATGTATGTTTCATGTTTTCTTTTGTTTCTGTATCGAAAGGTTGGAGAAAGATTTCATGTTCTTAAAAAATAAAGGTATTTTTTGGGTTATGTCAGCAGCCAGCAGCTCTTTGAATGTGAGTTGAAAGTTAATCATTTAATTTCCTGGAGTTTAAGTGAAGTCAGTATGAGATATTAGTCAACAAAAATTGTGTAAAGGTACTTCTAGATTTATTATAAAAAGGTTATCATTGAAAACGATTCATGGGAGGCTTGTGACGTTTACCTATTGCAATCATAAAAAAAACAAACGAAATATTTTTATTTTGTAAAAACTGGCGTGTGTTTACGACTTTGTGTACATCAATTTATTTTTTTCACAACCTCTTCTCTATTTTCTTATTTTTTCAACATTATCTAATGGCCCATTTAATTGATATGGCCATTGGCAACAGATCTATATAAATGGAGGCAACATTAACATTTTATCGTGCCCATAAAACCAGGGGTGTGTAAGCAATTTTTTCGAGGGTTAAACCTTTAATATAAATCATCTACTAATACCGGCAGGCCATTGCAGAAGTGATAAAACACTTGCTAATGCTGAAGGGATTTTAGTATAGCAGGCGTGAGTTTTTTTAGCGGAAAATTGTAATATATGTGAAGTTGCTTTCGAGAAATAATATATTAGGGACCCAAGTTGTGGCTGTTCGAAATAAAGTACCTGGTTTTTACGAAACCGAAATGTCGTTAAAATTAATGATTCTTCTTGCAAAATAACATTTCTATGGAAAAGGATTAACAAGAAACTACATCAGTTTTTTTTTTGTTTTAAAAGGGCACTGTTATAATTTCATATTAAGTGGTTTAAGACAGCAATTTGATTTGGAAAAACGTAAAAAAATAAATTTATTAAGTACCGGAAAGTTGGCAGCATATAAAAAATACACACAAGATACTAATTGTATCTCGAAAAACAAGCATTAGTGGATCACACAAGTGCTTGTCCAACGCAGGGATCGAACCCGCGACACGTCGCGCTCAGTAGGTTTGACGTGGTCACCGCAACGACTCGGCTATCCGTGCAGTGAATTTATGAATTTATGATCATGCTTTTTACTACCAATAAGTGTTGTCTTTTACCCGCACTGCCTAACTTTAATGCTATTTATCTTCCTTGCTTTTTAATTATGTGATTAAATAAAACAGCGTATTCAATATTTTTAAGAACATTAATATTATGAGACTTCTTTTACTATCCTGTTGCATCGCAAGCCTTACTTTGATAAGTGGCGGTAGGCTCGCTAGTTTCGGCATTCCATGAAGTAATTTTGGTTCATTATCTCAGTTCGAACCGTATTAGTTCGATAGTTAGTCTGCTTTGAGTTCATTTGGCAGCAAAACCACTATAACGGTGCTTGCACAGTTTCTGTATCTAGTAGTGTCGTGAGAATCTATATTCAGCATTAGTTTTGGATCAGATTACTTTACAATTGTTGAAAATATTAGTTCGTTGGTAGCAACCTTGGATGTAGAATTTTCCCCTAAAAATAATCAAAATTCTAGATGAGGTGTCAAAAATGGCTCTCAACATTTGTTACCTAAAAATCGTCTTTACTTGTGAACTGCATATCCGTTATAATCAATTGCTTTTTTTGACATATCTCATCAGTACCACAACACAAAGCACATGTCGTTTTATAGCAAATGTCAGCGGAGCCTAAATAGTTTTCAAGACATGTCTTATAAGTCAGTGGTCAGCTGTTTCTTTCACTCGCAGGAATTGTTAATAATTTCATAACTTCTCTTTCACACGTCTGGTGTTTCTTTAACGTTGCGTAATTAAAAAAGCCGTAATCTACACTTATCATGACCGGTGCACAATTTTTTTCAAGTTCGCATTCTTAAGCGTCTCCGTACGGAACCTTCAGGGTTGCGATCTCAACTCGCACTTGACTCATTTACATTTTGAACTTTGTCGTTATATAAATATGATGCAAATTTCCAATAACCCGACTAATGGAGGTCGGTCACAAACTTTTAAAGCTAAGAACTTTATCTGAGGCGATCTGTGTCAGTCTGCATTTTCTGCTCCGTCCTACTTACAGTATTATTGCCAATTTCTTGCAAGGCTTGATACAAGTCAAGTTGGTTAAGTGAATTATTACTTGAATAAGTTTTAAGGGGAGTTTTTGTGCAAACTTCGTCTTGCACTGAGTAAGTTATTTCAGTTGGACAGTTTACTTCATATCCACTGCAGATGCACTTGATCAAGTGTCATATTGGCCAATCTTTTAACAAAATGTTGGTCCAATATATACTCTAAATGTTGGCCATATAATTTTTTTCCGTTCAATCATTGTCATGTTTGCCTTACATTAGATTAAAAACAAACAATTTCTCATAGCCCGAGTATAATGATGTATCATTTACCTCACGAACATAAAGGGTCAACACACCTCGTACAGTAGTTAACACAAGTTTGTGCCTCCGTGTAAGTGCGCCCAGTTACGGAGCGATGCAAACTTGCGTTGAGCACGTACCTTAGCGACGACGTAGTTAAGTGGACGTCTGGCATAATTGTGGCCAGTAACTTTATTATGAAGAAAAATATAGTGGAAAATTTTATGGACGCTTTGGAAGAAAATTCGGTCTGGAGATAAGAGCTGTTGAAAATAATGACTATAGTTATTACTTGGGCAGGTTTTTTTGCAAGTTTAGTTTTGGATGTGAAATGGCAATGACCAAACATGGTCATTTTTTTCCTTTTGGTCATTTCTTTCAATCTAGTGCACAAATTCTGTCAAAAATGAAGAAAGTAAATCGAAGTAATTTCCTTCCCAAAAAGTCTTACACGGTATTAAATTCAAAAATTCATTGACCCATTTTGAATGAACCTTAATATTAGGATTTTATCCAAAAAGCTAACGTTACAAACAATTATAGCCCGCTAAATAAGCTACATTTGGATGGTTCAATAACTGACATCCACGCAGTCTGCCGAAGCAGCTAAAGGCTGCACTGAATGCCTTTTAAAAGCAAGCCGACAGCCCGCAATACGAGTTTCGACTGTGTGAGCGCGTACACGGGCAAAAGGTAGTATTATAAGATGCAAGCTATTCTTCTGGACTATTACAGAATAACACCGCCTCTTAAAACATAACAACCACGTGATGTTATGCTATTTAAAATGAAAATAAACTTTTTTTTCATTATAAACAAGGCACACATTTTTTGCTAATGAGAAATGTAATAAGCGATGCAACGGCTTGGAATGGACGAAGAAAGGAGGTTTCATGTTATGCACGTTTTAAAATTACTAAGAAAATTTTCTACATATTTTTTCAGTAAGCAGAGAATGAACAGAGAACATTCTTTGTTATTTAAAACTATTTAATTAAATAGAGGCTGTAAATAAAGTTGTAGGTACAATTTTTATTTCAGTGCATGGCAGCATCAAGCATCAAGGCTCTATTTTTTTTTGTAATTTGGTAGAAAAATAGCGTTTTATTTGACACTTTGAATAGATTCTGCTGGAGGATATGGAGTTTCTTGCCGGTTCTTCTCCATAAGAGTGACACTTTGGAACCGTGCAACTAGAGTCAGTAATATAACGTTTTAAAAGTGCCTGAGATACGGCCTATTTGATAAAAACTTTTTGATTTTGATTGATTTTGATTTTTGATGTAGCATGAAGACTGTTTTTTTCCGGCTGGAAAACCATCAAATGACTCCTTTCATTTTCAGTTTACCCGAAAGGAGTATCTAATTTTTACTGACACAAACCCACCCATCTCCCTTCCTTTGCCCTTCGAGTACTGGGGCCACGATAACAGTTTTGTATTGGACAATCCCCGAATCCCAACAACTTACCTTTAAAGCTTATGAATCGTGGCAGATTCATCAACGATACACGTATTATGAACGGTATGCTTCTGACGTTGCCTTTTCGTACGTTGTCAAAGGTCACAGCTGGGTGAATTTCCCGGACCCAAAAATTGCGTGGCATCGATGAAATCGGTACTAAAAAGCATTGTTATAATGTTCTAACATTTTTTTTTAGGTAGATGACATAAAAATCTATCTGTAGCACTAAATATTTTATTAATATAATTAATAGGTTTTCCAAAAAAAAAAGTTAAACCACATAATCTTTCATCGCCGTGTTTGTCCACGACTCACCTTGATGTATTAAAGTCATCATTGATCAAAAATGTATCGTTATTTATATTAAAACTTAGTTTTATTTGGTTCGTGAATAGTTAGAGTATTGACTCGGAATACATTTATTCAAATATTTACACAATACAACGTATGGTTAATAAAAAACCATTTGTCCCAGAACTACCTTTCATCGCCATGTCCTAAACATATTTGAGAATATTGCATATTCTAACGTTTTGCGTCGCTCCCGTTTTGCGTTAAACGTTGCATATAAGTAACGTCGAAAGGCTAGACAAGGAACGACGTGTGTACGTGCCTGCGTTTTCGAGCTATAATTAAAAGTATTCAATTTTTTTGGTACTGGACATTTTTTCTTTCATCGCCGTGGATAGGTCTAACTTCTATTTAAATAAGTTTTTAATCTCGATTGAGCATTCAATACAATGCCATTTATATTTAGCTTATTTGTAAAGTGTTCATTACTGTGAATTATTACCAGTTTTTTAGTAAATTGAATTATACCCCTTGATTTTCATCGCCGTGCTCTCATTTCCGTGGTTTCCGTGGACAAAATTTGCTATGGCAATGAAAAAAAATACACGGAAATGAAAAAAATATCATCGCCGTGCCTTGTAAAACAGTTTCCTTTCATTGCCGTGGCCACGTGTTTCATTTCCGTGACTTATGTTTGTTTCGCCACTAGACAGGAATGTATCTATTTATAGTTATATTATAAAAATAATATCATGTGTGACTGGATTTTTACACATTATATTCTATTATTATTGCGTATAAATTAATAGTATTTATTTTTGTTTCAATGATTAACTTTATCATTTAAATATTCTTGTACACTATAATAACATTTCATTGCCATGGACGCCTGTTTCATTGCCGTGCATGCATGTTTCATCGCCGTGGCACGGAATTTTCAATCTTGTATATCTCGTTAGTTTTTTAAGCTTTCTGCTAGATATTAAGCAAAACTGCATATCTGATCGAAAACTTGAGAAAACACTATTTTTTATTGTTCTAAAGTTGAAGAATAAAAAATCCACGGAAATGAAGATTTTTTTGGACCTGTTGAAATTCACCCAGCTGGTTTGTGGTCGTGATACTTCAACTTAATACCTTTCTTTTTCAGGGTGAAGCGCTAATGACTTCAAACCACGTCGAGGGTACGGCATGACGGTATGTCGGACTTCTACCGACTAAAAACACCCTGAGCCCAATCCTTAAGCCACTTACTCCAACTTTATATCTGACTTAATATTAAAGATACATTTATCTATCAAGTTTTATTCGTTCGTTTTGAGATACAGCTATACTATTAAAAAACGATAAAACACCGTATGGCCGTATGCCAGACATTGATGTATTATTTTATGTTATGCAGTAAAATTGGCCGGTGAAATATCGAATGTAGGTATGTTTGGTGGGTCTCAACGAAGTAAGAAAGTCTACTTCTAAATAATCTGGATACCATCTACCTTTCCTTTAAAAGCCGCACCTTTTCAAGCATCTACTCAAATGGTAAGAACCTTAGTTTGAAAGGAGAAAAGTCTTTTATTCGAACAAAATGATCATGCATTTCATAATGATAAGCAACACGCATTTTTTTTATCAAACCAAAATAATTTGTTCAGAAAACAATTCTATTCTATTTATGATAAAGTTTAAAGTCAATTCTCCTTTGTCTGTTCTTCAATACAATTCAACCTCCTTCACAAACCTCTTTCACCAAAATTCCATTCGTTGGAATGCACAATAATTCCTCGTACATAATTCAACGAGCACATCTACATACCTCACATAATCTTCACAATAAATCAAATGGTACAGCAATGTATTACGGTTTCCGACAAGAGTGCATCAGCTTAAGTGCAAGTAGAAATATTTTACAATGACATACATACAGGTTGATGTATTCAGGATATTGAGTTGTACATTACTTGAAAGGGTTCCATTTAATCTTTGGGAGGTAAAGTCGTAAGGCAGGTTTATGCTTGTATTAGTGACTATTATTATATTTTCATTTTATAGTATCTCAATATTAAACTAGCTGTTGTCTGCGACTCTGTCTGTCTGCGAGGTTTTAAAGATATGAAGAACAATAAAGTTCTATAATAATGATCAAGGCTAGTGCAACCGTTTACTCTTACGTTTAATTTTGGGCCCAGCTGCTGAATAAGGACTTTGGTTGGGTCTGAAACTAGTTGGGCAATCTCGATAAATTCGCGTGAGTAAACCGTTGCATCATAAATTAATATTATTCTCTTAAAAAATGAAATGATAAGTATTTCGCAAAAAGCAAGACTCGGCGTCGACAAAAAAAAATCCGAAATGCTTAGGCTCAAGTCGTATTATGAAAAACGACTCTTTGAATTTTGACTAAGTCTAAGTCAATGATTGTTTTATACCAGTAGAGAGATACCAGAGAGTGGTCTCCAAGCCAAAGGCCCCTGTACGCGACACGTGCTGTGAGTACGATCTCCGCATAGTAATCGACATATGCTTATTGTGTGTCTGGTCTTTGGAGGTTCCATAGTTAAAAGGTAAAAACGAAACCTGTCTTACCTACCTCTGCTGACTATCTTAGCTGTCCTGTTCTGGCTGTTTCTCATTATGTGATAGCTGGATAGTGGAAACTCACACTTTATGTATTTCTATTGCCGTTATAACGAAAAGAAATACCTATTCAAGTTAAGCAGCACAGTCCATTTTTTGTTGAGCATGTATTTTGCTTTGTCCTTATGTATGAAACCCTCAGCGTCCGGTTTCCAGCTCTCTCTTGGCCAGATTTGTATTAATACAGTGACACATTAAATAAAAGCTTTTCATGTCGCTTTAAATGAATTTGTATGTGATACAAAATTTCAGTAAATATATAAATTATGTAACTTTTAAAGCAAACAAAGAGTCAGTGCACCAGAAAATCATTTTACGAAGTTAATACAAAAACATTAAAGAAACAACCGACAAAAACATAATGTAATATACGTTTAAAATTAAAATAATCGACGATAATTAGCCAAACATGTTCCGCACGATCACAAGGGCACCTAAAGTGGCGCTTTAAAAGAATCATAATAATAATGTGAACCTTAAATCGTAAATACGCACGAAACGAGTGAATATGGAAATCCTAAACAAAATCTTTTTAGAAAAACATTTTTTTACTTTCTAAAAACAATAAAAAAAGCTTAAAATGAACACTATTTTAGTGGTAATAAATTGGCAGTATGAATCATATTATGATTCTGCAAAAACACCATTTTAGTCACCCAGTTCTTTATTACGTGAAAACATCGGCGGACATTTTTGTTTACATATTCTCGGTGACAAAGCCTGATAATGAGCTCACTGCGCTCCGATATACAGCGTGTATTTTTATGTCTGTTAACTTTTCGTGCTGAACGAAGTCAATTTAAAATACAAAAATGAATGTGTCAGTAAAGGGAAGTTAATAACGACTTTTTTTTGTACATTATTCAAAAAGTTTAATTAATTTTAGTTTTATTGAAAATGATTTTATCAATAAGCTCCAACAATGGTTTCCAAATATTAATTTGTGAACGTTTATACTAAATTTGTGTTAATGTTATTGGGATAAACTTTTTATGTAATAAACACTACTGCATAGCCTTATATTATTATAATAAAATCCAAAGCACCTTCCAAAGATTTTCTCGTGAACTCTTGGCAAAGTAAATCTTTCATGCACGATCACACAATACCTCGAATGGCCAAAATTCGATTCGTGCATGGACGAAATAACGTTTCGGGCTACGAAAAATCTGGACTGCGTGGTACTATATCAATGTATTGTCCATAAATATCGTGTGATCCTTTTTAATATATATTTCATTTTATTATTCCGTGGATGGCGGACCATCTATGTTATATAACTAGATCCTCCGTGTTTCGGAAGGCACGCTAAACTGTCGGTTCCGGCTGTTATTAATAGATCTTTGACAATCGTTACTTGTAGTCAGAAATTAGAATATTTGACAAGCAGTCTAATTTAGTGGTATCGTGTTGCCCTGGCAACTGGGCTGTGGAGGTCAGATCGGCAGTCGCCCCTTGTAAGACACAGGTACGTAGCTGCATCCGATTACACTGGAAGCCGACCCCAACATAGTTCGGAAAAAGGCAAGGATGATGATAATATATTATTGATCTCAATTTAGTAAAACAAATTACTATAATCAAACCACAAAAATATAGATCTACTATTAGTTATTCGTTCCTAACTTTTTATAACCAGTAAAAATACGCCCATAAAAATGTATGGTCCAAAGTCGTATCAGAAACTTCCAAAAAGTAACGAACATTTTATTTACGTTCCAATTCCTTTAGAATTAATGTGTTCTTAACTGCACTATAAACAACAACCTGTACATACACATACAGAAACAAATGCAGGCGTAACGTTGAAAATTACGAGATTTTTACGATATTACGATGTTCAGGCAAAATGCAACCTTCATGCGAATTTAAATTTGATATTAAAAAATCCTGGCTGTTGATTTTTGTATGGTGTCATTATTTTTCCTTCCTGCATGGCCGTTGATGTTCTCTTTTTGAAATAAAAGGGTGTTTTAATCACATTTCGTATTCGTGCGATACCTCATTTTGTTTGACTGTTTATTAATATATTTTTTTCAGATTGAACTGTCATTTTGTTTTTGTTTTTTCTTTTGAATGTGTTATTACTGATTTTTACGAGGTTTTTATGTAAATTGAAAAGGAATTTAAACCTAAACGTTTTTAATACGTAATTATGAAATACCGCTAAATAACTAAAGGTAGGTTAATACATTTCAATTCAAATTATTCTTGATTTTGTCAATCTATTACCTACCTTTGATACATTGGTATCACGTTACCAACGTTGACTAATACGAGAAATCAGATACCTCATCTCAAACCTAACCTGATTTATACCAGCCGTTCTAATTCACTTTATGACAACTATTTATTACATATTATATATGTGGGTATTAGAAGCCGTTAGAAACAACAATCTGTGCCCATAACTTTACCAATTATACTAGAATCTAGGCGGGCACGTGACGTCACGTCGCCAGCTCTAGGGCAAGAGATCGGCGCAGTTGTAACGTTAAACTACAAAATATTATTCGGTTTACTAAAACTATGGTAATTTAATTGTTCCTTTTATTCATTACTAAGACGCCTGCTTATAAGTTTGCGTGCGATATTAAAATTCGATGATTTCGGATATTGAAGTAAAAAAACGATTACAATTTAATTGGTTTCGAGATTTGGTATTCAAAATTCTGTTCACATTAACTTTGGCGCTTCAATGCCCATTTTTTTAGGAGCGCTATTGTTATCAACCATTAACTTAAAATATAAGAGTGCACGAATAGTCGAGTAAAGGTCAAACCAAACCCACGGTGCGCAATGAATCGCATATACGAACCCCGTTTTACGAATGCTTGTCCTCAATCTTTTTTGTAAAGCCCACTGCCACATAAAAATTAAATACATAAGTGCGAGATCGTTTATGAAAAATCTTACTAGCCGGTTACTCAACTCTCGTGATTTCATCCTTATATTTCCAAACCCCGGTCATCTCAACAATACAAACAGACCTTAAGCCCGCAGCAATTGCGCTCATAATCACTCGACCGATAGGCAATCTGGAATTCCAACAAGACATTATAATATATTCATAAGCAACACTCGTTTTGTCTAATTAAATTGTCGATGGCCCATTAAAGAATTTAGCGTGGGCCGAAATGGTGGAAAGGCTGAATTCATTCGGCCAATTGTAAAACATAGTCGTTATATGAAATTTATAATGGATAATTAACCCATTTTAATTCAAAAAGCGCAACAGTAAATTAAAAGGATGGGCTATTTCGAAGCTTAATTGTTTATTATCTTATTTACCGGTCTCATTGGATGTTTTTTTTTCAGGTTTTTGTACTTCATTTGTTTCTTTAATGTTTCAAGATGTTGAACAATGACTCTTAAATGTTTTGCTATATTTATTGTTTAAACGCGGTCATTACTAAAATTTATAAAAGTGCATAGTGGTTTCTTAGGTTTACGCGAATGTTAGACATTGAAATGAAACTACTTTTACGGATTTTATCGCGGTTTAATTTTAGATTTTAGTTCCTGACGTTTCGAAACCTTGCAGGTATCATGTTCATCACACAAATTAAACCGCGATAAAATCCGTAAAAGTAGTTTCATTTCAATTATAAAAGTGCAGATCAGAAAAGACAATGATAATGATGACACCAAAAAATTGTTTCAAAAACAAAAAACAAACAATAAAAATTGTACATTTTGCCCTCGATCATTTTTTTTAATTTTTTGCGAAGCCGATTTTATACCGTTTTCCTTTATCCCAAGCAAGGAAGGAAGCTGAGAGAAGTATTTTTTGAGTACAGACAAAATGACTAGCACACAAATATAACAATAATAAAATGTTGCTATACATATCACAGTATATTTGTTATCAATAAATCAACTTTTACTTATTTTTAAGAACTTTATTTACCTTCTTATACTCTTTATAGACGACCCCATGTTATTTTTGTTACATTAGTTAAGAGTAAATTATCTTTAGTTTATTTTGTGTACAAAATTGTAAGTAGCAATTTTGACACTTGAGATTATCAAAAGTCTTTGGTGACTATAATTAGTATCAAGTTTTATTAGCTGCCTGATTGCCTCATTAAAACTTAATTATTATGTTTTCTGATCTTATTTCGACACTTAATTAAAGTGTAAAATTATCTTTAATGTAATGGCAGCAGTAAATACAAGTAAAAATTTTTCTTTGGTCCCTAGTACTATTTCATTACTATCCGCTTCTTTTGTTTATGCCGTGATGATAAGTATCTTGTAGCCTCTCTAAATTGGTTATCTCACACCGTAATTAGTTTTCAAAACGGACCTGTAGTTCCTACGATATGCGCGTTCAAACAAACAAATTTTAATCAGCTGTTACTGTCGTGATACTTATTTTACCTCACACAGAGGATTAGCATTGCCATTCAACGTGTATTCAATTTAATTACTTTCAATTTTTTTTTACTTTTTGTTTTATATTTTACTAGCTGTTGCCCGCGACTTCGTCCCCGTGGGAAGAAGTAAGTTATGATTTATACCTGCCCTGCTTTTTTCACATTTTCCATTGTATCTTCGCTCCTATTAGTCGCAGCATGATGGTTTATAGCCTAAAGCCTTCCTCGATGAATGGTCTATTCAACACAAAAAGATTTTTTCAATTTGGACCAGTAGTTTCTGAGATTAGCGCGTTCAAACAAACAAACAAACTCTTCAGCTTTATAGATTAGTATATAGTATGTGCAAATTATCTTCTTTAAATAAGGATTCATCACCATACATAAAAACGGTTAATATGATCGTTTTCTTAACACGTTCCACTACATACAATGTAAAGGGTACGGCACGATAACTGTACGGATCCCTAAAAAGCTTTTGTCTCCAAATATTCACTTACCATTCATTCTTATAGCAGTATGTACGTCAGTAATATTATACCCAAGTTGCACTTTATTTCTTTACGAGGCAATTAACCGTAAGCTTAAGATGAAAGGAGCCTCTTATAGCTGTCTTAGTCGTAAAAAAGTAGGTTCAAAATAACGGCAGGTTTAAAAATTGAAGGTTTATTGTTTACTTGACGGCCAGAGTTCACGTCCTCTTTGGAAGCAACTTTCAGATTGTCCTTTGTTTAAAATTGTTTATGACTTTGCAAGAAGTATAACGGTTTTCATCAGGACTGAGAATGTTTTGTTTTTTGTTTTGAAAAAGGGGATCTGCTTACTTTTCTGCCTTGTCGCAAATATGAAGGCTTTTTACGATTTTTTGTAGTCTTGGGAAATTTATGTTTTTAAGTATATAAGTAGCAAATGATTGTACTGTAAATATTTAATACTGTAGTTTAAATAAAGAAATATTTAGATTATTTATTTGCCTAGCCAAAGTAATAGCCAAGTATTATATAAACAGTGTTGCTTAATACATTTATTGTGTTTAATATCGCTATTGTTATAGATCCTAACGAAATTAAAAATGAAACAAAAATACAGTCCATGACTCAACTAAAATGTAAATTTTCATTTTTAATCCTTATCACCGTTTTTCTGTCATACCAAAGTGTTAATTAGCGCATAAATTAAATTAGCAACATAAATCGGGGTCGTAGGTCAGGTGCAGTAAATCGCTAATTCAATGTAAGCCGCTACTCGTGTCAGATTAACGTATCTAACACGCGTAATAGATCGCCCGCATTCCACGCGAGCTTGCGAGGATTACAGGAACTGTCCGTATTAGATTGTAAAGGTGAAAAATAAAAGGAACGATGTTCAAAGGATTTTTTTCGGAAGAGAATGCTTCTTGGAATAAGTTTAGTTTTTTATTTATTGAATAGTTTATGTAGGTATACAAAAAATAATGAATGTGAGAGATATATATAGGTGTTGTATATTTTTCAAGAAATGTCTACGTGTTCCGCGATAGTAGAAGTAGTATATTGACAGTAACAGTGTGCGGCTTTATAAAGTTGTTCTAAAACTTTAATATGACTGATATTTTTTTTCGAAATATCATATATGAAGAGTGTAGTATATTGTAACAAGTTGAGGTGTCTCTTGTTTTGAAAGTTCACAAAAAATGCAAATAAACATGTTACTATAGCAGTAGAATTTGTGGCCATTTTGTAACGAATTCGATTTCGACCTTGTGACCACTATTTGGTCACAGCATCTTAAATCAGAGAATCGGTCAATTCATCCACATTTTTACCGAATATTTAATATTTATCTTCTAAAACAGAAGTGTACATTTTGTCCCGACATCTTGTTTCTTTGGTTTTTGCCAGTCTTACCGTCAATCAGGCCTTTACGACAATCTTATCAACGTCACCGATCAATCTTGCTTTCGTTCCTGCGACCCGTGTACCTATGTCACTCGCTTTAGAACAAATCATTACATCCCGAAATGTACAAAGAATAACGTCTAAGAAAAAACCCGTGTAATATTATCGTAGGACGAAAGTTTTGTAGAATTCAAGAGTAATGTGCTTTTTTTTGGTTTTTGTGTTTTGTCTTTATCATCGTCTAAAAACAGATCTAATTAAATAAGTGACTTTTCTAAAAACACTCCTGCTGATAATGAACCAATGGTAAAGAAATAGCAAGACAAAAGTTGTTGATAGCATTGTCAGGAACTAAATATCGGTTAAAGTTATTAAAGCAAAATGATCCATTTTTGCAAAACAATATTAAGTATATGCCGCGAAGCTGAAACTACGCCCTAAATTACCAAAAACACATAAAAAAACTATAGGAAAGCAGCACCGGTACCGCTCAAAATGATATCACTCTAAAAAAACACGATACAAAAATAACAGATTGCGATGTAACCAAACGCTTTCACGTAAACATACAGCCATCCATAGCAACATTCGTTTCCTCAACTTTTTTCCATCAAGGGCGTACTCAGAGTAACACAAACTTAGCGAAATCAAATTATATTTATTTTCCTTCGACTGCGCAGCGATGTCGGACTTTTTATAGACGAGGGAAAAAATATGATTTCGAAGGAAATGCGTCGTTATTTTGTAGGGCGGCTGCTCTTTTTAATTAGGTACTTGAAGCCTTGAATCAAAGCTGCTTTGCCGCAAAGAGGTTTTAATGTGCATTGTTTAATGTTATTGAAATTTACACGCTTGTATCTTAGGGAAAGATGATGAAGGAAAACAGGAGAATTTGTTGTTAAAAGTTTTACCGAGAGTAATGGGAAAAGGTCTTCGTCAACACATGGATAAAAATTATAAGTTATTTTAAGTGGTTTGGACTTGGGCAAGAAAGTGAGTTTACAAAATGTAATTCGGATTTTTTTTATGATTATTACTGTAAAAATATTTAAGTACGATAACATTATGATTGAAAATTTAGAGTAAAACTTAAATAATTCAATATTTTCAATATCGCACTATCACAGTGATTTAATTGACTGTCAAGATTATGAATGTGGTACTTGCATGCACGCTGCGCCAGTATCCAATGCCGATATTGACAAATGGCTCTATTAACTAGCCTCCTCAGACACTTACATGGAGAAATGTATTTTGTATCTCACTGTAGCTACATCATCAATCTTCGTAATATAAACACAGTCTTAATTATTTCGGTGCTACGACGGCGTAGCTGCTACGTTGTAAGCGTAGACAATATTTAAACTGCTACGTGCTTTAAATGTTCTGCTCTTTCTGACCTTTTTATATTACGCTCACTGCTTAGGCCAGTTTCTGGATTAATAAAGGTTTGAAATGAGTACAAAAAAATAAATAATGATAATTTAAGCAGCAATTCGCCATACCAATAACCCATCTGTTAATTTATTACTAGAATCTGTCCCCATACATTATATACGCCGGTTCAATGGGTACATAAGTCATGGCTATCCACACCCGATTCCGGTCTAAAGGATAATCTATTAGTATAAATCCATCACAACATTGTTAAGAGTAGTGTCTAGTGCCTATGATTTATTCATGGGGACTGCGCTTAACGTGTCCTATGCGATTTATGGTGAAAATATTTGGCAAACCATAATGTGCTAAGAGCTTAAGAGATAATGTATTGGAGGTTGTGTGTGTTCTTAATATAGAAAAGAAAGCATTAAAATGTAGGTCAAGGAAAGGCGAAAGGAAATATGGTTGTGTATCTAAATTGTAATGAAAAATGAGGTCAGATGGCGATTTCATGGGACCCATTGATTATGTATACTTTTGGTAATGATTTTTAATAAAGGTCAAAATGGATGATTTCTAAATAAACATGTAATTTAAGACAGTTGGTGATGTTTCGCTAGTGAATAATAAAAAGACCATCAAGTACCAGTTTTCGAATTCGGCAACACTTTTAAACGTTTCGTTGAAAACATCTGCTTCGACAATTGCAAAACCACTAAACCGTAAGCAATTACGCAACAAGGAAACTCAAAGCAATTTTAAACCAAAAAACGTGCAAAATTGTAAATCTAATACCTCGGCCTACCGACAGCTATGGGGGAGTTAACGGTGCGGCAAATGAAACGACATAAACCAATATATGGCCCACTTATCGCCATCATGCTCACCTCTGGGCTATGGATTTGCACGTCATTTGTTGCCCCGCTGTCACGCTTGAACCGTGACCCAACGAAATATGGAGCAATCTTTTTTAATGTTCGCGAACTTAAATGAATTTATTGATGGTTGAGCCTTTCGCAATATGGAACGATTATAGTAAATTTGGGGATCGGTTTTGATGTTTCAGTGGTTATTACCGTGACTGAAAAGCACGAGGTTTTAGATTAGGAAGAAGCCTTTACAAAAATATGGTTATTGGTCTTCATTTCGAAGCTTGAAAATCCCATGTAGATTTCTAATGTATTAGTTCAATTTGAGGGAGGTCAAGTCACTTCCTAGTGAAAAATTCATTATCAAGATCGAATGAGCAGTCACTTCGATTTTGATCAATTGAATACATATGACATGGATACATATAGCCAAAAAAAATGCCTGATCCAACATACCTTGCCTGTTTCCCACACCTGAGTTCCATCAAACATATGTAATACGAAAATATTCAAATATCTGTATAATCTAATGTCAAAACAAATAAATCCTCTCGTTCGCCTCTGTGACACGAATTCGCACGTCATTTGTTATCTGACCAACCAAAATTTATTCCGTCAATTAATTCTGAAATGTTTTTGCGTTCTAATTAAATTAGGGCCTATATATTTATAGCTATGGGTGCCTTTATAAAAATAATATGACAAGATTGATTGTTTTACCTTAGGTTTATCACCTAGGTAAGTAATTTACGAACGATCAAAACCGGCTATTGAGAAAGATCGAACACATCGCTCACTATGGTTTTTTCGTGGTGATCTTTACCACTCGGCTGCTTCTGCAGCTGAAACCACCATCAAGCATTACCATTAAGCAAACTGATGACAAACAACACTAAACGTACAATCATCTCACTATTTTAAAATTAATTTACACACATGCGGCTAAGCACTGGTTACCTTATAACTAGAATCTATGTTTCTATATGAACCTACGTTCTATGACGACCCAATAGTCTGAAGCCCTCATTATTGACATCGCGTTTTAAGCTTTAAACAATTAAGATACACTGAAGACGTTAACAAGCGGATTTGATGCTCAGTTAATTCTGTGCAAACGCTTCTGACTGAATATTCAGAGAACACTTCGTTTCCATGGCAACGGAAGCAGACACTTAATCTTGTTAGACGTCAAGCATGCCCTAGATGTGACTTGTCGCGTTTTAAAATGTATTTAAAGAGAATACTATCTGTTCCGCGTCAAGATATGTTGTTTGTCTGCAAATAACTTTGTTATTTATTTACTTGTTCTTGATGTAGTTACTCGTAGTTTCGAATATTTGCTGTAGAGGACGATGATAATTATAAACTCTTAAGTAAACTAAACTAAGTATATAAAAATAAGTTTTTAAATCATGTAGGTACCTAATAGTGTTTTTGGGTAAAATAAGGAGGTTTAAATGTTGATAAAACATTATGAATACACCACAGTATATTTTCAACACTTCTTTAGACAGTGCGAAACGTGACGTGAGACCTTAAATATTAAAAAAGTAAATTAATTTAAAACTTTCAATCTTCTTAACTGAAATTTAATTTAGTAGTCAGTCAAAATGCTCAATGCAGCCATCTGAAATAATATTATGTTTTGAAGTCTCATAATTTAATTTTTATGTTTGACGCAGAATTGTAAAAACACGTTTTAATGTCTCCATAAACTTGGTGTTTAAATGACTTGACAGTAGCGCCATCTACTGTCGGTTTCTTGTCGTAAATGTAAATTGTTATATTATACAGTTGACAAGTTTTTTTGTTCGTAAAAATAGATTTTTGACGAATCACTTTATTGTTGCTCTAAATTTTAGAGCAAGACTGTCAATGTTTATTATTTCTATAATTGTTTGTGAGTTAAGACGGACGCAGATCTTTTTTCCGGATGGGAAATCATCAAATGACCCCTTCTGATTTTTGTTTACTTCTACTGAACCCACGCATGTTCCTTCCTTTGCCCTTCGTGTACCATGTCCACGCGAAACCCGGCTCTGGCAGGAAAAGAGGGTGCTGCTAAGGAGGTTGCTGCTCTCTTTCTTCTTTTCCAGTACAACGGCTTAGGAAGCAGTGAAGAGTGGGAAAATCTAGGTACTATCCCGTGTAAATTGATATTCCAAAGATTCGGAAGCCTTAGCCGTTTTAATAGCCTACAGCTTTACTTATTTGGTGGTTTCTGTGACCTGTCCTTAGCTAAATTTGTATTTCTTACTAAGTGAATTCCTCAATTTTGGTGAGTAATAAGTATGTCTATGGTTTTTTTTATGCTTGTGTGAGGATTGTCCACAACGAGCACGCAAGCAGTAGAAGTTGAAGATATTTTTGCTTTTCTCAACACCCTCCTCACGAAAAAAAAATCTTGTATCTCAAGGAATTTCACAGACATTCAAGTGGCATGTGTAAAACCTCATAATACCCAGCGCAAATGCTCTTTACACGCGAAGATCGAAAACGCGTCACGTCCCTAACGGTAGAGTTTTTGTAGTGACGTACACCCCTCGGCTGCCGTCTAGCGTGTTGCCTGCATTAGGTATTCAGCGCTTTCGCCATATTTTAATTACATTTATTAAATTCTATACAGCGTAATTATTTTAAGACAGCCAAGTTCGAAAGAAAAGCCAAGTGCTTACATAAATTCTTTATGAATGTTCCGAGACCTTATTCTGATTAACTTTGACGGAAAATTGTATCGTCGTTAAACCGCGGCGTTCAGTGTTAATGCATTTTTTTATGAGAAAATAAATAATGGAATGAATTTGAATGAGTTCAAAGTGGAGAGGGTAGGAAGTGAGATAAATGTTTTTTTTATAGATTTTTTCTTGAAATGTTAACTTTTATGATCATGGCGGACTACCATTAATAACTGGATTATTTTTATTTTAGAATTTATAATTATTCCGTAATCACGAGGTATTTAGACCGTTTGTCGTTTACCGACTAGATACTTTTTTTTTATTTGTTCTTGAAACGAACTATTCTCTTATAAGTACTTATAAACTTTAAAATTTTAACAAGTATCGACTGCGGAGTGAACCTACTGAGTCAAAGTTGTATCAAATGAAAGCTATTTTAACTCAAATAAATCAATCTAAATTCATGAATATAAATCTTGAGGTAATAAATACAAAAAGCACATACGTTTTGGTATCGTAATTTTGGCTCAGTAGCTTCTTTTTGCATTCAATTACATACTTTTTGTTGTAGGCTAAAAACCAAATCTTATCTCATATACACGCTACACTTTTCAATACAAAACAATTTATTATACACAACAAATACAATTAAAAACTGACAATTAGCCAGATTAAATCGTTTCGAGAAATTTATGTGTAAATACTTCCACGAACATTTACAACGTAATTTATTTACAACAGTTATTTTGAAATACACCTGAGTCCTAATCAGAAATGCTGCTCAGTGCCCTGAAGCGAAGCCCTTTGGGAATATGTTGTTTGGAGGTTAATAATAACTTATTAGGATGGTCACACACGACCGCCATTAAAAAAAAAACCGTTTAGACCGACAGACAGATTTCACAGAAACAAAAAGTGAAGTCGATATAGTATTTAAAATCTCGTGTGACGTCACCTAACACTACCTTTTCTACAAGCATCATCTTTCATCTTAATTGCTTCTAATCTTAATTACATTTCAATGATGAAATAAAATACAAAATGCGAATTCATTGGGTTTTCTAAATCTGTCTGACGGACTAACAAAATTAATTTTTATACTACACCATCTAGTCACAAACTAAGCAAAGCATGTATTATGAGTACCTAACTAACAGATAACTAATAAACACACTTATGTATTTATAAATGTGTTAAGACTTTGTGTCTGTTTAATTTTGTCATGAAGCCTAGCATTATCATGACAACTTACGTACGTTTGCTTGTTTTGTTTACCTTCAAGCGACGTTTACATCATTACTTTTTATGCAAAATACTTAGTTCTGAAGTATATTATTGGTTAACATTTATTGGTGAACTTGATAAATAAATAAAGTAAATGTAACTGCTTTTCACATTGAACCTATCGCGTAAATACCTTAATTCCCAATTCCCGGTATCCCGTAGGGTGATTCCGCCACCTATTGTCCTGCTCCACCCTTCTTAATTAGCTCGGGTGTATTTTAATTCGAAGCTTTACTATACTTAATTGTGTTTTACTTAATATGTCATCCCAACTCTAAATTGCTATCAGTTCCCATTATCCCAGGATCCCTCGAGTACCGCCGGTGACAAGTCAAAGATATTGCTTTGAGAGGGGAAAAATATAGTTTGAGAAACTTTTATGAATAGTTTATTTTATGATGCTTTAAATAAAACTTTAATTTTATTTCTTGACTCACGATATTTATTATTTGTATTTACGTAGAATCCTATTACCATGTTCATGTATCTGACAAAATATAAAATAACCTGTTCGACCTCGCGACCCCGCAGCATCAGCTCATGATAAAAGACACGACTGGGTCCGAAACTAGTCGAGCTATCCCAATAAATACGCACCCAATAATTAGTTTAATTTAATGTTATCTTCACGAGAGTAACCATTAAATGCTGTATAGAAATAAAAACCAGCAATGTCCCTACCATTATCCTTTTCCATAATTTCAATCTAAATTAGCTGACATTGAACCGTCATAAATAAAAGAACAGCAAAAGACAAGTCAATTAAAGAAGTTGCAAATAAAGTTAATTGAAATGTATATTTTAATATACCCAGCAGAGCCGCTGAACGGTTGCATCTGTCCTAACCAAACTTTAATTTGTCCCCGACCATTCAGTTCTGCCTTTGTAATGAGGTGGGGGCAGGGAGTCAACGAATGTGGATAAGAATGCTTCAAATTGCCTGAGGTTTTTTTATTAAGTTGGAAATCCGTTTTCAGATTATTCATTGCATTAATAGAAGTAGGTACTACTAATATTATAAACGACAATGTTTGCTCCTGTTTCACTCAAAAACCACTGAATAGATTTAGACGAAACTTAGTGCACCGATAGTTTAAAACCAGGTTTAACACAAAGGGTAGTTTTCATCGCGATTTTCTGTTCCGTGGGGTTATTTTCCATTTTGCAGCGGGTGTAGTTAGTTATTAAATGATGTAACGGTTTACTCACGCGTATTTATCGGGGTAGCCCGACTAGTTTCGGACCCAACCGGAGTCCTTAATCATGAGCAGACGCGGCGGGATCGCCGCGAGAACGCGCCGAGTCGAACTCTGAGTAAACCGTTACATCATTTAATAATGAATCATTGTCACGACACTTACTATCAGGTGTAGTTAGTGTTTAAATTTAAGTATTACAACTCGTACTTATATTCACATGAAGAATTAAAATTAAAATTTCAATTTTAAAGCATTCTGATCATTAAATATAACAGAGAACTGAGGGCATAAATCTCACTGCCATACCCACAATAACTTTAAGACAGTGCCCCTTGAAAACTGATAAGCGTTCATCAAGGACATACCCCTTGAGTATTCTTATCCACAATCTATAATTCCTTGGACAACAGTAGCAGACAACCCTTTTGCCCTAAGCTTTGTAATTTAAAGCAAACAAGAGCTGACATGTACAATTATTTATACCCGACTATTGAAAATATTGTTGTTGTATTCATCCACATTCAGCCACGTTTTGTGCTGTTTATTTTTATATCAATATTAATATTTTCAATAAATTTAATGTAATTGATTTATAAGTAAACAAATTGGTCGATCAATGGTCAAGCTGCGCTTGCCATGGTCGGTCCGTGGATAGTCTATGTCATAATGGGTTACTCGACGTTAAATTGTGGGTCCCGGCTGCTATTCATACATCTTCGACAGTCGTTAAGGGTAGTCAGAAGCTAGAAAGTCAACAACCAATTAACAAAAGTCTAACTAAGGTATCGTATTGCCCAGGTCAGATGGGCAGTCGCTCCTTGTAAAACAATGGTACTTAACTGAATCCGGTTAGACAGGTAACCGATCCCAACATAGTTGGGAAAAGACTTGGATGATGATTGCCGCACTGGTATAGCTTCAAGTATTCTTACGTGATTTGTCTGAGTTTATATAGAAAGTCCATGAACACATAAATAAATGTTTGTACTATGAGATCGTAAAAGATGTGCTTTATCATTGTGAAAGCGAGGCAACGCATTTTATTGCACGTAGCGGTGTCTCACTTTAACAACAGCAAGCAAGTTTCGAGAGCTGGTAGTACCGGCATAGATTACGATTTCATGAAACTAACATAATTTAATATTAAATCGTAGTCATTAGCATTATTTGTATAAATATGCTTTTAGTGCTCATGAAATGTTTAATTGAGGATATCAATTATTCTCACATAATATTTATACTATAAATTTTATTTTTTGCATGGTGATGTTTTCATCGTGGATGGTTTAACAATATTAATATTAACTTGTCCTCACTTCTGGATGAAGTCAAGTCCGAGTTGAAGCCGACATCAAAGGTTCCATACAAGTAGGCTAAAAATAAGCAAATCGGTTCAGTGATAAATTTGAGGGTTGGGACCCGTAAATTTATTTGTCCCTCACAATTACTTTTATAGTCGGAACAACTTTGCCTAACCTCGATCTTTAGTTTTAGCTATCACGGATCAGAATGGTCCATTAAATACATCTGAGTCTACCACCAACAAAAATCTACAGCAATCCATCAAATTGTATTCCGAAAACATACCAAACTTTGTTCAAATATTTGCGACCACCACAAATGTTTGCCCAACAACATCATAAATACATCACACTGTTATGTACATATTTTCACACATACAGCCGAAAAGCCTTGCACCTCAGCATTTTCAATTCTAATCTATTATCATAAATCAGCTAAAGCGTTCTCCACATTGTATACGGTATGCCATGACACCATTAGCACCCATACAAGATGATATATTACTCCGTAATCCACATTTCGACCTCCTTTCGGATAATGACGCTATTTAATCGTACCTCTAAGATGTTTGGGGCTATTGATACTCATGAATTACCACTTTGATCTGTTTTTGAGGTTTGTAAACATTCATTCATTCAGGTCACTTGGTTTCTGGTTTCAAATGGGGTTTGGTGATTGGATTTAAAATTAATCGCGGAAGCGTTTCAGGTTGACTCCCATTTGGATGTTCATATTTGCTCTCAAACGTAGGAAAGGGATGAGCAATTGCCCAGGAGTGAAGATGCGTCTTGTCCGTGCCCTCTCTTTTGTGTTTATTTGGTTTTTCCTGAATAAATACCAAGTCTGCAACGCGTCGTCATATTTTGTTTCTGGGGCAAGTGCGATAGAGAAGATTTTTAGCCAAAAACCCTAAGACACACAATTGTATTTTTCTGTTCAAGTAACTTCTGGAAAACCGGTATAGCTTACCGCTTACTAAATTGCATAATTAGTATGCGGTAGGCTTGGATTTAAAGATAATAAATTGTTGGTAAGTTTATTTTTATCTTATAACAAGTACAACTTAGTTTCAGACTTTAAAACTACCCGTAGATCCTGACGTAGCTCCTTGCCTTTGAAAATTCTTAAATGTGCTGGTTTTTTCCCCAATGTTGTTCTTCACCGTTTTTAGCAAGTGATAATTACTTCGTAATACGCAAAAGAACCGAAAAGGCATTTCAATCGAGATTTGATGTCTTAATTTTTGTCTGAAGGATAAGTTACATGCAACGTATTTACTTACCTTTAAAAAAAATCTAAAATCTTCTACCGGGTAATCATACAAACCGACCATTACAATCAAGGCCTACTTATATCCCATCAATATTTCCAATCAAGAATAATTATCATAATTCCAATAACCAAAGCAAATAGAATTCAGCGAATTCCAAATCAGTTCAAACTGTATTTGTATTACAAATTGACAGGCATAAATGTTACACAAAACATTATTATACGACATGAAAATTAGAGAGAACGAGCAAATATATTTAAGTTTAATTTATGCCATTATCCGAAGCTCGGGGGAATGAGCCCGCAGGAATATTGATGGCTTAATGAACTGTTACATCAAATTGCTTAATTGCTGGATTCCAGTAGGTTTTTATTCATTGCGTTCGTTGGACAAATAAACGTGATAGATTTCTCTGTGCCATCGTCGTATAAAGATTATTTTGACTTAGATATAATATGTAAATTAGTACACCTTAAGTCTCTTTAATATAGACTTTAGCTAAAATGTTATGTTTAGCCTATTTATTAGTATTGAAATTAACTTTCGCTTATCGCTTATGTTGTTTGTTTTGAATAAGTTCCAAAGCAGCATTAATGTTTTAGGATTATATTATCTTCTTAAACAATTTGCAACGAAATTATAAAACATTTAAGCAATCTTTGGGTCTTTTTCTTCAAATGCCTAAGCCAAACGCCTTTACCAAGTTAAAAACATCTAACAACCATCACGAATATTGCCAACACGTAGCAAAAAGCTCGTATATTCATACAGTCATACAGAACCGTGATCAATTCACAAAAGTAGATCTGACAAACATTCGTACTCACCTGCCAATCTAAAGAGAGATTCTCTCGAACGCGGAAATCAAAGAACGTTGCAAAACAAACTGTAGAAAAGAAAAGCAAGCGTTGGGAGTTGTCAGTAACAAAATAACGCAGCAGAGAATCGCGCCAATACATAGATGTTCATGAAATCAAATCCGAGAATTTTCGGCAACAAACGAACTACTATGTGGGGCCACAAGACCGCCACGTCACGTCTTAAAGCAATATTACTGCGAGTGGAAGGGAGATACCGATATGTCTTGTATTGCGCTGTTACACTTTCACAACTATAATAACTATTTTATATCGTGGTGATTGTAACTTGTTTAGGCAATCGAAGCGCCCCAGGCTGTTTCTTTTTTTAATTTTAAACGACTCCCGCACTTAGGAATTTAATCCTTGTGTCGCGAGGATTTTCTCAAACATACGAATCACGTGCACGAAGACACCCAGTCTCAGAACAAGGATTCGTGGATCTCACAATACGAGTGCGCAACGAACCTGCGACACGACGCTCATAGTGGGTTTGCCGTGGTGACTTCAACCACTCGTCTATCCATGCAGTCGAACCGTATGTAACTGGCTTAGGCAGGTGTTTTTAGCCGATCGTTATTCCACAGTCCGACATATTATCTTAACGACATTACCTATTCTAACAAAGCCCTTTGCAGTTTTGTTGATAGACCTACCAAAATTTCATGACTTTGACATCATATAAGACGCGGTTTACCTGGCCCCATTTATGGATCGACATCACCTGTTTCGTTCGACACCCTAGATACCTATCGCTGAAGAAAACCTTATTGTTTTTGCTACGTTTAGATTTCTGGATATTTTTTGTGTTTCATTTTACTGTGTATTGGATTGGTTGGGATTCCTTTGTTTTGAAACTTGTCGATTCATGTTTCATATTTTTTTTGTGTGCAGCGTTGCGATTTTGTCTTTGTAGGATTTTGTACATTTCGAAAATCGGTGGGATATCTGTAAAAATGAAGAATGAGAACAAGTATTCCATTACATTTGACTAGATAGCCAAGTGGTTGAGGATATCACGCCAAACCCATTGTGCTTCACCCACACAAGAATTAAAAAGACTTGTCGTTTATAAAAAAAAAACGGCTTTATATTACTTACAAAGGCTAATAAATATTTGCAAAATAATTATTAAATCATCAAATAAATAAATGAGAAAAACCTGAAGACAAGAAAAAGAAAATTATTTTGTCATAAATAGGTACCATATTCTAGGCACTTAAAAAGAAAACAATTCAATTTTTCTACATATTAAGATATTTTAAAACTTAAAACATAGGCAAAGATAAACTTTAATTTAGTGTGCTACAATTTTAAGTGAACGAAACAGCACTAAAAAGCCTCTACATTCTCAACCGCAACACAAAATCGATAGAATTTATATTCACTAGGAAGGTAAGGACAGAAGATCCATGATAATTGAATATATTTAACGAACACAGATTTCTGATACCTACTTATTATACAGACTCTAGTTCATTGACAATGGCAAAAAAAACACGAAAAATCAAATTAATAAAAAGATTACATATTTTTTGCGTACTTATAAGGAGGGTGCCATAAAAAAAACTCCATACAAAATTAAGAGTGAACCTTCTGTTTTCACCACTCGCTGCTATTATATCGGCCGTCGAAAGTGCTTTTGAGAGCTAATGGCCGCTTTTTCCACTTTACCTGCGTTATTTAGCGCGTCCACCCGGAAAACAGATATAAATGACATACTTTGCGAAATGTTCTAGCTGAGGGCTTGCATAATATAACCTTTGTAGTTCTAGTTAATAGGGGCGAGGGCTTGTTCATTGGAGTTAAGAGGTGAGTGGGTTTAAGACGGCGTTCCTTTATTGCGGTGTGGTGATAAAACCTTTTGACTTAGCTTGAAGGATTGGTGTTCACTTTTAGTATGCTATGAGCTCTTAAAGCTAGGCTGCTGTATGAGTGGAAGTGAGACGGAGGATTCCTGCATAGCGCTGTCTTGTTTCCGAAGGTACTAGGTTCTCACTTTTAGAGCTTATCGTAAGCTTGTTGATGTTACTGATGAATGAAGCAATAAAAACTACTTTCGGTATAGTAAATAATACAGGAGTTCAATGAGTGGATTTGTGTGAATACGATTCCAGGTTTTAATCTAAGCAAGAGTCAATATGGCTTTTAAATAAGTATTATATAGGTATATAGTGTCAATGATTTAAAAGATCATTAACGCGCGATGGCAAGAAAGCGAAGCGAGCGTGTTGCGGCTGTTGGTAGCTAGTTGGTTGCGCTATTATTGAATAGTGTAATTGGTGTTGTACCGTCTATTCAAATAAATAAAAATGAATATAAACATAGCTTCCAAAAAAGTCACCAGAAGTGGTCAACTTTCGAGAAGGTGGGATACATTTTTTCTCCTTTTGTAAATGCAAAGACGCTGAAGCATCTAATATCTTATAAGTGAACCAAGTCTATATTCCGTTGTATTTGTGCATATGATTTGAATGTTTGTAGAATTCCCTGCACCATAAGGAACACATTCGTTAGCTCGGAAGTTAAATTGAAAAGTAATAATAATTCAATCTCTTTTTCTGTCTCTAATAAATATATATCTCTAATACCTCTTAAATAGTAATTAATTTATCAATACAAAAAAAAAAAACAAAAAAGCAATGACGTTGCTTTTTTGATAAAATTTCCCTTCTTAAATACTTGTAAGGAATGAAACGCAGCATGTTGATTCTAGTGAACCAACAAACTACGATGTTACTTGTCTCCCAACTAACTCAGTATTTATTTTACGAAGAACAACTCCGATGTTGATATTACAGGGATTACTTCGGTCTTCAAAGGACTTGAAATAGAAGTCCATTAAAAGATCCTGTAATTGCTCTGTTGTACTTTTTGTTATTGTTAAGACTCTGTTATGAAAGCTTTGGCGCAATTATGTAGCATGCAGTGCAGACTGAACAGAAAACTACTTCTAATTTATAGTAAAAATATGGTGACGTCAATAAAGGATAAACAAACTTTATACTGGTTTTGATAGTAACTATCGTGAGAATTATTCATTATTATATGATGCAACGGTTTACTCACTCGTATTTATCGGCGTTGCCCGACTAGTTTCGGACCCAACCGGAGTCCTTAATCATGAGCTGACGCGGCGAGGTCGCGAGCCGAAGTCCACGTCAGCTCATGATTGAAAACGTTGCATCATTTAATAACTTTTAATATTTGGATACCTCTATATCAGAACTCGTAGATGTTATTGAAAAGAAATATCCGCAACCAACTCCTCAGTAGAAAACACTTAACGAACATTATCAAACTACTTTTGACATATTTTTTTGTTGTCAAACATTTGAACACTAGCTGCTGTGCCGACTTCGTCCGCGTGGTTATTTCAATACTTTTACCCAGCTATATGTTCTTTCTTATATTCTGAGACACCGCTAATAATCTTGATTAAATCTGGATTCCAAATATTCCCAATTTGATATCACCAACCCTCAGTTTGCTAGCGTGGAGATCAAGGCTCAAATCTTTCCTATGCGGGAACAGACCTATGACGCCCAGATCTAAGACGTAAATATGCTGGTATTATTATTGCTATTTTATATATTTGACGCGTACTCTTAAAATTGGGAAGAACTTTGAAATCGAAATTAAAAGCAAATTAAATGAGCAACATCATTTTGGTGGGAGGAAAATAAACGCCATCAAAATATGGCGTAAATTCAAAATCAAGCTTATATTTCCACCCCTTACACGACTCGATTTAATTTAATATAAGAAAACTCGTCAGAAAGTCGTGTAGCAGACATAAGCTAATAATAAATGTATGTACATATCATATTAAATGTTAACACCCTTTGATTATTCAATTTGAAAATAATTTCAAAATGTTTCATTTTATATTGAAATACGTTTTATAAAATTTGATATCATAATAACGCATTGTGATCACTATGTAAGCTTTTAAGGAGATTTATGTTATTTCTTTAAAAACTCAAATTGATTTTCGAAGCTCAAGGAAACAAATATAACACTGATTAAATGAAGTCTTGTAAAGGAGCGTGTTCGTTAAGGATATGAATATAAACTCTACTTTACTTTTCTTTTAAAAAGGACTGGCCAGTCTTACTCGAGATTTTTTGAAATTAGTTGCATTTTTTTAAAATTATATAGACTCACTAGCTGTTGCCCCCGACTTCATCCGTGTGGTTAAAAGATATAAGCAAGGAATTTTTGAACGGAAGCCCTCGAAGATGAATATTTTTTCCCGTTTTTGCCACATTTTCCATAGTATCTTTGCTTTTTCAGCTTTATGAATTAGTAATTAGTATAGATTTATGAAGCTGTTTAATCCTTTCCACTTTTATCAAAAAAATATTTTTACCAACAAAATAATGTTATAAATGTAATAGCATTCCTTTTTAAACGCCATGTCTTTTCATACCATTCGAATCAAGACCCACGGTCTCAGCAGTTCGGCTGAATGCAATTGACATTTGTGGTTCATATAGAATGAGGCTAGAATTTGCAGAGACTGGCTAACGACGGGCAATGGTCAACCGAATATCTGAAATGGATCAGATGGTATTATATTACTATTGAAAAGATTTAAATTGGAGGGCAGACATGATCTCAAGTTATAATAAGTGCTCTAGATGGTAATGTAGCTGGGCAATGCAATAGGGTATAGATTTGATTTATACTCACGTACATATAAGTTTAGGATAGGATAGGAAAGGTAGGATTAGCTAGGATTAGAACTTTTATGCACTTTCTTAATTTTTCTAATCGGTTTAATTGTAAAAGAATATATTATCGTAGTGAAACCTGAATTCAAAACTCGCACGGATGGCCCTCACGCGAAACACCATGTACGATGTTTCGGGCGCTATGTGTCCCGGGTTCGATTTCCGCATATGACAAGCTTTTGCATAATCCACGAATGCTTGTCCTCAGTTAAGGTGTCTTGACTTGAATGTTTGTGAAAATCCCACGGGAAACAAGCCTTTAATACCTTCGTGCAAACGAAGTTCTTTTTAAAGCGAATCAAGATTAAAGTCTGAATCTTCTCGTACTAAAATCATCTGACATAGCTTGCCCATATTTGTCCTTGTTGCCAAATACTTTCTACCGAATACAAACTTCTATTTTCGTTACATTTGTACCCGAAAAACGCCGTAAGAATATCGCGCAAACGATATAGAATAACAACGAACAAAATCCTATTTCACCTCTCTTATAAAAATACTTTCTTAGGATCCCTTTGTGTATAGTGAATTGTAAACTGGTAAAGGGAATCCTATTATCCTTGATATAATATAGTTACTGTTGTGTTGTTAGTATTATAGTGTATGAAGAGTGCTGAAAAAAAGATTATAGTAATTGAAAGGCAATAGATATCCTGTATCAGATATTGGAATAGGCATGTGACTAGTTTTAAATTTTTATTAAAAATAGCGATATTTTAAGAGTAACATAATATATTCAAAAGGTAAAACCGGAACTGTTTATTAGTTCGTTTGTTACCAGGCTGTATCTTAGAAACAGCGATAACTAGTTAACTGAGAATTTCTCAATGATGTATTTCTGTTGCCGGTATAGAAACCCTTAAAATTTGTCACCCTATTGATTTAATTTCTTTAGCCACAAAAATAACCTCTACAAAATTCTTGAACACGAGCTCATTTTGAAACTAGTTTGAAACATAATAATATAAAGACACCAATCCTAGTTTTAAAGTGTATGATAATAATAATTAAACACATCGGTTGGGTGACAAGAAAAGACTTATTATATATAAAATTGATATATCTATACTAATATATAAAGCTGAAGAGTTTGTTTGTTTGAACGCGCTAATCTCAGGAACTACTGGTCCAAATTCATCGAGGAAGGCTTTAGGCTATTAACCATCACGCTGCGACTAATAGGAGCGAAGATACAATGGAAAATGTTGGCAAAAAAATGGGCAGGTATAAATCATAACTTATATCTTCTACCCACGGCGACGAAGTCGCGGGCAACAGCTAGTATAATATAAAATTGATTACTTTCGTAAAGTATAAGTAGTTCTATTAATAAAAAAACATTTTTTTTATTTAGTTTTTACGAGTAAACATCCAGTACAAACCGGTGACATACGCCGTCAGTCATAATCAGTGCACCGCAGTAAAGTACAAGAAGCCCTCCATTCTTCATGTTTAATGACGACATATGGCCGACGCTTATGTTGTTGATGCAGTAAAACTCCCGACACTGCTTGTAAGAAAATACTCGTTTTATTGATGCAGGTTATACGAGTTTTGAGTGAGAGAAAGAGAAGACAACAGGTCTTGAAACAGGTGTGGAAGCGAGATGGCGTATTGAAGGGCATAAAACAGAATCTTGATTACTAGGAGCTCGGATTTGGGATATTCGGATTCCATTTTCACTTAGTCTCAAATTACGCAAACTTCTTCTCTATTATTCACCATAAACATACTAAATCAGTATAAGTTCCAAAATAAATCAATATCATAGGAAATTATATTGAGACACGGAAAAAAATATCGTGCTTGACTCATGAATATTTACTCTGTAAGAAAAGCAAATCTATAATAGCAATATACCTAACAGCCACTAGCCACAAGCACTAGACAAACAGGCAAGTAAAAAAAATACAATTAGTTTTTGGTACCTCACCTCACCTTTGGTAAATCACCGAGTTGTGTTTCTTAGTATGAAAACGCAGTAAAAGTTTGGTATATTTTTTAGTTAGGTAATCACCACCAGGTTGCACCGTTACTATAACAAATGAAATTGTTGGCTATTATAGTTGTCAAAGTTGCTCAATCAATTCCATTAAAATACCCCATAAAACCTAAAACACCACTCCTTTCAAACCACCTCATCAGCCAATTAAAACCATAAACACAATTTCCAAATACCCAATTCAGTAAAATACAAAACACACGGACAGACAAACAAAACATCATACATAGAGCGGCGTCACGTACAAAATGCGCCCCCGAGAGTGTACGCAGAATAAATTGCACGATATACAGTCGACGATATCCACACACGTAGATGATTACCATACGTAAATATTTTAATCGGAATGAATGAGATATGCTATGTGAGAACTCGGTCTATTAATTCTGAGCTCAATCATCGACATACAAACGGGACGATCAGACATGTTTGATTTGAACGTTTATTTTTGGAACCGTTTGAAGCTTGAATCAGTGTAAAATGCACGTAATAAAAAATAAGTTTCATGATTTTGCAAGATTTTAATGTTCAACAAAGCTTGTGATCTCATCGTTCGAAAACATTTGAATTATAATTATTTGCTAGATAGTGGTGCCTCGATAATGAGGTCTCGTTTTTGACGTTGTTTATTTTCAAAATATATTATTATTACCTATGCACAATTTTATCAAATGTTATGTTTAATAGCCAGCAGTTAAGACCTCATACGCAATAGAACAGTGTTGTTTTTTGATGCTCGATGAAAATTAAATAGACTAAATTGAAATAGCAGTGTGTGCACCAGCAGCATATAAGATAACTGTTTTCTTTTGTAATAATAAAAAATATATAAAGATCAATTATATTCTTCAAAAATAAAACATAATTCATTAATAGCTAACTTTGTTCATTAACTATAGGCCGGACAAAAATCACAATGGTATACAAACTCTGTATTTTAAAAGATTGCGTAACATGTCTCAATCTGTCTGTAATTATCAAAAAAAGTAGAAGCTAAAAACTAAATTGTAATTCACTTTTATATGGCCATCATTATTCGGTCACCTACAAATCCAATCTCTTTAAAACCAAATTTTGAATGGAAACATAAATGAACATAAAATGAAGGCCTATTAAAACAATTTTCAATTATAACCAGCAAAAGAAGAAAGTTAAGAACTTTGCAATTTAATCTGTCAGAAGCTTCAGTGGGACATTTTGCTTTGTTTAATTATTTAATAAAAACGTTCAATACAGAGTTGGGAGAGAAAAACCAGAGCAAAGGCTAAGACTGCAAATGATCGATCAATTTCGTAAAATTGTTTTGCAATTTGATTGGATTACAAGAAATGAAGGTTAGCGATAGTCGACGAAATAAAAGTTTTTAGTGATGAGCTGCCAGAGCATCAGCGGTGCACGAGTGAACTGGATTTTATAAATTAAATGCTTACCTTACAATGTTTCAGATAAGAACGGATTAATTCTAAAGGTCTAAAGGTCGCTTCTTTGCATAGAACTAAAATCAACTTAAGTCAATCGTCAAGATTAATTTCTGCCGAACATAATTACACTTTTTATTAATGCGCATGTATGCAAAGATTTGTATGTTTATGCATATGTGCGTATGTTTGTTACCTCTTCACGCCCAAACGGCTAAACCAATCTGACGCCTTGGATAAATATGTAAACTACATTTGTAGGTCGTAATGCTTTCCCAGCTATAACAAGTGGACCAGCATACTATTTATTCACCAACACTTTATATTTAGCATATAAATAAAAACTGTCTACAGTCTACACCCAATCTTGTCAACAAAAAAGAGCTGAGAACTTCTCAATTAATTAAATCCAACGACATTTTTCTAATCAAACTCTGTCACAAGGGTACCAGAATTAACTCCATGTTCAATTTGACCGCCCTAGAGAGTTGTTTCATAAAATTTACGCACAAAAGTAGGTCGTAATCCGATTTAGGTGGCGAATTAATTTGTATGCAAAGCCTTGTCTAGCCTCACTGTTGATGCGTGTATTGTTGAATGAGGACTGGCAAGTGACTTGTTTAAATTAAAAGTGGATTTCTGGACTCGGAATATTTATGGAAAAGTGTAAATATAACTGCCTTTTGTTTTCAATCTTTAGTAGGTGGGTGCTCGTAGTGGCCCACTATTGTAGTGAACTATTGACAAAAAATATGCATATTTCTAGAAAAACATTATGTTGTACTTACAATGTAGTACAACATAAGTGAAGGTTATCAAAAAGATGCATATTTGGTGCTTAACATAAAACCATTTTACATTGTTATGTGTGTAACACAAACATGTCAAAAATCATTACACAGTCTTTGATAAAGCTAGTTCTTAACTATGTATTTCGTTTTATTCCCTAAACTTGGTCTAGTAAAACAAATTATAAATTTCAACTCTACCTTAACAAAATTTCCTTTATCTTCACACAATTTTATTAATTACTTTCCTCGTTCAAAAGATCATCGAAACCCTACCATCAAAATATCAACAGCAATTCAAATAAAAGTCAAATTAAAAACGGTGCAAACGTATTCGGTTACATTGCGGCTGAAATCACTCAAAACGTGGGCCAACATTTTGTAAATTTCCCTTTCGTCCTCTGGGAGTTGAATCGGTTTCTATGCCCCAATATACGGACATTTATCAGATGGTTTACGACTTAGGAAAATATCGTGGAATGGTGGTGGTACGCGGGGGAGTAATCCCATGTATGTAAGTCATGATACTAAGTGATGTAGGCGTTTTGTGGGACCCTCTTTTTTGGGTCTGATGTTTTGTTTCGATTTACTGACTGGGCATGAATGTTAAGAGATCAGTTGATTTTGCCTAGTTTTTGTATTAAATAGTCTAGCAATTCTGGTTATTTTTCAAGCAAGTTTGTGAGTTTTTTGAGCCGTTAGCTTAAAATAAATTGAACGCCTGATAAAAAAGTGTTAGCAAGCTACATGACTTTAAATGTTCTTACGTTAATTTCCTAGCTTGAATTACTTTAAAAATTAAAATATTATTCTTAAACATATTACCAAACAGTCGGCAAGTAAACCACGGAACACAACACACCATAACCGTTATATTAGCACACACACCAAATAAGAAAGGGGCACTTTATACGCTTCTAAAATAGATCCTCCATCACTTTCACACGGCGTAATCGGTCCAAACATTTCGGTCCCCACCCTTAATTCAAGGCTTTTGTCTGCAAAACAAAGGGGGTGACAATTAAACCATACCGAGGTGAGATAATGAGACGGTTCTCGTTTAAATTGTACTTACTGTAATGTAATGGCGTGCTCAATTATATTATTGTAAAGTTTAGGAATAGACATAAAATGCGATGGTTATACCGCGTAAGAATGACTTCTATACATAGTTTGTATTAGGGACGTGTATTTTTTTTTTCAGTATCCGTCTTGTGGCCTAATGTATGATAACGGATATGTATTTTTTGTCCCAAAAAGACAAATTGATCACATTGCAGTTAATGGAACTCATACACTTAGAATTTTATAAAATCGTTATAATAATATGCCTTGTAAAGAACTCTCTCCTAAACTTAAGGTTTTAGTCGTCTTTATAATTTTTGCCAAAAAAACGCTCTACCAAATTAAAAGCAGTTCGCTGGAGCCTTAACAAAACCGTATGAAATATCCAATGATCAGTAAAATCTTAATTGTCAGCAATCAACGAAGAGTGTCGACAATATTTAAACGAGGGGAACATGTTGTGTACATTTAATTAACGGAGCAAACAGAAGCGTTGTACTCGGACTTTTTACTTTATTAATAGACATGCTCTTTCATGTGACTACGTATTAATGATAGTGTTTTGGTTCAACTGTGAAATATGTAGTGTTATATCTCTGTATATTTATTTTTTAGACGTATAACGGTAGCCTGGGTATGCGATAGGTATGCCTTATATAAAAAGAATAAAATTTAGTTAGTGAGTCGAAAAAGAGATAGAGAATGACAAACAAAGAGAGGTGTATGCCTAGCGTTGGGTTATAAGGCTGGTGATAATGATCTATTTTAATTGTTTTCAGATCAAATCGTGTAAGTCGTCAAAGAACTCTGTGAAATGAACACCTGATGAATAATATATTTTATTGTTGGCTGACCTTATGAGAATTTAAAATGAATTTTAGTATTTAAAAATCGTTTTAATTTTTCATCCTTTGTTCGCCTATTATATTTAACTGCTATCGAGTACTTTATATATCCTTATAAAAAATACAAAAAAAGTGTTTTCAATCTTAGTACAACTACAAACCGTGCATTGTAAACAATATTCACTTTGATCCAAAGCACAAAACAATCTAAGACCAAACCTCGACACAAAATTGAATCACTCCCTAAAAAATAAACTGATAATAAAAGCGTTTCAGTAATCTCACAACCTTCTCCCTTACTTTACATGGAATTTTCCACACATGCACATCTATGGCGCATCTTCTCCATTGACAACTTTGCCAATCCAATTCTGGACTTTACAGCAATAGGAATAGAGTTTACAATGCAGTAGTGACACAAATAGAATCAACGCTATTGTGTTAGTTGCGAGATATCAATGTTCATGTGAAAGTTAGACGAAGTTTGTATGTGGCTTTGTCTGTATGTTTGCTATTATAGGTACGGTGCAGTTCCGTCTAATGAAAGCTAGTAACAAGAAATACGGGATGGGTTATAATAAACTTGCTATTGTCATTACCTGCGGGCTGCGGCAGACAGGCTGCTGGGGTCAGTCGAATGTATGGCAAAGTAAGGGAACAAGAGCTCGGTAGCCATGTATTGTGAAATGTTAGACTTATTGTATTTTTGAGGGTGGAAAAGGGGGGTTGCAAGATTTCCACATGCATGTCTTGATTTGGGAGATCTATCCTCAATTCTAATAGAGTTTCGTTAATGTCTGTAATATTATGCAGGCTACCCATTTCAGAATCATAAATCAAGGTAACAAGATTTTTCTTTACCAAGTATTACAACAAAGAAAATCTCTAATAAACAGGTAAAACGATAAAAATGCCAGTGAACAATGAATAGACGATGCCACCGCTCATTTTTCTTCTTCACGTAAAGAAAGTATTTTTTTATTGGCCACAACGCATGTTCCTACTCTGATACATCTATTAATTTCCCTTGAGACTAACATGTCGTGTGAACGTCACGCGTACGGTGTTAAAAGAATTCCTCAGAACATTTTTTCGCTATGAAGGACGAAAAGTTTTTTGCATACCAGCGTTTATAATGACGTAGCATTTTTGTTAGTCTCTCTTTTTTGTCATGTTAAACGACGAGGTAAAAAGGAAAGAATGTAGCTAAGCTGATAACAGATGGCTAATTTGTAGCATCTTTGAACAAGAAATTAAATTCCGCCGACATTTTGGAAAGACATAATGTAAGACTGAAAAGAACATCCCATTGATACCAATGTTGAAAACTGTCAAAAGATTCAATGTTGACGGTATGCTCCCAAAAACCTAGAACCCAACACTTTGACGTATTATGATACATACTGAGATACAAATAAAAGACTACAGTCAAGAATCCGCAAACAAAAACTAATAGTAGCTAACAAAAACAGCAACAGTCCCACAAATCCACAAAGGCAGATCATCGTGACCGAAACTTGCGGACAAAAGTTACTGATAGCGATTGAACTGATGAAATAGTTGGTCAGACCAAATTGAGTGGATCTCCAAATAATAGACGCTAACTTCTGTAAGCGGTTAGTGGCGATATTGTTTTGTTTAGGTCAATGCCACTAGGGTAGTTACTTATTAGACGTTAATGAATAGAGTGTTAATGAAGGTAATTTTGTACCGGCTAAAACTAGGAGATTCTCAGTTCATCAGTTTTATTTTTTTGTTCTTTTATATTTGTATCCTGAGAGCTTTGGGCTAAATGAACCGATGAGTTAGCGTGAAATAGTTGTCATTTGATCCTATGAAGAAATCATCAGGAATGCGCAGTAGTTTTGCATTTGAAGTCGGTCGTATGTTTTTGTTGTTAGAAGAAGAAATATATTATTATTATTGGGATAATAGACCTGCTAAAAAGAATTGACGAATAGGGCACTCTGTTATTCGGTGTACCGGAGAATACATTTCCTAAACATAAAAATCTTAGACAAATTCTTTTATCTTAGTTATTATCAAATGTGCTGTAAAACGATTTTGGAATTTTTTAACAAATTGGATGAAAAATTCAATTAAACTCGCCAAAATTGAATAAAAACATTGAACGGTGCAATGTTATTTAATTTTTATCCTTATACAAACCCAACAGATTCTCATTCCGTACCCAATTGTCAATCTAATCCCAACAATAATTGAATACATAATAAATATTCGCTTTGGCGAACGAAACAATTTCCTTTTCCCTACATTTGAGAATATCTTGTCGTTCTTACCTAACAATACTTTTAAAATGAATGCGAGTCAACGTAACACGTCTTACTGAACCATCTGAGATACGTTTCTTGCTAAACAATTTAATACTTTATGAACTTTGATGTAGAGTTCAAATTAAATTGTTTCAAAAATCTTTAATGTAATCTCCGCATTTTCAGGGGAGAATTCAAATGTCCATAGGAAAATTGAAAAAAACTTTGACGCTGAGCTTGTAGTATGTTTCGAGGTTCGAGGATTTAGAATGACAGGCTGGTACTAAGGGCTGGTATTCCATACTAATATTATGATTATTTCCATGTACCTGCTGTTCTTTCGTAAGGTTCTTACAGCAATTTGATCATAACTTCGTTACTAAAATCATCATCATCATCAGCCCGTTCATTCGTCCATTGCTTGGACATAGGCCTCACCAATTGCACGGCAACGAAATCTATCTTCGGCTGCTCGCAACTAAAAAACTCTCAAAACTCTACCCTTTTAAGATGTTGATATAATTTTAGAGCCTCTTCTGTTACTGTAATTGTCCTCATAAATGCCAATCATCAAAGCTAGTCAAGGATAGGCAAAACAATATCCGACGTAGCATATTGCAAACGGTTACATAATTTAGTTGAAGCAGTCACTCAAGTTTAGGTCGAAGTTATCTCCAATTAATTAGGTTTCAGAACTTAGTCATCGAACTACAAGACAGATAGGTATATGGTGCTGTATATAAAACTATATGTGTAGATTATCTACAATTGAAAATATTGACACATTTTTAGAGGGGATGATGTTAACATGTCCATGCTTAAACGTATTATTCATATTCTTTCATTCAAATACACAGATTAATTGGTAGCCTAAAGGCCTGCATTATAATGTGGTCTCAAAAACATAATATAGTATTTGAATTAATAAATGAGTTGTCGAGCTCAGACAACTTATAATACTTGAATCCGATACAAAAAACATTTCGCAGGAAAAGCCTTAACGAAAAAAGATAAATCGTTCCCAAAAGTTAAGGAAATTAAAGGTCGGCTGAAAAAGACATAATTACGTTCTGTTAATTTACACCAAAACATCGAAGGATATTTTCTTATACAGGGATCCTCATTATAATCAATCACAATTCTTCATCGTTAATCTTACACCGACGTTGACTTATTGCAATAATTACTATCGCCCAAACATTATCACATTATGTTAGTATTCCATTAGTTTTTCCCAGTTTGTTATTAGTCAAATGTCACATTTTATTTAGAGTAAGCATTATTTTTATGTTTCGCTTCGTGAACGAAAACAAATGACGATGATCGAAACCATTTAACCTGTTCGATTTTAGTCATTTGTTTTCTTTCAGTTCGGTCTTTGAATACAATGTAAGTTGTTCAGCTAAGCTGGGTCAATATTAGTCTTTATTATCCAAAAATAACATCACAACATTAGGATTGTCCGACGGTGCCCTACAGTCAGTGCGTGATAAATTTCTACGCAAGAGCCCCACTATCAGCTCCTCCATAGAGTTTAGCTCATGAAGGTACGATAACTTTTTACCTACATGTATTTACGAATCGATTAATCCCAAAATTACCTAATCAAATTTTAATAAACTGACTTTACTTCCTATTATCCGGATCATGCCTCCATAAAGTCGCCAGAGCCATAACATTTGATGAATAAACCGAATATATATTGTATATAACAATCGTAAACCAACAATCTTGCGAGAGGTAACTTCGACTCAAGGAAACTGTTAGTCTCTAAGGATTAATCCTAACGCTTCCTGGATAAATGCATTTCATGGGATTGTCCAGATGCCTGGAGTAGAGATATCCATACATTTGGAGCTAAGCATCCAAACTAGTCTGGGTACTCTTATCTTTGTCCAGAACCGGTTTAAGGCGAAGTTCTAAATATGTTTGAGGTTATATTGTGGTCCAAGTGATAACAGTTATGAGCTATTTTATTTTGACTTATTGACCTTGGCCCTCTTGGAGGCATTTAAAAACTTGCTTGTGCTTATAATTACATGGAAAAAATCGTACTATTATATACGAAAAATATATATTTTTCGTTTTTTTTTCTAAATCATGGTAGTCTGCGATGGATTTTATCAAAATTGGAATCCAATTTATGCAAGCATTTTCTATGACTTTTCCGTGTCTACATTATTTTGAAGAAAATTGGATTTCACTTTAAGTCTACGCTGGTCCTTACTTACCTTGTACCACCCTTCCGGAGTTATAATACGAAGCTGCGTGGAACAGTTATCTCCGTCTGAGGGTGTTATTTGGCTAGGATTAATTAATACTAGGTATTGTTACTATTTCAATGTATTTACTTAGACTCCAGTAACTCATACTGGTGTCGACTTATTTATATACATCCAGTAAGATCAATTTGGAAAGGTCAAGTTTGGTGAATATTTTTTTTTATGTTGTCAAGATTAGTAATATTGAAGACAAATTTATGATTTGCCTCTTTGTAATCTGAAGATGGGTATATTAATTGAGTGTTAAATGTTACAAGGTGGTGCTTTTGTGTAGAAAATGACCTGAAGTTACATAGTGACTGTGAGAATAATGTAAGCATATATTATGGAAATTGGATTAATTATTCAATAATTTTCGTGGCGCATGATTATACATTAGTAAGTGCACACCAATCTACCCTCCATCCATATCAACCGAACAATCCCAATAACAAACTTTAGAAAGACACACAAACATAGAAACTCAGACTTTAAGCGTAGATTTCATTTACACGAATGAGTGCGAAAAGTTCGACGATCGAGTTCGGACAAAAGGACCGGTTAGTGTAATTTATGTACTTAACAATTTACTGTAGCATGGCAACAGTGTCGACGTACATTGTGCACCACTCGATCCCGACGTCGCATTTTAATTAATCAACTGGAAGAGCTTTAATTAAAGTTCACTTTGATTTTGCATGATGTTCTGCATTTTTTTTTTTGGTAATCTCTTCAACGGAATCGAATTCGGTCATTGCTGGAAGGGTACATTTTAGTATAGAATATTTGTTTATTTTTATAATAATCTTATTTGCACTTTTTTCTGTGGAGTATTTTGAAATATCTCTACACATCTACGCATATAGCATTTAATCTGTTTTTTTTCACTCAACCAATTATATCACTGTATTAAGAATATAATTTTCTCTTTGAAAGCAACCACACAGTAAATAAATACCTTCTTACATGTTTCTATGAACACAGGTCAGGTAAGATCTTACCTCTGAAACAAAACATACTTGGTCCTTTTGTACAACGAAGAAAATATTGTTTGCTTTGTACACAATATACACCTTGGTTTTTATGATTACTTTGTTTGGCCAAAGGACTTTCTCAGAGGTTTCCTAACAAACATTTATGTTAGTTCTTTGTAGCCGTTCATTTTATAATGTGTTCTTTACTGGGAGTTTGTTTGTAGAATTGTGTAAAGACTTTTAGTAAGTTATGTGCCGGATAATTGTTTTCTTTCTAAAGGGTCGATACTATATTTTTCATTTTCATAGGAATTAATATTATTGTTCTGGGCTGGACCCAGGAGGCCTAGGACAGAGAAGAGTGGAAGGATTTGGAGGACTCCTTTGCCTAGCTGTAGGACACAGTAGGCTAGACAAAAAAATATGCAGAAGCTTGCATTATTCATATACTAAATAAATGACAATCCATGATGTAGAAGTTCAGAGATATATAATATATTCGGAAAATTAAATATAAAAAATCAAGAAAAGACACATATTTGTTATTTAACAGAATAAGCAATGTGAAAATGATAAGCTCAGGACTTGAACCTGCGACGGTTGCCTAGCGAGTAATACTATCCAAACTCAAGGATATCATTTCTAAAATGACAGTTCATTATTTATTTCTCTAGATCCATAACAATATTATGATATATATTTTCGTATGATAGCATTATCCATACAAAGTGTTTGTTGGAGTTTATTGTTAATTTTTGTAGATTCTCCACATAAAGGGTCCTTTGTGTCGCACGATGTTTGGTCAGTGAATAGAAGTATTGTTGGTAATAAACATAAAAGCCGATCATGATATTTTTTTGCTTGATGTAAGTACTTAATGGTATAAGTTTCCTGGCCTCGTGTTCTTGATAGAAGAATATCCCAACTGAAATTAATAACACCAGTAGGTTCGAAGTTTTCCACACTATTCTATCTAAGTCTTTGAATTTGGGACTGCACAGTTAGCCGAATACCTGTTTACTCTAGACCAAAAGTCTTAGTCTGGTTTCTATTCAGAAAACGTAGCTATTAGAACTACTATTACTACTTGACGTAGTTTTTTGAACTTGTAACGGGACAAACAGTTTTACGATGGTAGAAAAAACATAACAAGATCGGTATTTCATGAGAAGTGTAGAAAAATAATTTCCACAACATTCTCTTCAAACCGGACCTGTGAATTTTATTTCATCTATACAGGCAACAGCATGTTAGTTTCCTTTGGCGACTCATCAACCGAGACACCGCAATGCTTTGCCAGGCGCGGCGCTCAAGTTTCAAACAAATGTGTGAGTTGCTAACGTTTGTGTTTTGGTTCAAAACTGAAAGTTCCAAGTTGGGTAACCTAATGGAACAATTTTTTGTTATGTTGTCTGCATGACTGTAGTGTGGTTGTTTTTGAATTGGTTACGAATTAGGTATGTGAATAAATAAATACACAAAAAGAGAGCACACTAACCCTAATTTACATATCGCAGAATATTACGTATTTGTCAATTGTCATCAAAATCATCTCTATGAAAGTTTCATAGGAAAATAATAGCAAATATTTGCTGTTATAAAACACATCCAATGCCCAAAGCATATTAAAAAAGTACCTAAAAGCTTTTACAAGATTTGCAACACTGACACAGCTTGCAAAATATTTCCACGTCATCAAGATCATAAAAAGTGATTTCATAAACAGAGTTATTTCATCCCGTCCAATTTCTTTGCTTTTCATACCTGCATAATATTTTGAACAGCACTCCTATCCGGTGGGTCAGCAGACCTGGCTGGCGTCATGCCAAACGTGGACATCATTTTATCAAGATCTGTTCACGACGGCTTTTTGGACGTATTCGTAGGAATAACAAACAGGTACAACTATATATTCCGCTCATATACAGGATTCTCTGTTGATGTTGTTTATGAATTGAGTATTAAACAGATAATAGATGATTCAGTGTCTTTTAACAGCCGAATAAAAGAATGTTGTCAGCCCAATTTCAATTTCATTTCAGATAGGTATGTTTGATAAAAATCTGTCCTTTAATGATTTCGGGTGGGTGCTAAAGTTTTTACCGTCGAGTACTTTTTTCTAGTAGGTGTTTTGTTACATAGAACTGGTCAGCAGCTTGGAGTGATTTCATAATTGCTTTATGAAATCACTCCAAGCAATAAATATTAGATTTTTTTGAAGTTTTTTTTTGATGAAGTGAAATAGCGAAAATCTTTGACCACTTGAATGTCTTTAGTCAGTCTTTAAAGACTTTATAGAAAACAATTGTGATTTTATTTAAATAAACAAAAAGTTTGCCAACCTACAAACCAGTTCTCCAATTAAATTTCCCCACCATCGCGTACCAAAGCACCCGCAAACCGTCAAAGGTCCAACCGAAGTTCCGATCGAACTGGGTGTTCACACAACTAATCCGTTGTATTAAGTCAATCAGCATTGCCATCAGCTGGCACACAGCCAGGCCTGGTCCCGTCACTTTGATGAATGGCCTCGCAGGGAATCTGAAGTGCTTACTTTAAACTGCCTGAAATATGAGCTTGAAGGATTGCAGTATAACGCTTGTTTGGTTTTACAAGTTATTGGGAGAATGAAACTACGAAACGTTGCCTTGATCAAAGTTTTTGCGTAAATAAAGTACGCTATATATTTCAATAATTCCAAAGCATTTAGGTATGGAAAAATGGACAGCGAATCCTTAGTGATATAGTTTTGTTTTTTACCCTTTTCATTTCTTCCTACACTGAGGCAGTGAAGGGCTTCCACCACAACCTCTTATAGTAAAACTGATGCAGAAATAGGACAGTGCCAGTGGACAGTTATAAAGCTAAATCACATATCCATAATTCCTAGTTTACGACTTACATTATTTTATGAGAACAAAACATAGTTATTATAAATAATCATCATCCATCATCAAAAAAGTTTACTAGACAAAATATGTGAGGTATTTATGTATGTCTGTGGTACATGATGAAAATCAGCATCATTGTTCAATAAACTATTCATTTAAGACAAAGAAAGGATCAAGTTACGTTATCAATTACCAAAACCTCGTCTGAAATTCTGAGAATATATTCACACACATTATTTCGTAAGATGTATAATATAATATTAATGAAGCGTCAACAGAACACATTCTAGTCTATTCCTAATACTGAGAGCTTTAATGCGAAATCACTCAAACTAATTGAATTGAAGCTCGTGTTAATAAACCATTCACGATATCATTACTGTCATGTTAGATAGTTTGCAAAATTTAAGTCTTATTAGACGTGTTATGATGAAATGTGTGAAACATGATATTATGATAACTTCTGTAGTAGTTTTGATCGCGAGCAGAACGGCTTAGAATATTTATAAAGCAGTGAAGGATGGGCGAGTTTGGATACAGTGCATGGTATTTTAGCCTTCACAAACTATAACTGAGCTTTTAATATTAATGATTTTTAAATTTAATTTTCTCTTCACCGATGGTGATCAAGCTGTAAAATCATATTTAATACTAGCTGTTGCCCGCGACTTCGTCCCCGTGGGTAGAAGGTATAAGTTATGATTTAGGTGTACCTGCCCGGTTTTTTTCACATTTTCCATTGTATCTTAGCTCTTATTAGTAGCAGCGTGATGGTTTATAGCCTAAAGCCTTCTTCGATGAATGGTCTATTCAACACAAAAAGAATTTTTCAATTTGGACCAGTAGTTCCTGAGATTTGCGCGTTCAAACAAACAAACAAACAAACTCTTCAGCTTTATATATTAGTATAGATTAGTCAGTTTAGCGCTTTTATTGTAAAATCGTAACTGATTGCATACCTCTTACATAATGAAGATTATCAGATGTTTTGATTGCACGGATTGCTTAATATTTATTGTGAGTGACGAGTCGTGGGTTCGATCCGCACATTGATACTTACTATTTATGATCTCTACTAGTACTAAAACGAAACATGCACAATGTTTTGTTTTACTTAATATATTTACAAAAATTATTATATGTCTTCATAAGACACTGCCAGTGCTAGCAAACATTTTAAATTAAAACAACTTACTTTTCAGCACACGTCTTATATAATAAAAATAATATTATCTTTAGCATACGTTTTCCCTTTGACGTCAACGTTTTGCCTCACGGGTGACCCATTTTTGCTCATTATAACAAAGACCCCTTCTATAATTATTCAATTTATTTTAACATGTTACCTCGTCTCGTTAATAAGAGGAAATTATTAGCGCACAATTAACTTACAACAGTAATTCATGATTATAGAGTAATTCATTCTAAAATCCCTGTTTAAATTGATTTATGGTCTTGTAATTGGATTTGTGTCTGATAATTAGCAAAATTTGCGATGGATGTGCAATTAATTTAAATGCTATTTCCGAAGCAATTGTTTTATAATGAAGTTTTATGTTTAAATTATTTTGCAAAACAAAATATTCTATGATATAAAAACTAGATTTCAACATCAGTGCTTTATGGTGTTTTTTTTTTTAACAAGTAGTAATTCAAACAAGAATAATTTGCCTAGTGCCAGTTCTATTGCCATGCAAATAATTCTTAATTGCTCCCGGACAAGACAATGCACAAAAAAATACCAAAAACTTAGCTACTAACTCTTATTTTGTTTTCCCTTTAACACAAAGTAGCTACCTACCTATTAATTTCCAACCTTTTTTGTTCTTCTAACCAGCCAAGCATTCCTTATGTACCTCATAAAATTCCACAGTGAGGTGGGATTGAACATTTATTGGTTTAATTCCGAGTTGGCACACACGAGTCTGTTTCAATTCATTATTTATTACATGAACGGTTTCCTTGGAGGATTTGGACAGGTCTTGAGATTTTATCTTACTTTTAACAGTCACTAGTTTGTTGTCCAGATGTTCAAGTCCAAGTTCTTTGTTTGAAGTTCAATTTGAAGTTTTACACAATTTGGAAACAAAATAAACCTACTCTACACTCTTTAATAGCCACAGACATTTATACAATTTTACAATCACCCAAGTCCTTAAATCGGAAAATGGCCCCAGTTAACTTCCTTTAGCAAATCAGAATTTAACATTAATATTTTTACTCTTTGACAGGTTAACTGCATAGCTAAGGCTAAGCCACCTCCTTTTGCAACTGATTTAAGCTTAACATTGTCAGGTTTTGTTTTACTTTGTTATTTAAAATCAATTTCTTCTTATTTTTGGATATATAACCTTTTTTATATTATAAAACTACACCACTGCATCTAGTGTCTGCTCAGCTAATATCCTGTGGAACAAAATTATCTATTGTTTACAACTTTGCCAGTCTATCGCAGTACATCATCAACTTTCTTACTCTTTGTTTTGCACTAAGAGGCTTTCATGGGAAACTTTTCCAATGAACGTCTTGTGAAACTCGGCTGAGGTTTTAGCATTTTTTATGGGTATTACTTACTTCATAGACTTGTTTCATGCAGTTCATATTGACAGCAGTTATTTTAAATAGCTTTATTGGAAGAGGTCATTTCAGCAATTTCATTGTTTGTTTTTTCTCTTAAGACGAATACTTTCTTTTCCATGTCTTGGCTGCCACGTCAAAGGCATAGATTCAAAGCCCGATAAGAACCCATAACTTTTCTAATATATTGTGTACTGTTTATCGAATAATAATTACTAGCTATAAACTGTTAATGATAATACCGCGAGAAACCGGTTACTTGAGGATTGGTCAAGGATGTAACTGTAATGTGATGACAGAGGTCAAAGAGGTTTTATAAAAATCTGAAACCAGGCTTTACATCAACCATAAGGCAAAAAAAAAATTACTTTCTCATAATCTCATATTGAGAGACCAGACACTGTAATATGACCTGCTATTTATTACCTGTAGCTTTATACCAATACAATCTCAAAAGCCTCGAATAAATAGCAATGGTAAATTATGATCAGTTTCGGCACTTCCAAATATAAACACCATTTAATATTTACACCATTCAAAGGTCTATTGTACTATCTGAATGAAAAAAATCCAATTGAAAAATATTTACATCCAGTTTCCAAGGTACGTTAGTGCTTGGAGCTCTGCCAATTTTAAGTGACAAAAACGTGTCTTGAATTATTTCGTTATTTCCAAGTTCCAAGTTTGTAAAAACATTCTGTAAGCACCTAACGTATTTGGTCCAGACGAATTTTATAAATCTAATACAATTTCGCTTGTCCAAGCTTCGATACCTAAACGTCTGGGTGGAATTTGGGAAGTTTTTCTGTGCTCAAAAAGGGATTATTGAATGAAGAATTTTTAGACCAAACTTAGTTTCATGTGGTTATGTTCGAGGCTGGCTTCACTAAGGCTGTATTCAGTTTTCCATTTCATTTGGTTTGATAAGATTATGGATCGTTCTGGCCGAAATTGAAGATTTTCCACAACAATCTGGCCACTTCATCTTGCTAATCTTTTTTTACGACTTTTACTTTTCTGTAACCAAATGATGAAAACAGATCCTTATTACACTGATTTCACTGACGGTCTGTCTGTCGTCCTGTGTTTTACCAAGCTGCATTGTAAGAAATGAAACAGCTAAATAGTTGAAATATTTGCAAGTGTTATTGGTGTAATAAACAAAATTAAAAACAGGATTGTCATATATTTTATGGGTTACACATTTTTCGATGCTTTTGGGTTTTCCTTCAGCTCGAAATTGAATGGTTTTCTTTTCATATAGGACATCCTTAAAAGTACCCAGCATACAATCTCCTGCTCCCACTAAAGCATGACTTCGATGTAGGTTATTCAAATATTTTTCTGGATCGATATTGCCCAGTCCACAGAGCCAAGCGGCTTTAATGCAATAATATCAGCCTGTAACCGCTGCAGTGCAAAGACCTTCTTAAGAACGAGCGTTTACTCTACTTGCTCGTAAAGTTTCTATAGTTTTGCACCAAGTTTCGGTTGAACATTTTCTTGTTTTACTGCGAACAATACTGCAGGAATGGTTAAAAATTTGTGAAATAAATTGTTGGTCTCGTTTTGAATGCCTTTTGCCTTCAATAGTTAATGCATCGCGTTATGATGATTGATATCTACAATTTTTTTTTTATGTTTCTCGCAATGTGTAATTTAATTCTTATGTCGCGAGGTTTACACAAACATTCAAATCCTCAAAGGCGACCAGACTCAGGACAAGCAATCGTGTAGCAGAAATGCTTGTCGTACCCAGGGGTCGAATCCGGGACACGTCGCGTCGTTTGGCACGGTGACTTCCAGCGCTCGGCTGTCCGTGCATATGCAGTTAAGCGTATGTTATTCGAGTTTGATAACAAGAAACGTTCTAAATTAAATAAAATCAATGTAGCTACAAAAACTTGCTTGAGTTTTTACAGCAGTTTAGCTACATCAACCTCATAAATCTTTTAGTAAGAAAGTCGTTTTGGTGAAACTAACAAATTTCACTCAAAGTTCTAGCTACCAAAGCTGTACTTATTGAAATGCCATTACAATTTTTAGAAAAGGAAACGTAACATCGGGTTTCGAATGCACTTTAAACATGAACAAAAAACTTGGGCCATACTTCATGTGAGTGTCAAAGTTCGATTCGCCTTCGCCCGATGCAATGAATTCAGCGTATCCTAACATCTCACAGATTTATTTATTGTGAGAGTACAGAAAGTTTCACACTGTTCACTTAGGTGCTTTGTACACGAGGCGAAGATGGTCTGCGGTAGACGAAGATTTGAGTTAACAACCAACTATCTTAATACAAACTGGTTGGTCTAATAGTTAGTAGCCCTGACTGCTGTTTCGGAGGTCATGGGTGTAATTTATATATATTAAGTATGTATTTAAAATATATAATTATGTTTATCAGTTGCCTGGTACTCATAATACTTACAAGCTTTGCTTAGTTTGACACTAGATGGCGTTGTGCGAAAATTGTGTATGAAAAGAAGTTCCAACATAGACATGTGTTGTTGTGTTGCGTGAGATTCGGAGTCTTGCGTTGCTTCTTATACGAGGAGCTTTTGAAGCCCGAAGTTGGTACCATAAGTTGTTTTTTGTATCAGTTTTATGTCTGTTAGCTACTGTCGTTTCGATGTTTTTATTGGCCGCTCATAAAACGTTCCAGGCTACTTATTTAACAATGTTCTTTTAAGTCTGTGTATAAAGTCTTGTATTTCTTGGTTTTATATGTCACAAACTTTACACAGCCAATGTTATTAACTATTAAAGAAACGTTCACTTTGGTACTTGTATGAAGAATTAAAGGGAAATATTTTGTAAAAATACTAATGAAAGGTGGACGTTTTTTATTATTTGCTTTTTTGCCTAGCTCTGTTCTTTAATACTCGTGCGTTATAGAAAAGTATGTTTTCAGTAACAATTGAAGTCATCCAACAAAGCCAGTATCTCTCATAGAAGTGACCCAAAATTGCCGTCATAAATTGGGAACTAGTAAGGAGATGAAATGTACGCGATTAAAGATATGTATGTATAGGGGCATTGAGAAACGTCTGATGTAGACATAAATCTAAAATGCACGAGTGAGCACAGCCGGAGGGATCCAGTTTGTGGCTGATATAGTGCCTGGTTAAGAAACTTGGACTAACATATGTCATTTTTATGGTCACGAGCCGTTGGATTTCTGATAGCAAAAGATTCGCGGGTAATGTAACAGGAGGTATAATTTTTCAAAATTGGACATTTGAACCTTTTTTGCTTTGTAACAAAAAAACACAGGTCTGGCTCGATTCAAGGAGGTTAGGGAGGTTTTTATCGTCTGCAAGACGAGGACAGAAACAGCAAAAAATAAGCCAAATATCATAAATCATAATGGCCACAAAAAATCAGGTCAGAATTATACAGTCACAATGAAACCCAATAATAACTTTCATTCTTCAGGATCCCCTATTTTCACACATTCGAAATTCAGGAGCGGAGGAAAAATGCAAAATTTCTGTGCTCGAATTTAATGTTAATCTGGAGTTCAAATAGGAACTCGCGGCGAGAAACCCGCTGGTGAGCACACTATCCTATTTTCAATGCGCTGCGTACAGTCAGCAACAAAACTTGATGAACACAATAAGATTTTCAGAACACCTACACTAGAGAATTCAGAAAAATACCAGAAGATTGCTAGTACGGATGGTACAAGGAGGTTTGTTACAAGCCAACTTAATTTAATGTTGGGGTATTTTGTAAATTTTCCTGTTTTATACTGTTGCTGCTATCTGTACCTTCGTCTCACAATGCACATGGAACATAAATCCTAGTTAATACCCGCGAACTTGTCACCACGACTCCCTGTTTTGCAGGGAATTTGTCTTTGTGACGCAAACGTCTCATATTTTTCAACTACAGATGAAGTATTCGGATTTTTAGCTTGTTGCTGTAATGGGATGTGACGCGTTAAGTGACATGTCGGCTTGATGAATAAATTATGTGAGTTCTGATTTGTGTGAGGTTTTCCTTAAATAAGGGAGACAGTGACTTTTGTTAAGTGAAGTGTAAACAATTCTTGGAAAGTGACTTATACTTCAGAGGAATATTAAATTTGTTTCGATTTTGGTTTTATCGCGTGTTAGCAATGAGTGTTATGTAGTTAATTTAATTCTTCATGGACAATTAGTCTCACTGTGCTACTCAAATAAAGAGAATTTCAAACGTGAGTAAAATTAACTTTTTTGAGAATTCCCATATTTTCCCACGATTTCATACAGGCACATTTCTTGTTTGTTCATCATCACTAATATTTGAGTAGTAAAAGCTACTTAGCATTTTTTCTCCATTAAAAATATACTGCAATGACTTCGAAGAGTTAAACAGCAATCCCCAAAAAAATAACACGAGAACTTACGAAATATAAAAATAAATAAACTGGTGATGTCACACGAAAATAACGCGTTTATTACAGTCATTTCTTCTCACGGGTCGTGGAAAAATTACCTTAACACCCCGCACCCCGCCCCCCGCACCGTTGCCAGTTCGTTTAACTGCCTAAATGACGCACGTAAATCGTACGACAAATATATGTGTGGTAAGTATTTGCATGTATATTGCATACTGGCTCGCAATAAGATTAGTTCGGAATGGATATGACTTGTATACCACGTTTGGCGCCGGTTTTGTTTACATTGTAATCCCACGTACGGTCTGACGTAGGATCGATGGCAGTAGGAGTAGACGAGTTCTTGAATGGAGGCCACGAATTGGCTAAGGCAGTATAGAACGTCCTCTCGCCTGATAGAACGAGAATGAGAAAGGACATAGGCTACTTTTTAACTGAAAAAAAGGGTTGCGCTTGCAGGCATCATGGTTTAGTGAGTAATACCTAAGCAAAAATTGTAACCATAGCAACTGTCAGAATGCCGTTATCTTTACATTTTGGAGTCACGACTACAATAGTTTGATACTATGGATACTATTCCTGCAATTTTGTCTGTAGGTATTGCTATCATTGATTATAAAAAGTTTTCAGTTTAAACGCGGGTAACACCGCAGTGGCACAGCCAGTAAAATATACTTTTACAAATGAATTTTAAAGTTTCTTATCCTCTTTATAAAATTCCAAGAGCATGAGTAGATGAATTTTAAAATTTTCGATTCGGCTCTTTCTATTTTATCTGTTGTTCATACCGTCCCATATTGAATTGTGTTTGCCGTTGAATATTTTACGACGCCACATTGTCGCTCTTCCAATATGTTTAAAGTTTTAAACTACATCATTCAGTCGTATTGAATTGCGACGCACAACGTACATTGACGTTTTATTTTGTCAGGGATTATCCATTTGTACTACGAAGCCTGTTATGGATAGAGTATTGTATGAACTACAGATATTTATTTAATAACTGATTGTATATCGGGTAGTATATGTGTAGCGAGTATTTTTGTGTTAATGTATCGTTGGGACGTCGATAAAATATTTATCTGCTTACAATTTCAATGGAACATAAATATGTTTATGAACCAAATGATTTATTGTATAGTTCAGACTACAAAAACAATGTGTAGTAAATTAGGTATTCATTTATTTTAGAACAGCCTCGAATTTGGAAATATTAAAAAAAAACAAAGTTCGAAATTCGTTTCGTTCGTTGTTTGCTCTTTAATAAAAATCGTAATTACTACGTATATAAAATAGTAAAAAAGTCAATATATATGAATGATCCACTGTGCATAGATTTCAATTGAGCAATAAATAACGCCGTAAAATAGACATTCGGACGAGACAAATATCAAAACTTTACATTATTGTTATGATATAAAATTAATTCTCCTGCGAGTTACAATAAAACCATTCATACCAGACTTTTATATTAACTATTTTTTGAAACTTAATTCCATGAATAAGAAGTATTTTATCCAAACAAAATATACTAAAACTTATTGTAACATACATGTGGCTTAACCTTCTGCTAAATAGAATCGCATTAGGATGTTAACCCTGCTATAACTCAGAGTTACACGAATCGTTAGCGCTGGTCTGGTGGGCCAGGTTCGTCCTACAAACAATTTAGATCTTTTTACTAGAATAGGATTTCAAGTTTGGCTATTTCAAAATATTTCACAGGCCAATGAATTATTTTCTAATTTACAAACGAAATTTGTAACATGGTTGTGGTTGTATTTTTGCCATATTGTTAAAACAACCTTATAACTGAGTACAATTTATACTGTGAATTTCTGTAGCCGTTGTACAAAAACAATAATTAATATTGAGGTTAAGCAACATTGCGGTGATCATAAATTTTATGGGTGACCAATTTTAGTCGATTTTGTTTAACTTTTATGTATCGAGCCCTCAGTGTCGCGTAGCAGAGTACTAGTACCAGTTTTAATAATACGATGTAGTTATAAAGTAACTTATTGTTTCGAAATTAACAATTTATGATGACTTCTACTAGTTAAAACAAATTTAGCTAAGTTATCATTGTACTTTATATGTAATAACTAGATATCGAATCTCCACAACCCTCACATAGTTTCATAGAGTATGTTATGTTCTAGAGTCAAATAAAATAATATCCCCAAGGTTATATTGAAAATACATTCGGGTAAACCACTTTTTCTTCTACCGAAAATATTCCAAGTGCCAGAAATCATCTAAAAATTATGAGGCAGTTTATTTTAACAGCAATTGTAAATCCTGTCGTTTTGTGGGACTAGACCGCATAACATACCTTGTTTTATTCACAGAAATCTTTTTTCTTTTTCATATTTACGGCCCGAATTTTACGAGGAAGCCTATTCTTTTCGTCCTGACTATTCGCGGATGGTGCAAGATAAGAACGTTTAGCGAGATTTTTGGTGTTTACCTAATTTGATACGCTCCTTCATGCTTCTTTCGTTAACCAAACAGGTCTTAGTCGACATTCCCTTACTTTCCACGTAAGAATTGAAATACAAAAAACTTCTTTACGTTTAAATTGGGGACTGGTTTATGCGCAATGCAGACATGGTGTTTTAGACTAAATATGCCGAAAATCCATTTTTTACTACAGTCCCTGTATGCCAAGACTAGACTGTTTTTTTGCCAAGCAATGTTGATCCAAACTTGTACCACAACGTTACGTCACGTAAGTCATAAGGAGCGGGGTCCCGCATAAAATGTGCATTAGTCTGAACAAATAAACGCTTTTATCCCTACTTCCCGAGGATTTGTGGTCGCCGCGATGTGCTTGCAATAAACTGTATTGTTGGTCTGGCCTGCAATACCAATCCGTTTAGCATTTGGATTTGTTGACGAATACGTTTCGACGAACCTTCGGTCTCAGATTCAGAATTTTGATGTCTTGTTCTTAGAAGGCTGCGGATTGGGAGTAGGTTTAGATTTGGATGAAGCATATTATATCTCCCGTAATGCGTGTACAATAATTTTTTGTATTTATTTTCGTAATTGAAAACCTATCACGTTTTCGATTACCTACAGGTAAACTACCAAGCAAGTGAGTGCTGAAACACGTTAATAAAACTAACTCAGACAAAATATTTCCTGCCTAAGGATAACAGTCTCCATAAACAATAATTGAAACGAAATGTCAGCACATAAGCCGTCAAGAAAGAATACATAATCAACTAAAAACATTCTTGACCCGCGTCTCATAATAAAGTCGCAGAAGCATCCTACAGTACCTACAATTTATTCACAAATTAGTCGTAAAAGCACTCTTATATAAAAGCAAAAATGTCCTCACATTTATAACCCCGACATTTAAAGCGACTAATAAAATACTCCAGACAGAAAGGACTCCGTCTGTATTATTCTTAAAGAGCAGTTTGTACGGCATGATTTTGTACAGACACGATTAGGAACCAGATCACGTGCTTCGAAGTAATTTTATATCGAGCCAATATCCGACAGGGTGATGTTACTATCGTTTATTTTGTATCCCCGTGTTCGATAGAACCGTTAATAAGTAAAGTTTGTTCCTATTTAAAGAATTAAAAGGTTGAACGGGTGAGACGACAGCGAAAATCGAAATTCCTTTTTTGCTTTCATGAAACATAGTGCAAAAATTTCAAATTATTTTGCGAAGAATTTTATCTTTTGGAGTGTATTCGGACCAATAACGTCCAAAAAATCCCGATCTCCGAATCTTCGTTTGAGGATCTGACGAAATTGCAGTGAACAATCTTTCAAAAACATTTTCCATCGGGAAAGCAGTAGATAATATGAATCTCGCCTCTCGACAGCATTCCTGAAGAGAGGCATCCTATTCTCATAGTCAAGATAGCTCGTAACCAAGTGTATACGGGGCCAATATCCGATAGCGTGATGCGATGCCGCCAATCGGCGTCGTTTATTTTGTATCCACTGCCACGTGGCGCGCTTTCATTGGCTGCTTTGTTATTTGTGGAAGGTGATTGTTACGGAATCCTTTGATAAAGGAACTTTGTGTTTTGGTGTTGAGTTTTATTTTTATTTGGTATATCGTCTTGCTAATGTGAGCAAAATACACTGCAGTCACAGTGTATTTTGCTTACGTAAACAGTAGCTCGATATTCGTTCAAGGGTTTGATGAACCAGTCTCAATACGTGATGTAATTTAAGAGACGATTATTTTGTTTTATTAGGAACTCTTCTTACTGAGAAATGAGGTTATATTATATACAAAAATCGTGATAAAAATGAAAATATTAGTGCTAGTTTGTATTCCAATTTTTAGCTACGTTCCTACCAATTCCTGAACATCTGTATAAACTTGATCATTTTTGTAAGAATAGACAAATAATGTTTCCATTTGTTTTCTTCAGCTTTGACTATTAGAAATGTATTCAGAAACCATTTTACGTTACAAAGGATCGATTTCAATCACAAATGTTGCAGACCGCCAACAAAATATCGCTATATCTATAGGCTAAAAAGGGAATAGTTCGCGATCCGCTCTCTGCCTCGTAAAGTTTAATTGCAACTGTTCGTTTATTTTCGTTTCTCGAGGCTCAGCACTATAGAAGTTTCCAAAACAGTTTCGGTCATCCCACCGTCATGGTTTCCCTAACTGCTATTTGAACTTTGCTATGTTGGAAAATAATTGAGATCTATTAAGATCGCTAGTTGTTACTTTGAACTTACGTCTAACTGGAGGACTTTATTGCATGTTCGTTTTTTGTGGGAGGGTGAAAGCAAAACGTCACAAGAACCATTTTTGCTAGTTTTTCATCACATTTAAGCCTTCAGTGGCTTATCAATTTCTATTTTATTTGCACAATTCAATCGACCAGCAAATTCTTACACCATTCTAAAAGATCCAAAATAAAGGAAAACAAAACTAGGACACGTTTAATATTTTGTATCATACAACTGAATCCAATATCGCAAACCCAAGAAGTCATGTCCCAAAATACATCAGGTTTACAATCCCAATACAGTATGGGGCAGACATCGGTGACGTCATCGCCGAAACTCTTTCCTTCAATCAAGTTTTACGACTCTCGGTAAGTGTACAGCTGACACTGATTCATTCATTCTGAACAGCTGATGCTGTGTTTACTTGTAGTTGTATCTTGGGATTTTTAGGTGATGTTTTGGCATCGAAGTCTTTACTGCTATTTTTTGTGTAATAGATTTGTTTTTAGCGTCGTCAAATGTGGTGTAATCTCAAGTTTACAAATCGAAGTTGTAAGATATAATTATTGCAATTCGATTCATCAGAAAAATATAAAAAATATCCAAAATTGCAATAATAAGAATGATGTAGTAATAATGGGGAATTATTTGACTGATTAATGGTAAATGGTTTAGATTTTACGATAATTAATACGTAAAGGAGTAATTAGAAACTTCACACTAATCTCGAGTAACAAAATACACTTTTTGACAACCAAAACAACTTCATTGACGTAAAACCGACCCTGGCCAAAATAAACAAACATTACCATAATATAAAACACAAAATAAATTAAACACTTAGCGTGTGCGTTTGTGAAAACACCTTGGTTTATACATTTATAAGGTTAGGTGGGGACAGTGGTTTTACCGGCCTACACTGATGCTATTTGTCCCTTTGGCCTTTAGGAGACCGTGGTCCAAGTACACGCGTGAGCGATTCTTTACTTAATAAAAATATTTTTTATGTAAAGGGGGCTGTTGTTGTGCAGTAGGGTTACGGTAAATAATGACAATACGCGCCCAATTTATATGAGGAAGAAAACTATGGTTTTGAGATAGTTGATAGATTATTTTTCGGTGAATGAATATTGAATTGAAAACCAAATTGTGAACATGTAATTATGTCTAAATTGTATGAAATAAAAACCAAATGTTAATACATAAAACGTGATATGGACTCGATCATTCAATCTGTATTAGGTAAATGTTTTTTAAATGCCTTTTTAGGCTTACTAGAAGCAGTAAGGAATTCTTTAAACCCGATTTAGTCTCTGACTTAAGCCTGTCAATATTCCGATTAGTCCGTTCCACATTGTCCATTTTAAGGTCAATCCAACAGACCCATTTGTTGGGTAAATATGTACAATGAGCTGTGTGCAAATTGATGTATTTTTGAGCCAGCCGGGTTTTATTGTTTTCAGTAACTTATGTATTTAGGTTCGGTACTCTTAATACGATGTTATATTTTCGAATAGAAACGAGTATACATATACAATGCGTATATTTTTGAGATTTTTGGTGATCGCATATCACCGATGTCTGTTGTACATTTTTTTACATTAATGGACTGGAATTGAACCAAGGAAGGAAATAGACAATTTCGTTTTGCATGAAATAGGAAACGCTATACAGTTCTGGCCACGACCCAGCAGAATTATAACTCTATGTTTTTTACGGCTGTCAATTTAACATCGCGGCTGTATACTGGGCCATTTCTACCAGAGCTATGCAGACCGAGGCGAGGTGAATGAAGTGATTATATTGGTTGCTTACAAACACATCCCTCGCTACGCATTCTCGCACATCTCTGCGGGAAACGCAGCCTAACGACGACCAAATACATTCTACTAAGGTCTTAATTCTGCAGATTAAACAATCATGAGTCAGCTGTTTTAGACGAAGAAAAATTACCCTCAAGAACACTTATTCTTTTCTCTACAATATAAACATCTATTACCTAATTCCCTGCATCATCGAACAAAAACAACAAACATGTTATTGAAAGGTTCTTTTTACCAATAATTTACTGCTGAAATTTTTTGCTGACTTCGCCTCTAAATTTCTTAGCAGTTTTGTAAAAACAACACTCCCGAATTAATTGCTGTGAGCTTTGTAGCTTCACTTTGTCTTAATTGAATTTCGATTCTTATTTTCACTTTATTTATTTTTGAAGTTTTGCTTTATTTATACTGGCAAGGTCAGAAAAAAAGTTGTTTAACTCAATTCGGTTTTGACAGCTGTATATAATCGAATGCTTTGAGTTTTGTTTTGGTTTCAATGATATTTTTTTACTTAGCTTTAAAAATACCAGTAGGTTGTTAATCAATTTGGCTTGCCTTTAGTTTCTGACTAATTGTAATGAAATAATAATCTTTGTACTATTTTTGAACTTTGTGTTTCCACATTTTTGAACTTACCAGATTTTGATAACCATCGACAAAGGTTTTTCTAAGTAAGCTTAAATAATTAAAATGTGTCGCAAAATTAGAAAAGAAATGTTAACTTTTCTATTCAAAACTGAAACAAAATTCTACAACGTTAAATTTAAATAACAACATATTCCTACAATTTGAAGTTGTAGTATTGTATATCATTCAGTTGGCATTCCGCCAGCTAGCTCGACAGATATTACATGAATTCAAACTCAAAAAATAAAGACAAAAAGGCAAGAAAATAAAACAGTTTTGAACGTAATTGAGTTAAACGCTATGCATATTTGCAGTTACTATTCCCAGCGACTGATTTTTTGCAGTATTTAGTAAACATTCCTACGAACTAGTTGCAGTAACTCTGTTTTGTTGTTATATTCCTTTATTTAAATTATAGACTGTTCTTGAGGTCATAACTTAAATAATAGCAAATTAGTGACTCAGCGTTTAAATGTAAAAGAAGACTGACCAGACACTTGTTTTTACTAGACAACTCAAATTGTGTAAATGATAGTCGAGTGGCAGAGTTCACCATGATCACTCACTGAGCGAACGTTCCACGGGTTCGAACGCCGCGTAGGACAAGCATTTGTGTGATCCTAAAACATCATTTGTGACGTAGAAGAAAACCTCAATTACGAGAGGCCTTGCAAGAGATATGTCAGCGTTTTTATTTAACTGTACCCGTGTTACATAAATACGACGAGCTAAGAAGAGCAGAGTGAATGTGACTGCACCCCGATTTGTGGCCTTTTTAGAAGAACCTTTTGATTGTTTTGAAACTAAAATGTTGGTATATAAATTTTGATATGAGCATCTTATATCACAGGTTACGATGATGACGATTACTATGTTTTAAGTCTCACAAAGAAAGTTAATTTCGCGTCTTTACAGTCGTCGGTCTGATTAGTTTCTCGTATGATGGATATATAAGTATAGTTTGTTAGACAGGTGCTATAGCCAATTTTAAAACTTAAGCTATTGAAATTTTTTTTTCAGTGCAGAACTGGTACTTTACAAATATAAGTAAGAAAAGAAGGATTTACAGGCAGACAGACAGATAACCAGTCAGCGTATCCTTAGTAACAGAATTCCACTTTACCTCCTGATTACGAAAACTCAAAAAATCACCATAAAATCCAAAATCACCGAATCAACGCATCTCGTCACGTTTCCCCGTGAATTTTTAATTAAATACAAACATAATATCGGTCCTTCTTTGGAATTCACACAATATAATATTGCAGCGAGGCCCAGTTAGTGTTGGTCCCGAACAAACACGCCCGCCTGAAACTCCGCTTTCATTTGGCACTCGAAGGTTGTGATCTGCATAATACATGAAACTCAATCCCGAAATTTTGAATTAAACTGTGAAATAAAATATTGATTGTTTCCGGATGAGTTTGTATTTGATAAAAGGTTTTATTGCTTTGGATGAAAGGGGTTGGATTACTTCGTGTTTATGAAAAAGGCTTTGTTAGTTTATTAATGCGTTAGCACATCGAACCGTTAATCGTTAAAATATTTTCACCTTTTTCGTAAGGGTAGAATTTGTTTCAAAAGTAGGTAAAATTAAGAAGAGAAATTAGAAATTAAACACGTCAACTAAATATACTCCATCGAATGAAACACACATTTTACAAAAGCAGCAATGGAATTCACTTAATACAAAAGCATTTAAATACCTGTTAAAAAAACAAAAAAGGCAGCAAAAACATTTCCACATTAAAAGACAAACGAAACGAGTAAAAGAAACCACTTACACATTTAAAAATCTCGTTTCAAACTACCGCAATTGATAGTGTAGAAAAAGCTTATAAAAAGGTCACCAAGACTTCTCCCATAGGTATCATTAGCCGTTGAAAGTGCAGTGGCGGTGCGGTCGCGTTGAGTGGCGCACTGGGGGCCAACCAACATCTACTAAAGCACCTTTTACTGCAGCTGTGGAAACGGGAAACATAACATGACGTAGAGCGCTGTCTCTCTCTCACACTTAAAATAATATTAGTAAAAGAGCCAGTGATATACCCCCTGGCCTCGCGTTTTAAATTGTACGAACAAAGTAGTTAAGTAATTAATCTTTTTATGCTGTTATTTTTATAAAAGTGTGGTTGAAATAATGAAAATTTGCTGAAGCGTTTGGGTAGAGCTGTTATGGTTATGAATGTGAGGTTGTTTTAGCTTTCGGAGAAAAAATAACGTTTTCATAAGCTAGTGAAATTCTCAAATGTATTTAAATAGTCAAAGTCAAAAGTTGTTGAGTAATTTATTTCAATATACAAATGTCACCTCAGTACTAGATATAAAACAAAGCAACTTTATTATAAACTCAATATTATGAGTGAATCATATGACAAATTGAGTTTTAAGAGGCCTAAAAGCTCGCAATAAACCGTCAATTCTTATTGAGATCTTTCAATACACTTACCTTACCTTCATTACCTTAAACGCCAACTGCTTCACCGGACCTAACAATAATTGAATACAACTCAGCCCATAATGTACGTTTTATTTTAAACTTGAAAGTATACGCTAACATGGAGCTAAGTAAGCGGACGATAACGGGTACAGCTACAGGAAGCAATAACCCTCGCTCGGGATACAGCAACGCGGCTCTTTTATTTTCACATTCTACACCGTGTAGTGCAGGACATAATTATAGACACAGCTATGTTTTAACAAGATAATGTACAAGCGTTTCTGTTTTATTGGAAATGTCTTCAAGGCTTTCTTATGCAAAGATTAAAAACGAAACTCTTTTTCTGATGGTTCGCCCTTTATCTGTCTGTCTGTCCGTCCGTTCGTCAACGGGTGGTATCTCAAAAATCTTGACAGTAACGGTTGATTTATTATTATCATGCATACGAAAAGATAAATAAAGTGGTTGTTACGGTCATTATATTTGTCAAATATAGTTGAGGGTCATTTTGTGCGACCGTAGACATTTTGTTATAACCATATCATAATTCAAGATTATTATTAATACTAGCAAGATCATATTTTTTAGTATGGTTGATTACAATTTAAGTCTGCTTTAAAAACAAATACCAATCGTACTGCACACTGTTTTACTGATGTACTTATCAAACCGTGCCTATTAAAATACAATACGCAATCAGATTATTTCAGCAGTGTATTTACATAATTACATCGTCCGCCGAATCGCATAGAACCTACTACAAAATAGGCGTAATGTCATAGCCAATATGCATAAATTTAATATTTAACCACTTTAATACCGACATTAACATAAATACAAAAGTAATTTGGAACATCGTTTTACCTTTCGTAATCCCCGAGAAAACCTCATAATAAACCAGAAATAATTTTCATATTGCGTGTGCTAATAAAATTGTCCCGCATTGTACAATGGTTTTGTCTTACAATTTTGTGCTTTCGGTTGCCAGGCTTTTGTTCGGTCCCAGCATAGCAATTAAAACGTCTCATATGAGTTAAAATAATCTCCCGGCTTTTTTAGTTGGGCACAACAAAATATTTAAGTGCCTATCACGAAATTTGTAAAGAATAGATATTTGTTGCATTTTGCAAAAAAAAAAAATGCAATAGTCTTATGAAGTACAGAAAATACACATAAACAAAAATTAACCAAAAAAAATCATCTTAAAACAAAAAACAACCAAAACATGAAAATACTTAAATCAAACAAAAGCCCTTTGGGAATACTCCTTAACAAAACAAAAGAAAAAGGGAAAAACCAGTCCAAAAATATCTCACACAAACCCACGAGGCGTTGCTAGTGTATGCATAATTCAGCCATAAACCACCCCTCTACGTTATCGCCTGCATTGTATGAACATCATATAACCTACACTTGACTTTCGCCTGCTTAAGATAAGAGCCTAATACATCATGTTTTGCTACCGATTATCAAGTGTCATACAGATATCGCACTTATAATATAGAGCCTACAGCATATGCTATCTTTAAAGTATTTGTATCGTGTATGGTTTAATCACTACATAGTATAAAACAAAGTCGCTTTCTCTGTCCCTATATCCCTATGTATGCTTACTTTTCTAATGTGATGTCATACATAATTACATTTTTTTTCAACAACGCGTTGTCGATGTTGTCTTTGTTGCGATGAGATGAATCCTTATCAAAATAAAGATCTTAAAAGAAATTCTATAAAATCTATTAGTCGCACCCGTGCGAATCCGTGGCGCTTCATTAGTGTACATATAAAAATTAACTTTTAGACTTGAAATACTGAGGGTTTAATATTAGTAGGCTTATGAACAACAATCGGATATACCCAAATTTAAGAACAACCTAAAACCATATTTTTAATATTTTTTTGTTACATTTTCAATTGTTCAGCTATCACGATTCCTTAGCTGAATATGGAACCCTAAAAGACAGTAAATCATTCACCTTTTGGGCTTAGTTTAATTTCCTGACTCTACATTTTCATCAGTCCAGTTACCCGACTCCTGTTTTAATATTCAAAGAAGTTATTGTATTTACAAAAGTTATGAAGACTAATGTTACCTCAGACACCTAGTTGGCGAAGGCGACGCTTGTTGTAATGTCTGTAACTAGTTCCCAACTACTAACTATTTAAGTTGGGAGCACACGAGACTTCGTTCAGTCCCGCTCTTGCATACACTGCACCTCGCTTTACAATGCAAGTTACACGTATTGATTATGACTTGTAATTGAATCTGCCCAACTAAAGTTATAACTGTGAGTATGTAGTTTTTTTCAGGCGTATACTAGAAAGGGAAATAAAAAGAACAAGTGCAAGTCGGACTCGCGACACTTACGACGATTGCGTTGCTTTACCTCGATGTTTGCTTCCATTATTTGTTGTTTAAGCAGTAACTGAATAAATTATTCATCCTTTGTATAGAATTCAACAATTTAAGTTACTGCCTGGTGACTGACAGATAGACAGCCTAAAAATTTAATTAACTATTAAAAAGTCACATTTTGGGTAATGAACTTTAAAATACCTTTCGCATTAAAAATACACATTATCAGTGAATAACACTGACTTAATTTGATCTTGATATTGGTAAGATCATTGGAAACTGTGAAGTTGAAACTTGGGACGCCGTTTCTAATCTCTAAAAAAATCTTCATAGTAAAAAAAGACGGACAGACTGCCTAACTAATCTTAACACATCTGTATTTAAGAATCGTCGTAAAACTTAAAGAAAAATTCCATATGTGTGCTGATATAGCGATATAGCAACAGAGTATTTGAATATGGACAAATTTCTATTAACTCTGTATATATTCTAAGTTTGTCTGCCAGCAAACTCAATACATTGTTCGACCGTGTTGACCAATCAAAGTTACATTCAGTGTGTTACAAAGTTAGATGGTTCACGCATCCGTACAAAATACGTCTAGGTATGAAATTGCATTGTAATTATTGTAAACTAGCTGTTTACCGCGGGTCTGCTTGCTAAAAATCTATAAAGATCCCACTTTAACATAACTCGGGACAATAACTATATTATGAGTTATTCCTAGTCACAAACTATCTGTTGTATATGTACCAAGTTTAGTCTAAATTCGTTCAATGGTTTTTGCTTGATAAAGGAACAAATATCCATGTATACAATATTTCGCGTTTATAATAATAATTAGGATGAGAACTTTGACGACAATGAAAAATACAAGAGTTGTAAATAAAATAAATGTCTATCGTTTGTTTTTTATACGTATAATTTAAACTAATAGCTACAGAGACAGCTCGACCACATAGTAAAACATTACACAGCAATCACGCGATACACATTTGTTTTCTTCTAGACCCAAATTGGACTACCAACTCAAAAACTCCCTCTTTCTTACCGACCTAACACTAAATAAAATGCATGCAAGTATTTTAAGTTTGAAAACATTTTCCTGAACAGTTGATATAGCCGGACAAATAGAACATTCACGAACGTTCGCGAGTCTGCGGAACTGTCTAAGGCATTCTGCTTCCTTTATGAAATCCAACGTGGGAATTTTGGGGAACTGTTATTGCAGAAACTGGTTGGGTTTCAGTGAGAGCGGGAATTAGAGGTAAGAATTGAAGGTAAGAATTTACGAGCGATCGAATGATAAGTACCTTAAATTGAGTAGAGAAGAAATTATATCCTGGGACAAACTGTAGAGTCAACATCATCCTAGTGTTTTCCCAACTATGTTGGGGTCGACTTAAGGGCGGGGGGCAGCAGAGTATAAAGATAATAAAAAAAAAACGACTTACAAACACTACTTAATATTATTAATAAAGGTGTAAATTCTTCAGAAATTTTTGAAGCAATAGAATTGATAACCCTAGTTACAATATTATGAAAATACAATGAAGAAAAACAAAGTAAACTTTGAAAAGTTTACTCGAATTCATCGTTGATATCCTATCCTAAAATACCAATTCACATAACACAAAGCTTTTTAATCCAAAACAAAGGTTAATAAATTAAAGAAACTTATTGTAACTCCTCCGAATCTACATACAAGTGATTTGCATTTTATTGTTTTTACAGCTGCGCTGCAGTCTTGATAGCGGGTTGCAGAATCTCGTAATATCGTAAACTTGTACACTTAGGGTCAACCTCCTCTGTAATATCGTGGCCTGGTTGTGAGTATAAAAAGAGTTCTGAAGGTTAGGTAATGAACCACGTTAGTTTAAATATAAGCGAAATTTTAAAGAAACTGATGATCATGTTAGCTGACCACCATTCAGGATTGATTGAGAGGTTTTTCGTTTCTGCTATGTGGGGATCGAACCCGCAACATGTCGCGCAAAGTGAATTTGGCAAGAAGACTTCAACGACTCGACTATTCGTACGGTCACTAATTTAAGAAAAAGGTTTTCTACCAGTAGGACCTCACATAGAAATTAAGAAACGAAGGAAATCGTGGTACGAATCCATTCGTGTACGATTCGTTTTAACTTAACAATTAACAACATAGAGTTACCAATTTAATTTCATACCGATAACTCTACACTATATGCAGAAATATACCAAAAATATCTGCATAAAGTGAAGCCACAACGTTGCTATCTTCCCCTACAAGTGGAACCACACCGTACAATAGGAATGTGTGAACAATATTAAAAAGTTTGTTCGTTTAACAAAACGTTGTTGTTGGCGAATATTTTGTTTTCTCGAAAACATTTTTGAACGTTATTGTAAGTTTATGTAGCATAAAGTGTATTACATTTTATTTTTGTGCAAATATTTTTGCATACATTTAGGTAACCAAGTGTTTCTGCATGTTGCGGGTGATTCTCATATAGTTACAGTATACAAAACATTACTCGATCTCTGTAAAAGGTAAAAAATATATATTAAACTAGCTTTCCCGGCGGACTTCGTACCGCCTTAGAGTCGATGATAATATTGCTGATTGTTTTTAAGTAATCATTTTAAGTTGTATATAGGTTGTAAATAAGAAACACATGATTTACTAATATTGCCGATTGAATTAGTTTTTTATGCTAATCGCGGCCCTTCAGCAAGATCGCAACCACCTTCATATACATCTACTGCAACTTAGAGCCAAACTCATGGGTGCTGCCAATAGATATCTAGTTTATTTTTGATTTTGAGTACCATTCCCCGATTTAATGGTACCACCTTCATGTATTACTGCTACCTGCTCTACTGGTAATCCCCTCATGACTGCTACCTACTCTAAGGTCCCACCCTACTCTCACGCGTACAGTACCTGCTACCCAGCTATAACCCTCACTGCTCTACTGGTAATCCCTTCATGACTGCTACCTACTCTAAGGTCATGAAATACTACTATCTGATCTCCTGGTACCATCCTAATCAGCTACGGCCACGTGCTCTCCTGGTACCGCCCTCGTGCTCCCCAGCTACAACCCTCATGAAATACTACTATCTGATCTCCTGGTATCACCCTATGGACAACAAAAGTTTTACATGTAATAAACAAATCAGCATTTATTGAAATGAAAGTATTCATTACACATATCGAGTTTTCATTGTTTTTAAGATGTATTCTGTTTTCGGGATGGAAACAAATCCAACAAATCAAAAACCATGGCAATCGGTTCAGCCGTTCTCGAGTTATAAGTGTTGTAACAAACACGACTTTCTTATATATATATAGATAGAAGTAGTTTTAATATTGATTTCTTACAAATATCAAATTGTCATCCATACGTCATTACATAGCTGTCATTTGCGTTTTGTTATACCACGTTTTATAGTGACTGACGTTTCATGTCAAGTCACACGGGAACGCTGTCGAACGGGATAAAAAGTATCCTATGTCCGTCTCCTGGCTCTAAGCTACCTCCCTACCAATTTTCAGCCAAATCTGTTCTGCCGTTCTTGAGTTATAAGTGGTGTAACTAACACGACTTTCTTTTATATATATAGATTACAGCAGGACCCCTTTTTAAGTATCATATTTACCCAATCAAATCACATCAACACAAGTAGGTCACAACAGGAGCTCTAGAGAAATTGACACTCACAGCCTCCTACCGTAGGCAAACAATAATAAATATTTGCATCAAAGCAAAATCGTTTCTCGGAACGCAACTACAATATTTGCGCCCTTTTCTATAAGTAAGGTAAACATTCTCGAAAGAAAAGGGCCCAGTTTAGCGTGAAATAGGGAAATTCCTTACAGAATATTCCGTGGGTCGACGTTGATACATCGTAAAGAAGATGTATGCAATCTTTGAAGCATATTTACTTAAGGTTCGGCCCGAGTTTTCGGATTTATTGACTACATCCGTATTATAATCGATGTTTTTCATCGACGAAAAAGGTTCGAAATTTTCTTATACTCGCTTTTACGTCGGAGCTTAATAAATTTGTTATTTGATAAATAAGAGCTATATCTAAACATTGTTTTGATCAATGGATCAATTGATATTTTGAATAACCAACTATTAAACTCAGTCCTTTACACTCAATCTAATAAGAATGAAAAACCGTAGTCATGTTTTCAGAATAACTTACTTTACCAAATTCAAATTAAAGAAGCGAATAAACGTAACTAGAACCTTATTTATTTTAAGGATACGCTGTTATTTATAAAGGTATTTTCTTAAACAAATACCGAAACAATACTCATTTAGCAACAAATAGAATTGTAACAACCTCCTTTGTAATTGGCCGGGAATTTTAATAAGAGTCGCACCATCTCTCGGTATCTCCTTCAATTAATTTATTGCTCAAGTTTACCTAATGTAAAGTTGCTAAACTGGGACGGTTAGGTGTGTTCACTGGACTCTGAATAGCGGTAGGTAGTTTAATTAAACTTTGATTGTGCAATTTTGTTTCGTTAGAGAACAACTTTAAAAAGTGGTTGCTTAAGATTTATGAGAAAAGTACTGGAACGTAGTGCTAAACTTTAGTATTTTGGAGAAAGCTGGTTTTGAGAGTCAAGAGCTTTTTTACCGTTCTATTTAATTTGTTTACAGCAGTATTAGAACCTGGCGATTTAACTCAGCGACGAAAAGCAACTTACGAGCCCTATTATCTTAAACAATCCCATTGAAGTGTCGAAATGAAAAGAAATAACAAAAATAATTTAGAATTTTACAAATTTAAAAAGATTTTGGACTTTTATAGAACTGATTTATTTATAGCAACTGAACATAATATTATTTTTAAATTCCTTCCTAAAAGATGCCTTAAGTTAATTTTGGAATATGATATAAGCTGCTTTAAATGCTAAGACAAATAACTGAGTACATTCAATTCTTCTAAGCAATTCTTATAATTGAAACAGGCTTTCTCTCAAGCTAAAATACTAAACGCTAACTTATTAATTTTCTGCATTATGCCGTCATCTAATTTCAGCCTTATTTGACTTCAAACGCTCTAGTTTCTACGGTAATGAAGTTTCATAATGTTAGCTCCAGGTGTGTCTTCGGGCTGTTTTGGTAAATCTAGGATGCAAGCACTTAATGTACACGGAACAAGTATAACAGGTCTTGAGTGATGCTTCTTGGAAAATACGTGGTTTTCTCTTTGTTAGTAATATCTGTCTTGATATGGAGTTTCTGAGATTAGAAAATGGAATACATTTACGTGATTTACAAACGTCTTAGCAGCATAGCAACTTCGTTAATATTTCTCGGCCTTTTGGAAAAATATATTTTTTTGTCCCATATTTCTCATTAATATTAGTTTAAAGTGAATCTCTAACAAACTCAAGACAAACAAGTCTTGAATGAACCAAAATTTTCTCTAAAATTATCATAAATTTAAAAATCTACTTTTCATTAAAATGCATACTCTGTTATAGCTCTGTTAAAATTACACAAAACCAGCTTGATACCCTACAAAACTGATTATCAGCAGCCATAACAAGTAACCTAAATATTAACATCTCTTAAAGGTCAACCATAACTATAAAATAATCCCATAACAATATAAAACCCCATAGATTCACTTTGAATTTAAATGATAATAGTCAGACTATAAATACGCTGACAGAAAGTGGGGATAAAGGGGTCAGTTGAGCCATAAACCGAGGAAATAATAATCAATTTTGATTGCTTATGGCTACTTGCATCTGTCGCCGTACTGTTGAATTGGTTCTAGTGTCGAGTAGAATGGGGGGTGGAACTCCATCCAGTAGCCTGCCAGTACCTCTTAAGGTAATACTATAACCGTAGCGGAAAAGGGATGCTGCTATAAACCGTGTAGTGCTCTGTCACGCTTCCACAATTACCATAAGATGACATCAAATGGTCGTGGTAGGTGTTCAAGAATGACGTAGCAAGCTTTACTTAGTATTAAGGACTATGGAAGCGTCATTTATTATTTATATCTTAGTGTAAATGTTGATTATAATGGTACTTTATTCATAGTGTTACTTACCGTTAGCCCTGATGGTAATAAGAAATAATTTGATCATGTTTTTAATAAATTTATAGAATAAGAAATGTAAATGATGGAATGTTATTATGATAAATACATAGTCTTCTAGAAAAATAACACAGAAGAAAAGATAAACGGTGTAAATTAAGGTCAAGTACATACTACACAAAACGCAAGAAAATATTTCAATTTCGTAAGAGAAATCGTTGACAATAATGACGATCATGCATCAAACGAAGATGAAGAATACGTAACACAAATGTAACATGCATTTTCAGTGCCAAATGTAAAACAGCAATCCCATTTACTCACGATGTTCCAATTTAGAGTAATCAACATCAAAAATGAGGACATCTCCGCTTCGCTATCTAAGCATGATCGATGTTCTGTCACGTTCCCCTGATATATTTCACCGAGAGGGTGAATTTTCAAGTAACTGTATTTTGTTAAACTTTAAGCGAGTTTTGATGTCATATTTTGTTTGTAGTCCCGTCAAACAGCCTTTTGTTGGAAAACAAGGGGTTCTATGTTGTTTATCGGTTTTAGAGTTCGGTAATGAAATGGATTTGCCATTTTAATGTTGGAATGTGGTGGATTGTGATAATTGCGTACATAAGTAATTTCAACACATTAGGACATAATAATATTTTATATAACAGATCTACTTATATGTCTAGCAGTGGACCAATATGGGCTAATGATGACGATATACTTGGAAAGCTAGACTGAATATTCCACTTCATTCATTATCTAGTTCAGTTTTTTTAGGGAAAGTGGAGTGACAAAGTTAAAACTCTTGGCCTATACAATGGTACAGAATCCTTCGAATAAATTTACACTTTTTTAAAAGCGAGAGGTGCCAAACTGATACTTTAGCAATATATCAAGTTGATATACGTTGGCATGAATAGAATTAACGTTTGGTTAGTAATGAATGGATCTAAAGTGTTAATGTGTAAGGATTCGATGGATAACGCTGTTAAAAGGAAATTTACAGCGTTTACAGAAGGTACTTGGAAAAAATGGTGAAGAAAAAGAAAAGTAAAAACTTTCTTTGTAATATCATAATATCATCATGCTTTTTGTATTGCGTGGACTTATTAATAACTAGCTGTTGCCCGCGACTTTGTCTGCGTGATTGTCAAGATGTGAAAAACTATGAAGTTTAATAATAACGATCATCGCAAAAATGTAATGCAATATTGAAAATGAAACACTCCTTTTTTTACATTTTAAGCTTGATTTTTTATTTATAAATTATAAGGAATCTTGATCGGCCCAAAGACTATCAAATGTTTGAATCAAACAGATTTCATCGTTTACGATACTATCCTGGTGTCAAATATTTCACAGCTGTTTTAATGACTTTTTCTTATTTAATCCCAAAAAGAGGGGTTTAATACTTTAAGCCGTTTAAAAATGGGGGGGGGATGCAAGTAGGAAAAAATAACAGACAAAATTGTTTTACTTTCGAGGGTTTTCCATTTTCCAATTGGGTGGGTTATGATTTTCGAGCACGTCTGTTCTTGGGCCCGCCTACACCTGAAATTGCTAGACGGATTATGACAGTGATTATGAGGTATCATAAAATTATTATTTACTGTAACCAAAGAGGTAAACCAGAACCATATTACTGAGGCCCCGGTGTCCGTTCGTCTGTCTGTCACCTGGCTGTTTCTCAGGAACAATGATAGCCAGACAGTTGTTATTTTCACACACGATGTTTTCTGACGATATAAAGAAGATGTCAAATTATTTTTGTGGACGGAGCTGGTGAAGTGAGAGTCGGTCTCGGTAAATGCGGATTTTACATAGTGTCATAAGATAAAAGAATTTGCAAAATTGCGCCCAAATAAACGGTTTCCTGAAACACGTTATGTTTGATTCTCCTCTTAATATTAAAACTGATCTTCCTAACAAACATTTAGAATATTTCCAAAATAAAAAAGTTGGTAAACGTGTTATCTTGGCCCCCTGGTGTTTTGATCATGATTTGTCTTTAAATGGGTGATAAATAAATCGCGTGATTATAAAAAAAATATCAGACACCCCTTTTTTTTAAATTGACTATGACAAAAATCTAAAGTATAGGATATGTGTAATTTGTGATGTTACGACAAAGCAAAATATGAACATAAAAGTAACTTCATGCGCATGAGTTTTATTTACTGTACCAATTTACAAAGAAAAATTACGTATTTTATTCGTTAACCTACCTGACGATCATTGAAGTAAAATACCGTCATCCCTACTGCATAAATGGAACTTAAATAAAGACTACATGAGGTGGGTTATGAGGTTACGCTGTCGATATTGACAGCCAAAATGAATTTTCCAGTCATTGTATGACGGATGTAAGTGCTGATAGCTCTAAACGCTATTATCAGCCTTATTGGGGAAATTTCCAAAAATATGTTCCTAATCCTCGTCAGCTTAGCTTTGGGATCTCAGAAACTCATTCAGTCTCGTTCCTTCCCCTGTTTTTACAAGGCTGCGAAAGAAGAAAATTTTAAATAAGTAGAGATTACAATAAATTTCTCTGTTTCTCTAATGGCGGATGTAGACCGATCAAATCGTTAAAATATTGAAAACCCCCAGGTATCAACAGACATTGTTCTATCAATAGACACATAACGTCAAAAACTGTCTAGCGTACGTTCTTATTCATTAATAGCTTTGGTCTTATAGATCTTTCACATTGCATACCTATTAAGCACTTTTTATGCAAGTTCTGGGCTTTTTTATCCGAAATACTTTTGTAACCTATGTAATGTAGCAAATTTAAGAAAACATTATTTCATTGTTTGAAAGGCTTTTTTTGTTTGAAAGTTTATATTTTTGTTGCTAGTTGTTACAGATGAACCAAGGTTATAGGTTAGGATAATTAACTGTCGTTCAGTAATTTATTGTTAGGTATGCATAATTATAGATGAGATCAATGTGAACTACATGCAACTTTGGGTTGAGTGTCACTACGAATGTTTTGATCTTGGAGTAGCATCGCCAACATTACCGAGCTAAAAACATACCTATCGTAAATAAATACAAAATCATATTCCACATTTGAACTTGAGTAATTTTAAAATAATTTAAGTTCCTTTCTTTCAAGAATGTACCGATTACGGTAACAATTGCATGACAAAAAACGTATTAGTTTATGTTTTTTTTATTTTACTTGTGAGATAGTCGCGGTAGGCCTATATCAGACTTGAAAGAGAATAAAATGACTAATTTTGTGAAAATAATTTATTTTCGAAAAATCCTATTATTGCTCTGCCAAAAGTCTTAAGATAAATACCGTGATGTTTTTTTGTGTAAATTGATGACCGTGCTGCCTACTACTCAATGGGGTGAAAATACACCTCATAATTTTATTACACGATGTTACGGGTGAATCCAAAAATTTAAAACTTTACTGCTCATGCCCCCTGCATAGTAGCGTTATGGTTTTTGTATATTTGTTGTATCATGTGTACGATAAGGTTCATGCAAAATTTGACCGAAATATATTCAGTAGTTTATGAGATAATTTGATATTTGTTTATAGATATAAAAGGCTCCTGCTCTCCCCCTGTAACGAAAAGCGAGATAATAAGTAAAAAGTATGTTGACCGGACCTCTTGTTGATATTCTCTGTAAATTTGAATCAAATCTATCCAGTACTTTCCGAGATCTTTCCGGACATACATACAGACAAACAGACAAACAGACAAACAGACAAAAATTCTAAAAATTATATTTTCGGCATCAGAATCGTTCATAGACCACCCTGCAATCATTCTTTTTTTAAAATATTCAATGTACAGTTTTCACTTTTCTACAATTTTATTATATGTATAGATGTAGGGTCAGGATACATTTCAGACATTCACAAACAAATAGGCAAATATGAAATGTACGTTATAAATACATTTATTTATTTACATATATATAATTATTTATATACACTTAAATACAATTGTTTATACCTATAGTTATTTATCTGATAAAATCTATACTACAGCTTGGTCAATTTCAACTTCATTAACGAGGTTATAACTATCCGGAGGTTCTAACTGTCAGTAAAAAACCGAAATAGAGAGTTCCAGGAAAAATATTCCACGTTACCAACCGTCCCATTTTACAGTTGAATTTTGGGAACCCTATTGGCGGCAAAATTTGAGCTTTCAACAAAGGCCCACTTTAGGCCTCTTCCGGCTTTCGGAGAACTTTTATTGGCCTTATCTCCGCAGACACTAATGGGATTAGAAGAAGAAACTAACTTTTCTAATTTATTGACAGTGTTACCTTCGTTAACTTTGGATTGTTTGAGTTTGAGCTGGCGACTGGATGCTAAACATTTTGACTGTCACATAAATAAATAATTTGGGGATGGGTTTTGGGTTCTATTCTATTCTATTCTTTTTTGAACAGGTAAAATATACAAAATTTTTGAAATATAGATCCCCTATTAATAAGCTAGCCTGTATTTAGGTAAAGAAATTACTGATTGAAATAATTGATTGATTAAGCTGGTGAGAAGTCACTGCAACTACAGTCTGCGTTTTATAAAAACCTAGTAATTGGTATTATTTGACAAACAGCCGCTGCCACCGCTGCATCAGACAATGTTTATGAGAAAGTACTCTTAAAAAAATCTAATTTTTATTAGTGTCATGAATCATGTGATTTAAAAAATTGTCAACTATTTAAGTCTAAACTCTATGCTAATAAAATACTTATTTAATTTAAACATGTGCTGGAATTAGATAATAATTAAAGCTGCATTATAAGTTGATCCCGGTAATCGGGCGTTATCAGAGCAATTTACATAATGATACCAATGCAATGATCATTGCAACTAGTTTGGCTGTACAACGTAATTACTGCTTTATGCCATCTGATTTCCGATCTAATTTGCGCTGTAGGATAATTAAAGGAAGTATTTATAATTATAAAGCAAAGTATTCTTTAGCACTTGTTTATAAGCCAAAATATATTGCTCCTAGTGAAATAATCATAGCGAAACAAGCAATATGTATACAATACTAGTTTGAACTTGAAACATATTCTAATTGTCGTCACTCTTATTTATAATAAAACTTTAGTCATTTAAAATATATTTATGAAACAATGCTTAAATATAATAATCTTGAAGTATCTATATTTTTCATGAAACATGACGTCCTTTAATTCAATGTCTCAATATTATTCATTCCAGTGAAAATTACCCCAAATCTTGCGACTATGCTCGAAGCATTAACTGGGTCCATTATTACTCTTAACTAAAACCATGTAATCTTGTCAAGAACATTAAACAATCATTGCTATTGTTACCATAGCATTAAATTAATATGAACCTGAATACCATGTGTCACAGTCTAAAAAAGATTTTAACAAATTTATTGAAGTACGGATGGTATGTGACAGAATACAGATGATATTATTCTATGCTATGCTAATATAGATAGGGGAAGGAATTCGGGCCATTCAAAGAGTTTGTAAGTGGATCGTTTTTATGATAATAATGTCTGTTTAAAATGGCATAAAGTTTCTGCATCGTCTTATCTTCGGTCGCTCGTTTGATAATTTATTCAGTGACGGTAAGTGGGGTGGAACTTTCTATAGGTAGTCGAGAGAATTCAAGGTTTTTCCTTTGTATTTCACATGTTTTTTTGTAATGCTCTATTAAGCTTACTGATTCTGAACATAGTTACCCATAGTTTTTAATGTTATTTTTTAATTATTCTTCGTCATATCAATTCAGCCTCTTATAAAATGACTTAATTAAATTAAAACAATAACAATCTAGACAACAGGAAGGGAAAGAAGAAGAAAGTCAGAACAGTCACAGACCAATAAAGATCTAAATTAAAACTTATTGAGATGGCAGAAACTAAAATTATTGAGACCGCAACCACAGTAAACATCGTCCAGAATTCCAAGATTAAAACATTCCAACAATCTTGAAGTACAAAAAAAATCCGTTTAACCGTAACGTTACCTTCGCGAACGATAATAATCAACTGGTCGGCCATCTTGTTCAACGAAATAGATTTAAAATGTCGCCCGACTCGTTTTATGCGGGAGTCTGAGATTACGCAGTTATCTTGAAGTTATATATTATTGGATTCGACGGCTTTCCGTTTTTACTACAAATATTTTCGTAAGCCTTTTTTTAACCAAGAAGTTTTTTCTTCGTTGTAATCTCCTAGTATCCTGTTTCGTTATTAAAAACTGACACAGTAGTTCAACAACAGAAACGTTCACGTATAACTCATAGGGCAGGAAAATGGATAAATTCATAAGTTGAATATCGCAAGTTAAACTTAGATCAGGCAGAGAAAACGGGCAAGTTTAATACTTCTAACAAAATAACTAGAACATATTTTCTCAAAAATACTAACATAAGAAGGAATGCAATTAAAAATAATGAACTGCCCTTTAGTAGCATACATAGTGCTAGTGGAGAATGCATTCAAAATTCAGCTTATCTAATATTTACCAGCCAGTAAAACAGACTTACAGAAAGAAATGTGTAATTTGGTGAAGTTGAACTTTTTTTTAAATACCTTATTAATTTATTGTTTTAGGTGTGTTTTATAGAAGACGTTTCTTTGACACCTGATATTCTCAAGGAATTAAATAAGATTTAGTCTTATTCAGACAATTTGATAACGCCTCAATTATATCGAGATAAGAGATCCTGGATAGAAAGAAACTAGTCTTTTTCTGAAAATGTGAAATTTGAGTTCGAAATGAAAATAAAAACATGAAGAAGTAAAGTACAACACCTCGAAGCATTGAGCATTAATAATTATTGCATTGAAATTAACAAACCATAATGCCACAAAACAATGACAATGCAACATCTAGCGTATTCGAACACGCTCTTATTCCTGTTTAATTCTGCATAAAGCAATAATCTCACGTGTTTCACATTCAGGAAACTTCATAATTAATTAGTGAATGTTGTGCAAGACTGTTTAGACTATGATGTATTATTTTGTTCCAGAGCGATGCAGTTGCGTCCTGCCTCCACTTAATCTCCTTTTCATTTGTGTTTTTAATTTCTCCAGAGTATGGGAGTAATTAGTTGATTAATATTTATGAGTTGTTTTATGGGTTAAAGACTTTTTGAAAGCGGACTCTTTTGTGTACTTTTCTTGGCAGTTTAAATCAAATAGTTGGTGGTTTTATACGATGTTGTCAAAGGGGCTTTTTACTTTAAGTAGTTTTTATGCTTTATGTATTCAACGTTTAATTTGTGTGTATAACTTAGAGCTGTTTGATGCTGTAGGCTACAGAAAAAAAAGATCTCTCTGGTGACATAAGTAAGCATTGAGGATGTTTACTGTGATCTAATTTAAAATTGCCCCAAACTACACCATTTCTTTTATAAAATTTTGCATACTTTTTTTTTATAATTTCATCCTGTAATCACCTGTACTAATACATACACTTTTCGTGTTCTCTCCGTCATTCATTACACCCATTGATCTAGCTACAAAAACTGACTAAACAATTTCTGCAATTTGAGCTCTTGCACCCTAATAACAGAGTTCAGAATGATTTAAGTGAGTGGCATCAGTAGTTAGTGGCCCATTTCCCCATAGAAGGTCTTTACATCACCTCCATTCTCATTGAGTAACCCTGTACTTTTTCTGGTCACCGCTTCGCGGGTCGGTCCATCTGGTCGACCTATTGTACTATATTATGTACCCAGCTTAACCCTCGTATTTACATTACAACATTGAAGGCAAGAAAGGTTAATAGCGTGTTTTGTACTGCTAAGGTTCTTTGCTTTTTAGGGTTGGACGGTTTTTAAGCGATACTCATGGAAACTATTTATTGGGGGTAATGCGTATTATGTTGCGAAATTATGATGTGGAAAATACAGGTAAGGAGTGTATACGATAAGAGAAGATATTGTGTTTTTGAAATTAGAAAGCTTTTCTTTTTAAAAAAAAAATATTTTTATCTTACTTCGGTGACAGAAAGAAAATAAATTTCATGTTTTTTCGGTTAGGCGAAATTGAAGTGAATTAATTAGAGTGAAAAGTGAACATTTATCCCACAATTATTAGCAAATTCCACATAATTAATTAATTGTTTTTGATCGTAGCCATAGGGATATTTCCTAATATAATTAAATGGTAAACAAAATTATTTCTGGAACAACAGCTATGATGCCTAATTAATCATTTTTTATGAGCTTATGTAACTGAAGTTTTAAGTTTAAGTTTATGAAAAATACTTCCTATTTAATGCCACAAAATAATGAAATTTGACTATGGGAAATGTCGCTATTACACTGGTATACACTATTGTATTGTATTGGTAAAAGTTAGTGTCTTAAGAACACAATAACATCTAGAAAAAACAATGCCTACGTAGTATGAGACTCAATAGGGATTATCATGCATATTACATGTCTTACACCGTCATACGAAAATCAGAGGACGACTTACAAAAACTCACTCTGAGTAGGGTCGACGTGTAATTTGCGAAGGTCTTAAAAAACTTCTACATTGATGCAATGATATGACAAAAGTGACTTAGGGTTTGATAGTCAACGAATTGGTTTCTTGAGTAAATTGAAGCTGACTGAATAATGATTTCAGAAATATTAGGGTTTAAGAATGGAAACGCAATTTCCGAAACAATTTCTAGAGATTGTGATTACTATATTTCCTGGGTATAAAAAATTACTAGTATATTTAAAAAAAGGAAATATTACAGACACAAAAGACTTCAAGAGAGATTAGCAAAGGTAGGTAGGTACTGCGGGTAGTTCTTTTTTTTTTGTATTTCGTTCGCTAGTCGCATTTATAATTATTTGAGTATTTGTGTAACTTCCAATCCCGCCACTACGTATACGGCTGGGCCCGATACTAGTCAGTCTATGAGTCAATAAATAGTCATGATAAACCGTTATAAAAATAATTATGAACACATCTCACCAAAGGTTTTATAACAATAAAATATAATATGCTTAATAACAATTAATGTTCTACTACCAAATATGAGTGATATTCCATAATTGATGAAGTCAAATATCAGTTGCACATTCCAAAAAGTAATCTGCAATATTCGACCGCAGATAAGTAACCTATGCAATTAGCATTCATTCAATTCCTGTATGGTATACCGCAGTAGAGAATGTACACACCAGCATTATTTTCACCATAATTATTTGTGTTACATTCTCGTCCTAGCTTATTACCAATAGTGATGATGACTGAGTATAGAAAGAAAAATTAGTCTTTATTAACATTAGTCCCTCAGTTAGATAATTGAAAAGTATGAGACACGTATTTTTTCCTTTTTCAGAAAAAATAGAATTGACAAAGATTAACTGCTTTAAAGTTTAGGAGAGGGGGCTTGTGACGTAACGATATGGTAAAATTTATGTTTGTGGGACAAATTAAAAAATATGTATCCATTATTATACAAAAAACTACAAGAAGGAGACTGTAAAAAAAATTGTCATCATCCTATTATTTTGGTATCGACTTGCAGTCTAACCTCGACATTCAGCTAAGTATCAGTATTTTAAAAGGAGCGACTGCCCATCTGACCTCCTCAACCCATTTATCTGGGCAACAAGATACCCCTCACTAGTCTTACTTTTTAGTTTCTGACTAAACGTAACGACTGAAGATGTATGAAGAACAGCCGGGGCCCACAATATAATATGCCTTCGGAGCACGGAGGAACTCGATGTGACGAAGATGGTCACCCATCTACGAAAGACCGGGTCAAGCATTGCTTAGCTAGTGATCGATAAACTTTAATATGTAGTGATAGCTTAGCCACGAGCGCCTCCGTTTTTGTGATACATACGACAAATTTATCAAAATCATTCAACCATGAAACAAACGCTGTCAATTTATAAAGAGTATCTCTATTAAAGGAAACTCATTGAAACCAAAATATTTTAGCAATTCATAATAACACAATACATTATTGTGTAAACTTCGTCTCGAAGGAGATGTCACCGTTTCATAATTAATTATTTCATTATAAATTTTACGTAAATCATTAAAAATTCTTCCCACGCCGTGCAGTCTAATTATAGAAGACGGGAAATGTTGTACTTGAAGCGTTGCTAGTAATTATATTGATGCTAAAATATATTTACATACAAAAATTGTTAGGGACAGGCCGTTTTTATATTTGGCAAAAAGTCCAATACTAAGATCCTAATAAGGACTCTTGATGAAAATAGAACGATTTTCTGAAATTGTTAATAAGTGAATAGTCGTACATTACTTGTATCTGTATTCATAAAATGTAAAAAATAGCTTTCTTTAAAGCTTACCTATTAGGTTTATTAAATGTATTTTTAATCTCCCAGCCCCATTTCTCAAACGACCTGTCCTAAAAATAATTTCCACAACGTTAGTCATTAACAAATGCACCTCATGTTTTTTTTCTCACCCATTTTTATAAAAGTTGGACTCTTCGTATACTAATCCCATGATCAGTGAAACTGGCTTAATCTTCACTCCCAACAAAATCCCATCTTTCGATACGACATCCCCTAATACTGCGCTATTAAACAGAGAAATTGTTGTATTATCATCCGAGGAATCATTAATCTTCCACACGTTTCAAACGGTTTCATTAAAATCTATTTGCTCTGGAGCACTTCCCTCGATATTTTCTTCGCAATTCATTATTATTTTATGTGCTCGATTTAAAATTGTGAACTGGAGTCTTTGGTTATGATTGGTTATTTTTGCACTTGGAAGGAATCGTTTCAGGACTTAAAATTATTCTGTTATAGAACATTTTAATTTCTATAAAATATTTTAGATCCAAACGCAACAAAATTTTAAGTAAGGTCTCCAGTTATTCATCGTCTAATTATTTCTCGGAATTTCAATTCTAAAAGCGTCTAAGAACAATTAGGAACTAGTCCAATTATAATTCAGGAGCGGTCTCATTAAGTTTTAATGGAGAATCTTCGAGAAATCAGTTTGGACAGCTGTATCTCAACACCGTTTGACCTCAAGGCGTAATTAAATGAGCCCGGATAATCACTCCGTCAGGGACTTGCCTGTAATGCAGTTATTTAGAAGACCCTACCAGTGTTGAACAATGGGGATTTAGGATATTGGTTTAAGCCGCATGTACGATGGGATTAGGTGGAAAAAACAATATGAGATTACAGTAAGCGTCACTTATTGGAGCTAAGGCTCAAGTGGTGAAATCCAGTAATCCAGCACGGTTATTCACGGGATCGGGTTCGCTTGAAACGTCAGAATGATGGACGTGAAAGAAAAGAAAATAAAATCACATGGTTTTGATTTCAAGTAGACACTTTTTGGGTACTTTTAAAACGATAATATTAATAACATTAGTTGCCAAAAATATCCTCATTTAGAAAAATGCAATCGCGTTACTGAGTGTTCCGTACAAAAAGGCTACATATTTGAAAACTTATTCGTCACCAACACACCCACCCACTATACACAATATGTAAATTTTAAATGTCTAGATATCACGGTTCACGAGATACTCTCTTGGCGACAGGCCGACGGACTGACACAGAATCCGACAGCGGTGTCTCAGTATAATTATTCAGTTTTTACCTATTGGGTACAGAACTCTAAAAAAATGTGTTAAAATATTAATTGTTATAACAAAAAAACCTAAAGTTAGCCAGTAACCCTCTTTTTACATCACTCTATCATTAAACTACGTACCATTTCACGGCCAAAACATAGTAGGGGTAAAATCTCTAATCTATTTAAACGTGGCGGCGAGTGCAACATCTTACCTTCAGCTGCGATAAACCATTAGAAGGTGGATGTACCATCTGTATAGAGAGCTATAGCATAATGGTTCTAAGAACCTGAAGTACTGGTTGCATTGAAAAGAAAGCGTCTAATTTATTTGCCTTTGAAATAATACTGGGTTTAGTTTAGGAATGTTGTTTGTGGTCGTTTTAAAAAAAACATATTTTAGAGTTCATATTATAGGGCTGTAAAGCTCCCTCTGACTGTCCATTTATCCGCCCGTCTGACAATCCAGGCTATATCTTATGAATTGTTAGATAGCTAGGCAGTTGCAATTTACAGAGATAATGTATTTTGATAAATACACGAACGGTTACGATTGATTGAAATTCGAGTGTCGCTGAAAAAAAAAAACGAGGTCAAGCAGTGTATTATAAACTTGATAGGTGTCCGAGTCTAACTCTGATTTGATTGGTCTCTAAAAAATAAATCAAATGATTCTCTCTATCACAGTTTTTTGAGTCCAAATGATTGAAAACCAATCAATACAACAATAAGTATTTCACAACCACCAAGAACACAACCAACGCATGTAACAATCGTGATAACAGTATATTCACATATTTTCTTCCATTTATTAATCATAATAATCTACTAGACGCCTACCAACCCTACACTAATACGTTATATTAATTGATTTAAGCCGTATCTAGGTGGGATAGAATTATGTTAGCACCAATTACGCTCGACGGCCGCGCAGTAATGAACATGCGTTAGCGGAGTTGCTTTATTTGTATTATCTGTGGAATCATTGCTGTAATTTGGTTATTTGAGTATATCTCTGTAGACCCTAAATTACATTAGAGATTATAATGACAATTATCAGAATAGATGTTTGATTAGATTAGGCTTTTATTTTTCTTTAGAATCATTTCGGATCGTCAAAAATGTTAATTCTGATAAATGTGAGTAGTCAAAAATGACGACTATTTTTTGTCTCTAGAAAGAAGAAAATTTCTTAATAATTAGACGTTTCTTTTTTCTATAGATCAATGGTTATTATTTACTTAAATAATGCAGCGATGTACTCAAGCATTATTACGGGGATTGCCCGACTGGTTTTAGACCCAACCAGAATACTTAATTATGAGCCGATTTCGTCACGTGTGGCGACCGGGTTTATAAAGGAGCCTAAGGTATTGTAAAGCCACTGTAGCTAGTTATGACGAAAATATAATAGCGTATCTGCTAATGATAATCTGTGATTGGTGGCAATTATCGGTATTCTTTTTCATCTTAGCACAAACAATTTTCGGAACTCAGAGTTTTATCAGGTCTATAAGTAGCTAAATAGAGAAACATGTTTAAAAAGAAGCAACTGTCCTCACATCTATCCTCCACCGCTTATTTTATTAGATAAACAGTGACATACTTTTGACCTACAAATAACATTAATTTATCATCGAAATCACAAATATTATAATATAAAAACCTTTAAAGACTAAAAGCCACAAAAATACCTACGCCCGAAAGCTGAACACAATATTCAAAAAGTCACATTTATATTTATTTTGGAACCTACAGCTTTAATAGCGATATCAAAGATAAACTTTACTACAGTAATAAAAAGGGGTCTAACAAGCAAAAGATCAAAAGCCTAGGAGGGCAGAGTAACTAGGACGCAACAAAAACTCTTTTGATCAGTCATCCATGAATCTTTAGCTGAATAAAGGATAAAATAACTTGTTTGGTTGACTGGATTTTAATATAGTCTGAGCATTCGTTTTAGATTTTTTTGTCCTTTTCTTTATTTACTTGGCGATTTCTAGGTTAATAAATGTGAGTTTTGGGGAGAAACTTTTGAGGAATGATCTAATATTCCATTACTCTTACACAACTTCATAGAGTATCAAATTAAGTAATGTTTTGTATTATGACTACTAGATAAATAATAAAAAATATATATTTTTAAATTTATATATTTTACATATCGTACTTTTAGAAAAAAATATCTTGCTCACCGTTCAAACAGTCTGTCCTAGATAAGAATCGAACGCAATGCCTACGGTATAGCATTCGATGCCGCTAACCATTGGCACAACATGCCAGTCAGTAAGTTATAAGTTATTTCAGTGCTTATTAATAAAATCAAAAGGGTTTTTTTGGGGGGCTTCTATCCAGTCAATAATATTGCATTGTCTTATCAGACAACGTCATATTTCAGCGCTCTCAGAAACCGTGACCTAACTTCGTAGATCACTTCAAAACAACAACAGTAAGACTGAGTCAAAATAAGTTACCTCAGATCTAAGTTCTAGTGCAATAACGTCTGAAAGTTCATAGAAACAAATGCAATAAAAAAAACAAAAAGAAACCAAAACAAAATTCTGATTTCAATCCACGCTAGCAATTTGGTTGTAATAAGGGTTGATATTCATAGCCGTCCTCAAACATTAAATACCATATTTACTGCCAATACTGACTCTGAATATGAAGCCACTATTCCAGTAATCACTGAACGGTACGGGAACAAAACATATGTTATTACGGCGATACACCTGCTACATGCCATTGTGAAGGTTGTCAACCGTACGAATGAAAGAGGTGAAATACTCTGTGTTCAATTCAACTTACAACTTTAGGTATTGCGATAGTTGTCAGTTGAACATGAAAATTGGATGCCATATTTGTGTTTAGGCTAGGAGTTAGAAAACAATTTTATTGAAAAACAATCATTGGCCTTAAGTGAAGAGCTAAGAATGCTAGCCTATGAAAAAAGTAACCGAAACAAGAATGAGATTTTTGACTACGTCAGCGGACTGTATCTTGAAGGATTTTATGGAGTGGGTGTGATGTTGTGTGGTTTCACCGTAGCACAAAACTTGGGAGTTGTGATGTCTAGCAGTAGAATTCGATAGACTGCGTTGATTATCTGCTAGTATCACAGGATCACCTAGTTCAAAAACCTTTTATTTCTTTTAACCAACTCCAAAAAAAGGACCTTCTCAATTCGGTAGATGTGCACCGTTTTCTTCATTTATATCCTATTTTCATCTATCACCTCTCTGATTTCCTAAACCAACAATACTTCATAATAATGCAATGTTATTTCAGGACGTTAACGGTAACCTACTTCAAATTCTAACCGAAGATATTCCGTCGCATGCATACTATATATATTTAAATAAAACCACTATCAGGTGCCGTGAGAGGAATCTCGCGTGTTTCTCGCTCTAATTACTGTATGGGTGCAAGACTGGATCCATGTTCACGACTCCGTAGCTAATGCGTTAGGAGGATTTGAAATAGATATGCGATGAAATTTAATTTAATTAATATGAGTTAGAAATTTTTAAATGTTTAGGTAAGGAATTATGAATTAACAGAATTTAAGTATAAAAATATTGATTTTTAAAGATTTGATAATTTCGGCAATGGAAGGAATATTGATAAGTATTGAGAAGACGCTAAAGCATCTGGTAATAAAAAAACATATTTTGGGGTTATCCACAAATCCTAAATGCAACTGATAGTCTCGTAATTGAATTGCGAGCAAGCATAAATAAACGACAGACTTATATTTTTGTAGCAGAGCAATCAAGTAACATGAAATAAAAAAAAAACATTAGATTACGCCCTCTTTTCCTCCAAGATCGCTCCCAAACTTCTCAAATTACATAATTACAAAGATTAAACTCTTCCCGGCTCTCTTGAAACTATTTCACAGTTTCCGTATAAATTTAAAAAAGTACATCAGTTCGAAATTTTTCGCTCCATAGTACCAGTGTTTTACAATTCAAATATAATCTGAAACTTTAAATAAACTTAGTTTTTTAGTGAATTTTAAACAGTACAGTGGGCTCCTGATTTATTGTTTAACTGTAGTTTTGCAGATAGTTTTAAATTGCATTTGTAGTTAGGGATGGATGAACAAGGAGCAACAAAGCATGAGGACGGAAATGGTAATGAATTTATTTTCTTTCAAATGCAGCTCAGCAGCCTAAATGTTTGGTTAACGGTAAGTAGCAGTATAAATCGGGTTCTAATTATGAGTTTTAATTCTCAGGTTGAGTTACTAATTAGATAGCGTGGTCGTAACAAGCCTACAAAATCAAAATATCATCTATGTGAGATGTATCAATAAACGTGGTTCAGTAGGCCCCCTGTCTGTTTTGACATTTGGTTTTCAAGGTCATCAGATAGAAAAGGTCGATTCCAGTGAGCTGAAAAAATACTTGAAAGTGATTATACATCCAAAATACTGACATTCAAATTTGTCACTAAAATAATACCAGCCTCTCATTTTACCGTTTTCGAAAAACATCTAGTCTTAAGTAAAACAGTGTTTCACAAATCACTTCATGATTTTCAAGTCAGAATGCCTCTTTGTTGTATTTTGCTGGTATAAATTGCGGCCATTCCGCGTTATGAGGAAAAAGTGATCCGGAACTAAGAACGCCCGCTTACTTTGGGTGTGGCGAACATTTCTCAGCTTTACGAACGATATATTATCGTGTCTGTTTGGGATCCTCTGTTATATATGGCGCAGCCTGATTGTTTCGGGTTGTATCGCGTAAAACATGGATATGGGTAATTTTACTATGTTTAAGATAGAATTCCCAGAAGACTTTCGATTTAAGACGTCATTTGTTCCCAGCATGTGAGTTACGTATTGCCTATCTCCAGTTGACAGTTCAAGGAATTTTGTAGTATGCAAAATGTTTTAACATTAGTTAATGTCAGTATCTAACGATGATTTTGTATTGATATTTGGGTGTTGTCTTCACCAGATCGGAAATTTGAATTGTCTTTATTTTTATACTAGTAAAAACTCTATAGTTCTAAGTCTTAGTTTTGCAATAGCAGATCTTTGGAATCTGTCTCTGCTTGGAGATTCCAAGAAAAGACCACTGCACTTTTATTTAGGACTATCCTTTTTCTAAACATAATCTTTTCATATTTGTTGATTTCAATGCTTTTTCTCTATTCTCAAAACAAACTCTATACACTTCTCCTTAATATGGAATTTTCACCTAGAATTTCTGCCTTTCATCGGCAAATAGTTCTCTCAATTTTTATGCCAACGTGCGGACCCTGTACTTTTTCACAATGGTACTCTTCTAAGCGTGGTATCCACAAGAGCTGACATTTTTGCCACTGTCCAGTTCTGGTCGACCTGGCTTTATGTGGCATTCAAATTCAATGTTTGGATTAAAAGCAGATTCAGACTTAATTGTTCTTTTATAGCTGTTTGTATATTCGATTAAGGCCTTTCATACAGGCGGAAACGCAAGACTTTCGTAGTTTCTGAATTCATTGAGGAAGCCTGTATTTGGGCGACGAGCAAACATGCATTAATAAATATGTTTATTTAAACTTAGGGCTTCATGCAAAGGCTTGACTTATCTGATGTAGGCAGGACTCAGGCAATATTATGAATATAGTGAATACTCACTTTATATTATTTCACGTTTTATCTACTACAAAGTATCGAGTTTGCAAATTTGTTCTTCTTCGCCATATTGTTTATACAAAATCCTCAGTGTTTTGAGTCCAACTCGCACTTCATCAATTTTTCTATACAAAAGTTTTTATTTTTAAGATCTAATCCTGACACTTTAGTAACACAATTCACTAACAAAATGTTTCCTCCATTTTCTCAAGTCATTAAGCAAATTTGTTTAATGGAATGTCAATGGCAATAAAAGCAGGATTCAGCTCTAAACGAAATTCACAAACTTAACTAAGAAAGCATAATAAGACTAGACTATATTTTTCCAAAGTCAGTAGAATATTAGTTTTCAGTAAATTTAATTTAAGAAAAAATATATTTTTTAATCAGATTTTGACATGTTATTAAAATTCTTGCAATTGAATAGAATTATGAAGAAACTTTTTTTCTTAATTTAGGCTTATAAAAAATTAATCTTATTAAAATAATTGCACCCCGCGTATCTCACTGCACTTAATGTAACCCCGTTATTATAATTAAAATTTGATTAAATTACTAAATGGTTTATTTTCACACGAAACAGTAGAAAATAGAAATTATAGACAGTTTTCATACAATAGCATTAGCAGCAATCCCGCGTGATAATGCCAGTATATTCTATATATTTATTTACCGAAGAATAAAAGTTATCACTATGCACAATTTAACGACAGCAAAACAATATAGGTATGTATAAGTAAGTGTGTGTTTTTAAAACTATCAGTAACAATTCATGTTTGAGTTCAATTCCCTACTATGATCTATAAAATGCTCATCACAAAAATATAATCCGATTGCTTAATGCATTCTAGCAGACCTTCTAATAACCGATAAAACAGCATCTTGAGTATCGAAATAATCGAAGGAAACAATCAACAAACACTTTTGTATCGATTGCGAGTAAACTAAGATTAATCGCTCGTTAAACCATCCGTCTTGGACCGTCAGATCAGAAGTCCAGGGAGGGTGTCGTTGAGGGATGCTACACATAGTTACGACCGGTATCTATTTGTAAACATCCCTCTATGTCGTCTGTGTTTGTATCAAAACGTGTAAAGTGGTACTATTTGTAATAACATTAAGAAAAGATATTAAAAAAAAATCATAAATGCGGACAACATCACATACATTGTTCTGAACCCAAAGTAAGTTGCAAAAGCACTTGTGTTATGGAATTCAGATACAACGAAGGTACCACAAACACCCAGACCCGAGACAATGTAGAAATTTGATTTTTTACATTGACCCGACCGGGGATCGAACCCGGGGCTTCAGAGTTAGCGACACCTTGAAACCAGTACGTACGCCACTCGACCACGGAGGTCGTCAAAAATAATAGTGTTGTAACAACACAAACATACACTTCAAATAAAAAACTACTGGGTCAAACCTGGTGAAATGTTAATATTACCAAATAACAGCTATCATCACGTTAATGGAAAAAAGAATCAACAGAATCGGTTCATCCAGTCCGAAGTACTAATAACCAAAAAAGGAGGTTTTTGAAGTAGGTTGAATACAGAATTTGTACTCCGAAAACATGGTTGAAATTATTGAAATATATATTACGATTGATGAGAATTTCAGTGTTAATAACACAGATAAAAATAAAACGAATTCAACCCGGTATCATATCAGAATTTTGAAGAACAATTCAATAATAATACGATTTAAGACGATATTTATGTTATTATAGAAGTAGTCCTACAAAAAAAGACCATCAAGACTTAATTCCTCCGACAACAGTATAACAGCAATAATAACTATAACGCAGACGTATAGTAGGCTAATCCGGAACATTAACAATGATTTAACGCCGCCATATCCTCACCTTGCGTGAATCTCCACAGTTTTCCTTGTTCCGTCACACATAACGCTGTTTAATGTTCATGAAAGATGTTCGGCATCTGTTATTTTGATGGCATTTTATCACGTGACAGCAATTTCAAGAACTCGGGCGCTAAAGCTATGAAATTCGTAATTACCGAGTGCTTAGAAAATTGTTTGGAATAGAGGAATTGAAAATTTAATATACGGTAAAATGTTTTAAGAAGAGTCTTCCGAGAAATTTGAGGGCAAAACTCTGCATGTATTTTATTACTAGCTGTTGCCCGCGACTTCGTCCACGTGATCGATTGTATCTTCGCTCCTATTAGTCGCAGCGTGATGTTATATAGCCTATAGCCTTCCTTGATAAATGGTCTATACAACACAAAAATAATTTTTCAATTCGAACCAGTAGTTCCTGAGATTAGCGCGTTCAAACAAACAAACAAACTCTTCAGCTTTATATATTAGTATAGATTAGTATAGATACATGTTCTTCATCTTCCCATCTTTCAAGCAGAGGGCCTATTGTAGGTTGTGGAAGCGCGACAGCGCACTATACAATAAAGATTGACATACCTGGAATACTTAATTATACTTTTAAGAAGAAGTGGCAAAAGTGGACTGGCCCTTAAGGTATCCTCCAAAGCTTTCTATAGAAAGAGAATTAGCATTTATTTTAATATAATTTTTACATAATTGAAACAAAAGATTTTGAAACTCAATTTTTGGTTTGAAAACTTTAGCGTCAGCATAGTAGTGCATCACCAGGGAAAAAGGTCAATTCCCGATTAAGCGACGCGACGTTTCAAAGAAATATAAAAAAGGCTACTCTATTTTCAAAAAGCCAGTACACCCATCGGATCCCAAAAGTAAATTAACACCAAAGTCGACCAAAAAAACTCGCCACAATTTTCCTGTCCTACCCACATTTCGACGAAACGATCCGTTTAATGTTCGTAAAAAACGCTCGGCATTTGTCATTTGGGTGTTATTTTGCGTCCCCTAAAGATCAGTTGAAGTTACCTCACGTATTATGCACCATCATCCCATTATTGCCTAAATGGGTTAACAGAAAGAGAAGTGTTTTGTCAATGTGCTAATGTTTTTCAGTTTAAAATTCTCCAAATGGTGACGATATTTTAATAGTTAAGAAGAAGGTGATAATGTATGTACCTAATGCGATTATTACAATAATATATTCAGTTCGGAGGATAACTGAGATTTGAGAAAGGTGTCTGAAGCAAATCAATAATTAATTTACGTTACGTATATGAAGCAGAGTTAAACTAGAAGTCATGTTGAAGACCTTATTATCTACCAGTTCACCAGCACACCTACAGGAATTGACATCTTGATTAAACACATATTTAAATAGTGAAGTTTTAAAACAACGCAACCACACATAAAATAGCCATAAAATGGCACGAAACAAACAAAATTTTGCAAAGGTTGCCCACATTTCCTGAAACCGTTCCAAATGTCGGTAGCAATGAAATAGCCGGCACTATGCGTCCCAAGGGCACTCCGCTATTACGAACAGCATTCAGATTAGATTTATAAACGCGAGTGAAAACGACGCCAACGTGTGAAATGCTTGGAAAATATGGGTGTGCATGATTTATGGGGATAGAGCAATCATGGACGAATGATGAAGATCATGTTAGGCGAAGATTTGTTATTACCAAATTCAAGTCATCATTAAATCCTTTTAAGTACTTTAATTATAAACATAATTAAATTGAATTAGATTTCATGCTTTTTTTTGTGATGTTCGCAGTCAGGAACCCTCTTTTTGTGAGATTTACGCAGTTAGGTGTTTGACTATTACGCCGGATTTTGACACCAATTAAAATTTACTTAAATTGGGCATTTTAAATTAATCCATCAACTTTTATGCCAGCTGGTGTTGTAGGTGGTGCAGTGGTCTTTCATCATCATCGGCCTAGCTTTTTCCCAACTATGTTAGGGTCGGCTTTCAATCTATCCGTATTCAGCTAAGTGCCTGTGTTTTAAAAGAAGCGATTGCCTGACCTCCTCAACTCAGTAAGCTAGGCAACACATCCATTAATTAGACTGGTTTAAAACTCCTGACTACCCGTAACCACTGTCAAAGATGAATATATAATGTAAGGATTAATATTCACCGGGATCCACAATTGAACGTCCTGTAGTTTTTTTTCCGACGTCCAAAGATAATTAACTGTACTTCCTTACTATGTTTACGTTGTGTTGCTATTTAAAAATAGTTAATATGGTTTTACTAAAATTAACAAAGGTGATACTTAAATGAAGATACTTTATTCATAAATCTTCACATATTTCTTCATAAAGCATCACAGAAGAGTTAAATAAAAAGGATGAACTACAGTAAGTTCTTTCTTTACATTCAAACGTCGTAAAATTCAGCGGGTTCTTTACGACTTGGTTTCACTTTATTTGCTTCTTAAGATATGGCTCATATTTTACTAGCACTAAAATACAATGTAACTGAATAACTGATTGCATCAGCTGTTTCTTTACAATAATCCGCAGGAAACTTTAATTAGAATGTTATACAATGTTCTTTTTTCAGGTTACCTACCGTACCCTAAGCTCAAAAACAGATTATTACTGAGGCACCATTGTGTGCCCGTCATCCGTCTATCCTTCACCAAGCAGTATCTCATGCTCCGACATAGATCGACAGGTGAAATTTGTAGGTACAGATGATGAACGCTATATACATATATATATACGCATTCTATCAGTGCGCGCGCTAAGCCGTAAGTTCGATCCCAGTGTCGCTCCGTGTTAAAAAATATTTAAAAATAGTTTTGTTGATGTTTTTGAATTTCTTTTATCACAAAAACCAAATGTTTGGTGTTGACTATATTTTAAGAGTATTATCTAGTTTAAATCGCGAATACAAATGAAGATATAAACAGTGGTTAAAAAAAGACCTTAAAAAGTGAAAATAGAGTGGAAACAGTGATAATAATCAGAAAGCATAATCTATAAACTTAAACAAAACACTTAATAGCCATATATTATGTGAAATAACAACAATAGTTCGAAAAGTGTTCATTCAAACTACGTGACAAAGTAAACAAAAGACTGCAAAAATTCCTGTTGCATGAATCACTTCAACCGCCAGTGACCAATTTAAATATTGCATATTAACATTGAGGTGCTAAAATTCACCACACATGATACTTGTTTCAATGGCACTAACAGTTGTGAAAGTGGGGAGGGAACCATATATCTCGAGTTCGATCCTAGCGGCGAGAAATTCTTTTTGAATGTTATTTGGAATTGTTTCTCAAAAAACTGAACAAAAAGTAACTTTAAAACAAAACTTAAGTAGTTAGATGATGTATAAACTATAATCGAAAATCACATTGTTACATTAAGCAAGATCTACCTGCAATACTTGTTTAATTCTTCAAATATCGTGACTGTGACCTTCTCAAACAAAATGAGCGAAAGAAACAATATAACATTTAGAAGACATCGAATGACTAAAACTAACTCCTGTGGCGATTTGAATTCAAGTTGCTCATTAGATACAACTATGTCTGAAGAATTGTTAGTTAAAAGTCTAGACCTATCGACTCATATATCGTCAAACGTAGTTGAAAATTTAAAACTAGAAATAGATTGCCTTAAAACAAATTTATCGAGTACTCAAAATGAACTTGACAACATTATATTGGAGAATAATGGCTTAAAACAACAACTTCTTAAACTTAGCCAAGAAATTAATTTACTTAAAAATATATGTAAAAGCCCTTTGTCTTCTCTGAGAAAAGCCACACCTTCCAAGCGTAACCTCAGAAGCAAACGCCGGCTCACGGATACTTTTGAAAATAGCTCGCCGAACAACTCGATTTATAGATCGTCTGGTTCAAAAAAGTCGAGCAAAGAAGAGTGCTCGAAGACAAATAATCAAAAGACAGAATCTACTTCTACTTTAATTGAGGATAATAGTAAAAATGATAAAGAAGACAGCAGACAGGAAGTGACTTCAGATGTTTGTAAAAACCACAAAAAGAAAGAGCAACAATGTAAAAGAGCTTTCATCTTTGGGGGACAACAGTGTTCTAAATTATCTGAGCATATGGAGAAATCGAGGTTAAATAACCCATATGAAAGGTACAAATTCATTTCTTTTATAAAACCTCACGCCACAACTGAAGAAATACTTTTGAGCGCGAAACTATTTAATATCACACCCAATGACAGAATTATTATATCAGTTGGTGAACACGACCAAAATCCCCAAAGTATAATGAAAAACTTATATGCATTTGTAAAAACTTATATTATGTGTCCAATCATTGTTATTGAAATTCGAAGAAGCATGCATCTAAATGAATATAAATTAAACAACATGTTAAAATTCATATGTACTCAAAACAATCATACTTACTTCATTGACCATGGTTTTGTTTCTGATAATGTTAGACTAAGTTTGTGTAAAAGTATAAATTCTGGATTGGATCAAATAGATTATAATGTAAGATTTTTAGGATATCATAAGAATAAATTCTTATCTTATAACGGTCGCACACCTAAAAGGTTTACTGGCTCGCAAATTATATTAGCAAGAAACTCTAGAAAGCCTCATGTACCACAAAAATTGGATCGTAATGTAGAAATAAAAAAAGGTACAATACCTTTCTATTTTCCTATTATAAAAAAAATGTCGACGAATGTACCAAAAGTAAATTCAGTAAATTCTCCTGTTATAACAAAAATATCACAACCTGAATTAAATAATTTTTTTCGTAAATAAGTCTTCCTACACTATATTTCACCAAAATATTGCGGGTGTCTTAAATAAGATACAGGACCTGGAAGTAGCCCTACTAGAACTTTACGACTTAAAGAAAAATGTTGCAGTAGTGTGTTTAAGTGAACATTTTATAAAAAATCACGAGGAACAGTATCTCAATTTAAGCGGGTTTTACCTGGCGGATATATTTTCTCGTGATAACCAACGCCGCGGAGGTACTTGTATACTATGTAAAAATTCATATGAAAGTTCTAAACTTGATATAACAAGGGAGTTTGCAGTAGAAAAACACTTTGAAATATGTGGAATAATAATAAAAAAACTCAAACTTATAGTACTTTGTATATATAGAACTCCGGACTCCGATGTAAACAAATTCTTTAATAATCTTGAAAAAATTCTTATAAGACTTCAATATAAAAAACAAAACATAATAATTTGTGGAGATTTTAATATAGATTTATTACTATCAGATAAGAATAGCACTAATTTTAAAGAATTGATGCTTAATTACGGCATAGAACACTACATAAATGAGCCAACCAGGCAAAAGAAATATATAGATAATATCATTGGTAATGTTGATAATGGTGTTGGTGAAATTTATAATCTGTACCTTTCGGATCACAACACAGCTCAAACTGTTACTGTAAAAGAGCAAGCTAGTAATGTAAAAAACTATTATTTTGTAAATCATGACGATCTCAGTAGGGAAAACGTACTTAAGTTTATAAATTATATTAGTTGCTTAAGTTTTAATGAAATTTATGAGATTTCAGATGGTAATGAGGCATTTGAGAGATTTCATGATACATTGATATTATTTTATAAACTATGTTTCCCGAGTATAAGAGTAAAGAAAAAATATGATATTAACAAACCTAAATGGATAACCAGAGGGATTAGAACTAGTAGTAAAAATAAAAGGTCATTACGGTATGTCTACTATCTAAACAAGAATAGTGAAAATAAAAATAGGTATAAAAATTATTCCAAAATATTAAGAAAATGTATGTATAATCTTCAAGCTATGTGTAATCAAAGACACATAGCCCATTCTCATAATAAAGTTAAAGCTACTTGGAACGTTGTAAAGCGGAATATGGGTAATGCTAAAAATAGAGAGAGTATCAATATCATTAAAGATAACAACACAACAATTTCTTCTGGTTCGGATATTGCAAATAAATTTAACAAATTCTTCGTAGACGTTGCTAAAAACAATGATTTAAATAATAATGATTATAGTAAAGTAAATATTAATAGTATAGTGTCACATGATAAAAGTATTTTTATAGAACCCACTGATGATGTTGAAGTCTGTCAGATCATAATGAATTTAAAAAACACAAACTCCTGTGGTTATGATAACATTTCAACAGATATCATAAAATGTATATCTCAGCATATAGCACCGCCTCTGGCGCATATTATCAACCTATCTCTTTACCATGGTTGTTTCCCAAACAGGCTGAAAGTGTCATTAGTAAAACCATTGCACAAAAAAGGTTCTAAATCCGATGTTAATAATTATAGACCCATAGCCTTAACTCCGATTTTATCGAAAATATTTGAGAGAATTATGTATAAAAGGGTGCTAAAATATTTAAATAAGTTTAATATTCTTGCAAAAGAACAATATGGATTCCAACAAAACAAATCTACAACATTAGCTATATACACTTTGATTAAAGCAGTAATGAATAATATTAATTGTAATACATCTTCTTGTGCCTTATTTTTAGACCTGAGCAAGGCTTTTGATCTTGTAGACCATTCAATATTAATTGGTAAAATGGAGAAATATGGCATCAGAGGTTCTGCTCAAAAATGGTTCGAATCATATTTAAGTAATAGAAAACAGATAACCAGAGTAACAAAACTTAATGATATAAATAACACACTAGAAAATTTTGATTCTATGCCACTCATAAATCACTGTGGCGTACCACAAGGGAGTATTCTGGGACCATTATTATTTTTAATCTATGTAAATGATTTGCCAAATATAATCAAACATCAGTGTGTTCTATTTGCGGATGACACCACGGTAATTATAGATTGTAAAAACCCGCAAAACCTTGACACCATTGTAAACGAAACATTAGATGACATTACTAAGTGGCTAAGTATTAACAAACTAAAAATAAATATATCCAAAACAAATGTTTTAAAATTTGGAACATGGAGAAGCAAACCCATACATTTAAATGTCGCATACAATGGTCAATCGATTGAGCAAGTTTATAGTGCGAGATTTCTTGGAGTTATTCTCGATGAACACCTTGCATGGAAAAACCATATAGATAATGTATGTAATAAGATAAATAAGTTCGTATTTGCTTTAAGAAGGGTCAAAGATATTACCTCAACCCAGACGGCTATTCTTGTTTACCATGCATATGTTTGTTCAATCATTCGTTACGGAATAATTGTTTGGGGAAATTCCACAGATGTTTCAAGAGTTTTGATAGCGCAAAAAAAATGCATTCGCGCAATATTTAATTTACAATGGTCTGAATCCTGTAGACCTGTGTTTCAGTCCAATGATTTGTTAACTGTTCCGTCCATTTATATTTATGAGATCGCAAAATTCTTGAGATCTAACCTTTCGCTTTTTAAAGTTAGGGACAATAGAAACAAGAGAAAAGCAACGTTTCAGCCTTTTGAAGTGCCTATACCAAGATTAGAATTAGTTAGACGGAGTTGTGTTTATATGGCTCCCCTAATTTATAATACTCTACCTAAGCCTATAACTGAACTTCCTTATAAAAAATTCTGTATGGTTTTAAAAAAATGGTTGATAAAAGAAAATTATTATTCGGTAGATGAGTTTTTAGAAAAAAATAAATGTAAATCTTTCGGTTATAAAATTAAACTTAAGTAGTGTCAATAACTGTGTTGTAATTATTAGAAACTATATTACTAGCGTTTATTTAATTTGTAAAAGTCAAGATTAATCTTGTAATTCATTTGCATGCCGCTAATGGTAAATGTGCTGAACAATTGTAATGTATGTAATGTAACACCTGCATCATGTACCACATTTGAGCAAATAAAGGATTATTATTATTATTATTATTTATACAAATATCAAATACTAAAAATATAGATGACGAGGCTAAGGAACGGTTGTTAACGTCATCAATCCGTTAGATGACAGCTAGATGTCTTACTTAGTTGTTCATTTTTTCAGCTTATTGTATTTTACAAAACCCTCGGTGTAGCAAATCCGACTCGCACTTGACTGGTTTTTCCCAAGGTGCATTATTATTAAAAGATAATTAATTAAAGATAGAGGTTATTAGTATTTAGTCATTTCTTTAACGATAAAAAAAGATCATAATGTTTCTAAATTTGACAAAAAAAGTGTAATTTTTGTTGTTAAAGAAATATAACTATAAAGAAATATACATATTTTGTTGCTATAATAATGAAGATCTAGATTATTTCCAATACCTTTTCAGCACGTCAGTTTTGTCCTTCAAGTATCAGACATTCTTTTCATACATACTTTATATCTCCACTGGTTTTATGAATAATAGCCACCAATGCGACGCGAATAAAAATAATTTCATAAATAATAATAAAGACGATAGTCTGGTTTATCCTGATATAAATGTTCGGATAAACACAAACTAAGAGTAATAACACGGCGAGATTAAGACGTAAAAAATGACATCCACCGTCGAGATGCAATGTATAAGGCTTATTACGAGACACACGGGCAGGCAGCCTCAACACTTTTCAGAAATAATTTATTAATGTTAAATGCTATTCTACTAAGCTTTAAAGGAATAATTAGGTACTTATGATTTCTGTTGTTAACTAAATTGTCTTTAACAGTAGCCGCACCTTATCACCATGAGTGGTGGTCATAAAATGAAGTAAACAACATAAGCCCCAAGACTTCGACTTTTATAAACTTCATTTGTACAAATCTATTTGTTTAAACGGGAATTTTCCTTTATTCTTCTTGTCGAGAGATTTTTTTTCTGACTGGCATTGCCTGTAGCATTCATGAGAACATGGGATACGGAGGTGTTGTTTAGGGGAAATGACAGCAAGCGCAACGAATACTTCTTAAAATAACGTTTACGAGTTATGGAACCCAGACAAGAAAAACAAAACTCAATCGACATAATATATTTCTTTCAAGACCGAAACCTACTCACTTTTTTCGGTAATGATTTCAGAGTTTTTATATGAATTCCCACTTGACTCAGTGCATTAATAAAAATGTTCGATGAAGCTCCAAGCAGTGTGTACGACGCCTGAAAGATTAGCAAGCGAAAGCGAAACACTTTTCAGCATGGCAATTTGTGCGAATATTAACACCTACAGAACGTACTGGATTAGACCGAGCTGTTCCTTGGAATTATAACGGTTTATTTACACCTTGTTCTCTAACAATATTACGGCTTGTTCATAATAATATCTTAATGTTTTGTTTGCTGTGAAATGTGTGAAGATTTTTACGTAATATTTGACTATTGTGCCAAAAGTGTAGTTATTGGTTTGACATTCGAAATTGATTGTTTGTTTGTCAATGGCCTGAATGACTATTTATCTAGACGATACAACCTGGTGACGGATGGACAGACAGAGAACTGAGCCTCAGAAATAGGCTTCACTTTAGTATTTAATACGAAATGGTAAAAATCTTTTCATCATTCATACCATATTTTTACAGTTTGCAGTAATTTAATTTATTACAGCAAGCAATTATTCGAATTGATAAAATCTGGTTGCGACCACGACCTGAGCAACCTATTTGACACATCAAGCCATTAAAGGCAATTATGAATATTCGCTTTAATTCCCAACTCCTCATTTAATTAACATGCAACGCGATAAATAAGTTTGCTATCGACCTATAAATACAAAAGTAGTAAAATTTTAGTACACTTTGTTGGATGAAGTTGTATCTATCATTAACCTTTTGGACCTTAATAGAGATAGATGGATCTTTTCAGAAGTAAAGTAAACTCGCTATTGTTCGACAGATGATTTGTTTCCCTTTTGAAGATAGATTGAGTATCGTGAGTTGTTAATGATTTTGGGTAGTCAAGGATCTTAGTATCAAGTCTTAAAGTAGAGCTGTTGTTGCTGTGTGAGTTTCTCCTTTACGTTAAAATTGCATATTTATGATGTTTTTTTTTTTTTTGCGGAGTTGATATATTAACATATATAGTTGATGTTAACAAAGTGTTTCTTAATTTTTTTTTTCTAATTCGCTTGTTTGAGTCTATCCATGGATTGTCAATTTTCGAATGAAATAAATGAATTAAATTTTCTCTCTCTCATTTATTTCATTTTGTCATGCCATAGTCATCCTGTATAAATTTTGCGAGTAGTGGTAATGATCCCTCTATGTCAATAAGAGACTTACAAATATGTGAAGTAAATCCGACTCGAGACAAAACAACTTCTCTTTCATTCCATTCAGCTTCATTCTGAACTTTCCATTTTTATTACAAACGCATCTCAAAATCCCGGACGCGTCTAAAGCCGGACGAAACGGACGGTTAAATCCGGACAGATGGCGAGACTTTGGACTCCGGGTGAATTTCGAGAGCACATGTGATTTGGTCGGTGCGAATTTCACAGCAACCAGATTTATGGTAGTGCAATTACTGTTGGAATATTTAGGAGAGATTTAGTTGTAGCTCTCGTGTTTTCCATTTAAGGCATTTTAGTATGCTGGAGTATTAAAAGTCGATTTATTGCTGTGCGAAAGTTGCTCTCGGTTGTGCAACTTTACGTTGTATTAAATTGAATTGGATATTTTGCTGTGTTGTTTTTGGTTTATTTAGCTGTATTGTGTTATGTTACTACTTTTAATGATAGTATTGTATCACGAGTTAAGGCATACGTAGAAATAACATTGAAATTTGTATTTTCATTTTTTGGAAACCATTCTATCTAGTTAGAGCTTTATGTAGTAAATTTACTCTTCCGATAGTTATTGGAAAAAGTTGATATAGGAAATACAGGGGATAAAACTGCAATATCGCTTTTTCGGCCGTCAAACTCTTACTTAGAATCGTTCTGTTTTTTTATTATTTGGTTGTTGGACATCCTATACCGGTATATTTTTGTAGGCAAAACGATGACAAAATAAATTTATAAAATATTGTACTTCAAAATACGGATATCCTACCAAGTGTATTAAAATACTTAATACATATTTCTTTACAGGACATTAATTCTTTCCAACTATATTATTCTCAGATAACTATTAAGCACTTTTCTTGGTTTTAAATTTTTCAGTTTAACTAACCTAGTTGTGATCGGTTTATGTGACAACAGATTCAATTGATCAGTCTTCCAGAGTCGTCACTCTAAGCTCCAAATCCAGTGTTAAAGTGACCACAATACGTGAGACGGTTACAGGATAACTGGTATATATAAATCAGGGTACTTCAAGGGTACTTTTGTTTCATGCTGCGTAAGTTATGAGTGACTGACACTATGTGTAGTAAATACCTATAATGATAAAGAGCACCTCAGACTTCACAAGTTTATAGCTGATATATAATCTTGGCATCTTGGTTATACACGTGCAAGTATCTGGAATAAGCAAATATAGCGCCAATCTAAATGTCTTAAATTATCCATAACTAATGGTTTCTACCGTATTTCTAAGAATATTATTGTATTTTCTTGAATCAAGCCAACAGACAGAAAGTACCTACATATTTGAATTATCATGTTTCACACTACTGCTACATTTTTTAGTCGTTCTTGAATGTACATATTTACCTGAAATTCGCTTAAATCTCGTAACTTCAAGCAACTTTCAATTACAATTCGCTACGAAAATGCATTACATATTTTATTTTAGAGCGTTTGACGTAGCACATAGCTACGCCGTAGTGAAATGTTAACGATGTACAACAGTTTTAGCAAATTGAAAATGTTTGTTTGCTTTTGTATTGAACAATTGTTGTTTGATTAAATTGTTTATTGTATGCAATTTGTAAGCATATTCAAATTATTGTTATGGAAACCAATAGATAGAATATTGAATATATATATGGATTTTTTAATTTGCATTGTAGTTTCAATAATTTTATACCACGTAAATGTCGCAAGGCTGGGTACAGGTTTCATCAGGTTTAATCATAGGGTTCTCATTGATTACCACGGTAGGTCACTGTGAGCATTCGATATCAGATAAAAATTTTTGGAGTCCAGATTTCCGCACGTGCTTTTCTTTTACCGCTTATCAAAGAAAAGAACAGAGGTGGATTTCAGTGCGGTTTCCAGGCAGTAAAACTGTAAAACTCTCTTTCGCTCAACCCAAAGCGGACTCCTCATTTTTTTATTTTCTATCATCGCCAAAAACAAATATATCATAAAATTTGTTTCTCAAATCTTCAAAACACTTCACTTCAAAAACAATCTTTGGGATCAAAAAAAAACATGCAATAAATAAAAAAAAACATTTTTACACGACTCGACATATCAAAAACGTAATGTTTTAAATTCTGAAAACGAGGTTCTATCTAAAAATAGAGGCATACGTGATCTACTGAAATGTTTCAGCTTTTAACGAGAATGAAAAACTGTGACAATTGTTATTCTATGTAAAAATTTAACTGAAGGCTAAAATAACAGTGAGTCATGTCCATTCGGTGTACATTATTTTTAGTGGTTCCAGTTGTTAAATGTTAAAATAGAAAAATAACTGTGAGGAATTAAAAAATGTTTTTTTTTTATTGGATAAAGATGATCAAGCAACGATCTAAGTACAATATTTTATTCCCATCCTAGATCGGTTAAATGACCTACTAGATCTTACCAATGAAATTTTACTAATAACGTTAAACTTAACCCGAAGTATCCAGGTGGCTAAAGCAGCAAAAAATTATAGTTTCATAGTAAGCAGTTTTAGTCGGTTCCCATCAAATTAGTTTTAGTTAAAAAACTGGGACCTTTACCAATCTACATCACATTATTTGATGAAACTGTATCATCAGCCAAAAAAGCAGTTTCAAAAAACCTTTGACCTCAAAATACGCAAATAATGCGCCTACTCGAGAAAGGGTCTTAATACGCTTTATCATCATTACCCTAGGGACACTGATCTTGAACATTACTCACAAAATGATCGACCTTAGGTCCCTAATTTGTAAGGTCAATCACCCCACCAAGCTAAAATGTAAACCCATTTCTTGGAAGCTTTCGGGTTTTGAATAATTTTCGCATTGATTTGTGTAGCATTCATTTATTTTGTAACAAATATTTAGAATTATTTGATTGATCACTTTTGAACACTAACTCTTCTGTTCTTTGTCTTGGCATTTCGGAAAGACAAGTCTTTAAAATTCGTGACCTAATTTGATTATAATGAAATGAAATCATTTATTCTGTATGTAGGATGTATTATCACTTTATATGTCTTCTTTTTTTTAGAGAACGCTTAAGTCGACATTTCCTATCTGACTACCCTGAGAAGAATTGTCGAATACACTAACATTCTATCAACACTCTATAGATACTGTGCTCCAGATGTTACCCAGTACTTATCTATATCTATACTAATATATAAAGCTGAAGGGTTTGTTTGTTTGACTGCGCTAATCTCAGGAACTGCTGGTTTAAATTGAAAAATTATTTTGTGTTGAATAGCCCATTTATCGAGAAAGGCTTTAGGCTATATACCATCACGCTGCGACTAATAGGAGCGAAGATACAATTGAAAATGTGGAAAAAACAGGGAAAATTATTCATCTTCGAGGGCTTCCGTTCAAAAATTCCTAACTTATATCTTCTAACCACGCGAACGAAGTCGCGGGCAACAGCTAGTATACATATACACAAGTCGCCCTATTGTTACCACGCACAACTTATAAACAACGTCGATGAATCTACAATGGCTTTGTCTGTAACATATGATGTAGTCTCTCCGATATTTATGGCTGTTCTCAGGATATCATAAATATTTAAGAGGCAGAAGGCAGATTTGTTTTTCATGTACTTTTTATGAAAGACGAAATCAAGACAAAGTCAATTGTGAATTATTTCTGGTCTCTATTAACACAATTTATTATTAAGATTTCGTACCCAAAGAGAATAAGTTTAGAACCCTTTTAATAACGTACCTACATTATTACGTCTTGGTTATCCGTTTTACCCGTGTTTCGGAAGGCACGTTAAATTGTGGGTCTCGGCTGTTATTCTTACATCTTTGACAGTCGTTACAGGTATTCAGAAGCTTGAAAAGTCTGACAACCAATCTAACCAAGGGGTATCGTGTCGCCTAGGTAACTGGGTTGAGGAGGTCAGATAGGCAGTCCCTCCTTGTAAAACACTGGTACTTAACTGAAACCGGTTAGACTGGTAGCCAACCCCAACATAGTTGGGAATAGGCTAGGCCAATGATGGTTATCCGTTTTAATTTATTTTCTTTCCACTGATACTGCATTTTTGAGGCTTGTATGCAACTTGTAAAAATAAATAATTATTTTTTAAGATCTGATTATATAGACGCGATAAGAGATATAGGTTTCTGAGCTTACATAACCACCGAGGACCAAACTTTTTTCAAATCGCAAAATACTATATTGATATGGTATTTATATGGATATGGATACTATACTGATTTACTTACGATATATATATATGATATTGATGATACATTGATTTAATGACGATCATGATTTAGGCCCTGTGCAGTTGACAACAAGTGTTCCCGAACCGTCATTAATCGTCGTATGTGTTAATTATTGTTAACAATTGAAGTCTTCAATACAATAATACAAATGTCTAGGAGTGGAAGAGACACTTTAGAAAAAAAAGTTTTCACCATTCAAGTATGGAACTCTGATAAGGATGAAACGAATCTCATTCGTTCTTTTCAAATTCGTATTTTTAATAATAAGGTTTTTTTTTTAATCTTCCACAGTGTCACAAAATGTCACGATTACACACATTTATTCATTTCAACAAATCATCAATGCCCCTTAAGTTTGTCTAAAACACAAATATTAAGTGGAATTATGTAAAATAGAATGCAATTATGTGAAATGTATTGCAAATATATATTATTGCATCAATACTGAATACAAAACTGAATATTTTACGGCGTAATATTATTGATCATTCTTATTGACTTTAGCTGAGCTTTGCTCTCTAGACCTAAACGTGTTCTTGGTATACAGAATTAAATCTAATGATATTAAATTCTGGGTATTTAGGTTGTTATACCGATGTCTTTGTATCGACGTAGGTGAATGTAATGTTGGTAAATTGCGTGTTAGTATACTTGTTAAATATTTAAAAAGATTACAGTATGATTAAAATTATAAACAAACATAATATATATTGTTTGTGAAAATTCAACAGCTGTTTAGCTGTCGCAGTTCACGAGATAGAGTCTGGTGACAGAAGGACAGAAACCAAAAAGTCAGGCAGCGTAGATTTTAGCGGGTTCGTCTTTTACTTTTTGATACGGAACCCCACAAACAACCAAAGCCAAAAGCTATAAATCATAAAGCAAAACCATAAAATATAGAAACATTCTGTTAACTTCAAAACTAAAATAGCTTTGGAGAGTAACAACTTTTCCGTCCACATTCGAAACGTTGAAAAATGTGAACTTCGCGAAACTAATTTTAGAACTCAGAAGTAATTTCTCATGTTTATCAGGGTACTTGTGTAAAATATGTGAGTGTATTGATTTGAAATAGTAATTTATTGAATTGTTTACCTCTTTCTGATAGATTTGGTTAGTATCTGTCTGTATGGTAAGTTTGTAGATTCTGATGTAAGTTTTTCGTTTTAAAAGTTTTCTTACTATGACTTATAACGTTGGCCTACCAAGCCAAAAGTGGCTTATTGGAATCACGAGACGCACTCATCCATTTGCTTATTACAAGCAGATAACCATTTGATATAAAATATCAACGAAAACATTGTGAGAAAAATAAGCCCACATGAGAATTTTTCAAGGATGTGCGTTTAAATTTCTACACAAGTTAGCCTTATCAAACATGTAATTTAGGCGTAAAGAACCAGTGGCACTCGGTTCTTTTTAATTAATTTCAAAACGCGAAAGCATTTTATGAGATTTATATATGGGCACTAACCTAAAAAACCATTATGCTGCCTAAAGCACATAGAAAAATAACACATGCAAAAAAATCTTAACAATTCATTTAAGCCCGATACAATTCTGCGAAACAGTTTTATAGTAGAAACGCTTTTATTTATTAGCTATTACAGTAAATTTATTCATAACATTACAATGCAATGCTGCAAGCTGCGCGATTTGAATCTACGATGCAGGCAAATTATGTGGCCGGAAACTATAATTCATTTCGATTAACTACTTTGTTTTCACAATGTTTTAATTCTTCAAAAATATAAAGGAGTTCGTATTCTCGTTTTTATTAATTCAAATGGCATTTTAATACTGGAATGTCTCTATTTAGATGTTACAAATTGCATTAATTGTAGGACACCATTTTAATTTTTTTTTTATGGCGGATAAAATGTCCGGTATTCTCTTTTTAATATTTCTGTCTCTATCTCTATGCCTAATAGAAGGAGTCTTTTTTATCTCGCCTCGATGACAAAGTCTTGCATTGATGCTTGGAAGACTAAATCTTTGAATTTGTCTTTAACGAGTCTTGTCGCTTAAGACCCCTTTTTCTAATTAGCTGGTGTAACATCCCTGAGCTGGGCAATGACTGCTCCTTTTCCCTAAAAACCTTCCGCTCTTTCAAAATTCCGTACGTGCCGCCTATCAAGATCTTCATACCACCTTCTCTGAGAGCTGCCTCAACGACGATGACATAAAAATCAAATCTAAAAATCAAATTTTAACAAAACGAAGACTTCAAAGATTTTAGAATTTTCAATTTGAGGCATCCAACCTCTATAGAGCGCAAAACCTCTAACACTCCCGCGACTGCTAACTCCATTTATCCTGAAATGTTTTCAGCGATTCCTGAAACGCATGTTCCATTTCATACGGCTGAAATTTCAGGCGAGGGCCAAGTGATTGTATTGAACGAGCAGTCAGCTGGATAGACATTTATTGTGCGTGCCGTTTTCATAGGCTTCTGTTATCCTTTAATGGGAGTAACAGGGTTAATAGACGGATGGTTACTGCTAGAACTGTAGAGCTTTTGCTTTGGTATTTGAACTTGGTTGACATTTTGCAGGCACTTTAAACTACTTCAAACACAATGCATGCTTGGCATCAAACACTGTGAGTAGAAAGGAAACCTTGAAGCAAACTTATAGTTCATCAACATATAAGTAGACTATCATGACAAATAAGAATCACGATTTGATCTAAATTGCTTATTTATTGTGTGTTTGATTGATAATATTTGTCTTATTGTTATTAAAATTATGAAATTGCAACAACAATTTTATTTTTCAATCGTTGTACCTTCCTACTAAGTACAAAAGAATGTTTGGTCCATTTTTTTCTTTGGTATTCAGCTTGAGAGTAAAATAAACTTTTCTATTTACTTCATTTCGGTATACAAATAATTGTAAAAGCTTAAACCAAACAAACCTAATGCATGTGGCTAACGACTCCCACAACGGCAAAGATAAAGTTGCCACTTAAAATTAACTGCTCTGAGATACAAGATAGTTTTTCTCATTTAGATAAGTGACATTATTGTATAGCAGTGTCTCTACTTTACCAATATGAACAGATAAAAACAAAAGCAGTTTACAAAAGACTGCGATAAAATTAAACCGAATTGGACACGCTGTAGTGTGTCAAGCCAAGTTCAAACTAACAGAGGGCCAATAACCAAATCTGTTTAACAAGATCGTGTATATTATTTGTTACTCATTAGATATTTGATACTCATTTTTTGATATGAAAACAAGCCTTATCGAATCTTAGACAGTCAATGTACGATCCTAAGAAATAGAAAAATATATTTTAAGTTGTATCATCGTATTGAACTTGGCTTTCTTTCAGATTTATGTTTTTTTTATGGATTAGAAACAGCAAGCATTGTTTGTTTTAAATAAAATTTGGAACATTCCGCAAACGTATACAGTAAGCCTATTTTTTTCCTCATGACAATAAAATCGATAGTTAATTAGACTTATGCTTGAACTATAGATCTCAAAAGGTGAACTTGTTTGGACGTAGATTTATGATCTTTAAAGAGAGCCATAACTCTTAAATGTGCCTTCAAATAGTCAGTTACAGATATTGATATTCTTTGGAACCTTGCCCATTTTGTGAGTACTTATAAAATTGCAATATACTACATCTTCAGTAAAGCCTAGTGTCAGAGTTTTAAAGAGGCAGAAGGCGTGACGTAGCTTAACAAAGCCTTGACAAAATGTCATGTGTGCTGGTTTTTCCACGATTATTTATTCAGAAGTTTTAGCTAGTGATCACTTCTTGTGTAATGTTGGTCTTTACGATAAGTAAAAAACGCATGGCATATAAAATCGGAGACAAACACTATATTATAGCGATATTGGGAATTAGATGCTTCCGATACCCACGGTCGGCATTAATTCGGTGTTGCTAACCAAACTGGCAAAATTGCTCTATATTTTCCTGCATATAAGATTCATTTTTGAATAATGAAAATGAAGATATAATCATCTATGAGTCCTAACTAATAAAATAAAAAGCCAGTTTAAACCTTGGAACATTCTCTATAAATTATTCATCTATGACATCCATTACCCAGTTAATATTTTAACGATTTTAACCGCCAATTATTTTAGTTTGAATATCAGAAAGTCTCGAATCTTTAACGACCTCATTAATATTTTAATACTTACAAGTTCTGTGATAAAATAATTGCTATCATTATGGTAACTTCATTACTTTGGGAGGTCGTATAATTACTTTTTATGACTTTTACTCCTTTTCTTATTTAAAACTGTTCTTTCGAAGTATTTTGTAAGTTTCTTGGAAGGTCTTGAGGCGGGAGGCTTGGACTGGACACGTGTATAGATTACGCAGTTTATTGTAATTTAATTTTAAAGGAACGAAAAAATAGTTTCAAAATACGTTTTGGTGATTCTCAAACATTAAGGAAGGCTGAGGTAGGACAGTGTCTTATTATAAAGGAGGAAATCGCGGTAACAAAAAAACAACTGCTGAAAACTAAAACTATTTGGCTTTTAATGTCAGTGAGAAATAGTCTATTGACACAACAACAGACAGATGGATAGACGGACGGACGGCCCGACTGAGAAAAAACCTAGCCTTAGAAATCCTTAATTTAGAGCAACTCTATTAGGATTCGGTTCTAAAACAGGATCTATTAAGGTCTGTTCACTCAACGAAGCACAACAAGTCGTATAACGAAAGCTTGTATCATAAGTCACGTGTAAACAATTTAAAAATATGATGAAGTCAAAAAACCACAACGAAAACATATTTTACCAGACAATTTACCAACTTTCCGAGAGTAAATCTCTTTCACCACCTGATTGCACAATTTTCGTGCAAAAAATTGTTAAATTACCAAGGGAAAATTTTATTAAGCCTGATTACTCACCGCACAAAGAATGTAAAGCGACTGAGGTTGTAATGAAATCCAACGCTGAAAAGAATATAAGTGTTGAATAATATATGAAGTTTTTGATTAAAACTATATTAGACCTTTACTTGCAGAGAGTTATTTTATTTCATGTTGATCTGAAATATAATTGATTAACAGAGTAGTATTCCCATTCGCTACTGTGTGGCATCGCCAATTTTTTCAGAGAATAAAAAAAAAAGTTTTTTAGTCTATGGCAACTCACAACTAAACGTCACTTTCTTTTTTCGCGACTTAACGGCATCGTGGTGATTTTGTTAATTACACTTTAATTACGTTATTTAAATAGTTTTTGGCATATTTAAAGTCGAAAAAGTATTGCCAAGTGATACAAAAGCCTTGAAAATACTGGCCAAGATGTTTAAAAGTGATCTTCGAGACTATAAAGGCGCTGCGGAGTTAATGCAGGATGCGTGTAAGCAGCCCTTGCCCTAGGTTCATCGCCGTGGGATAGAACCCCAAATTACGGAATATAAACGATGGAACACTGACCCATAACCTCAAAGAGGGGGGCCAACAGGTGAGGTTTTCTCTGATTTTAGGTTCAGCGAACAAGGACGCAAATATGATGTGAGATGATGCGAAATACTAAAAACATGCATGAACCGAGCGGGTCCGAGAGACTTTAGCTCGAAGATCGGGCTCTTCGCGAGACGTCGTAGCTCTGATAAACCCTACTGCAAAGTTCGGGACGCGAGCCCGCAACTTTGATAGTACACAAAACAACATGCATTACGTATAACCGAGCTAGTACGCGATGCTCCACGCTCGATGTTAAATTGTGGGCGCCCCCAAATTACGGAATATAAACGATGGAACACTGACCCATAACCTCAAAGAGGGGGGCCAACAGGTGAGGTTTTCTCTGATTTTAGGTTCGGTGAACAAGGACACAAATATGATGTGAGATGATGCGAAGTACTAAAGACATGCATGAACCGAGCGGGTACGAGAGACTCTAGCTCGAAGATCGGGCTCTTCGCGAGACGTCGTAGCTCTGATAAACCCTACTGCAAAGTTCGGGACGCGAGCCCGCAATTTTGACAGTACACAAACAACATGCATTACTACAAAGTTCGGGACGCGAGCCCGCAACTTTGATGGTACACAAACAACATGCATTACTACAAAGTTCGGGACGCGAGCCCACAACTTTGATGTTACACAAAGAACATGCATTACTACAAAGTTCGGGACGCGAGCCCGCAACTTTGATAGAACAACATGCATTAAGTATAACCGAGCTTGTACGCGAGACAGCTCGAAGATCAAAACTTCGTACGAGATACGACAGTTTTGATGAAGAACATACTATGTTCACTGGTTCTCACAGTCCACAACAAGAACCAATGGTGACACTCTTCGAGGTGGATTCGAGGCTCAAGATAGAAACAAGACCAATGCACCTATCAAGAATGTATAACAAAAGTTATAACCGAATACCACCTCTAAACCTAAGCAAGGACTGTGGAAAACATAAGTGGTCCGGCATCAAACCAAAGTGCTAGCACAGCAAGGTGGACCCAAGTGTGGTATGATACAACTGTGACACCCTCGCTGAACAGGACACAGGAAGGGTGGCCCCGAGAGGGTACACCATGCCATGCATCCAGCAGGCAATTGTCAACCAGGTATATGTAATATATCTAACTGTCTTTCATGTTGTGAACATACCACCACTAATGTACCTTAAAATACTTGAACATAACATTGTTTACATAAACAATATACATATAAATGAAATCAACAATATGTGTCAGACCATCAATAACTCATGAGTTAGGGGCTGTACAAATATGCACTCACAGTAAAAATTGCTATCTATATACATATATGTCTAAAGATTTAATATTCTTAAGACCACCAAACTCAACGGACAGATCAGATTTGTTCTTAACTGAAAACCAAAAATATATATAGAAAAATATTATAGTTTTCAAATTGTGGATATGGGAACCTTGGACCATCAATATCACATGTCTTGCACAGTCTTAAGATAAAACTGATTCCTTAGGTTCAATAACACCTAAACTCAGAAAAATTAATCCGCTTTGAGTTTGAAAATGTCATATAAATTTACTGCAATTCCATGTAGTCCATGTACAGCACCCACAGTCCTTACAGACTAGAAATTTAACAAACTGTTGTCTGAATGACCACCCATCGGTTAGAATCAGTATAAATGTCTGGCTGACAGAGGGGCTACACTCACATTTAACTAAATGATTTTCCCTCAATGTTAACTATGATTAAAGTATATTAGTGCAATAAATACTTTAGGTTTACTATGAATAGAGACTAGTTAACATCAGAAATACAGCAAGAATGCAACTCCTATAGAGATACTAAATATCAATGATATTAAACATTGCCCAATCAGCAAATTGGCAAGATTGTTGGGAACCTTCTGTGAACCTGCCCAAGAGGTTATGTTCAAACACACACAAAAAATAATAGAACAAGTTAAGTACTTAGCCTTGTTGCATAACAATAGCAATCTTGATGCTGTCAACTGACCTAAGATGTGGCCCCATTACATAATCCGAAACTATAAGAACATTATAGAAAATGTATACTAGAACTAGTTTCTTAAGCTTTTCTAATAGAATGGTGACACATTGTAATGGCGAAAACAATTGTAGTGTGGTGCCTTGTTTAGAATGATGACTTGCATTTAATACATCAATTAGAACATAATATTAACTGGATTAAAACACATTGCAAGATTATACAGCCAGAGTAACATGGCTGCAAATACATAAGTAAGATAAATAGTGCTCAGTTCCACATGTAAGTCAACGAAAAAACCATACTTGTTTCGTTATCAATAGATTTTGGGCCCCACAAGTTTATCTATAGCAATAAAAACAATGTGACACACACATCTCTAAGAAGTGAGGCACCCAATAACATTAATGCTACTAAACACTAAATGTATATGCATCAATACTTAGTGGACATGAATATGTTTTTTAAGCATTCCCAACATTAGTTTACCTTACTAAATGTTTCAGAATATTAATAATGACAAAGCAAAAAGTCACTAAGTTCTTATTCACCCAATTTTGGGATTTTTAACCGACAACACACACTGAGCAGACTAGGTGCCCTGACAAAAAGCATCTCTTAGGGGAAGCAGTTAGAAGCCAACGTTAGATAGCTCATTAACCATCATGTTACCATCTGTGTCAACAAAGCAGTAACCGGGATCCTATTTTGATCTTCACCCTTATTAATTAGGAAACATTAATAGAAAGTTTAGAGAATGGAGCTAGCTTCAAAACCCTAAATTTCCACAAATCAGCATTGACTCTAAAGATGGGAGAGGAATTAGGTATGGATAACAAAGGATTTCTGAGAGGCTTACTCAGATTGAGATTTGCCTGTATTACAGAAAGCCAGAACCCATATTTTGTATTGAACCAGCTAACTCATCTGCTAGCTGCCTCAAAACACAATATTATAAACATATTGCTTATCGGTTGAGAAAGTATAGATGGTTATTAAATAGAACTTGCAACAACTGGTTACAAGCAACATGATGACAAAATAGGCTAGAACATAATTATATGGCACAGAAATAACTCTGTTGACAATAGACACAAACATACATATATTATGTTAATGAAACATACAATACACCTGTATCTGAAGACACAGAATTATTTAGTTATTTATTTGAACCAAGACACAAACATCTTCTAACTCCTAGCTTGGATAGCTGCTCAATGGGTACTAGCCGCCCTCTCATACATTAAACTAAATAACATAGCCCATGTCACACCCTGACAATTAATAAGATGAGAATTGTGATAACCAACCTTACTCTCAGTAAAAAAGGAAAGGAACCATAATGTACTTTTTACTTTTAAGATCATAAATTATGGCTAACTTCTAAGATTTAAAGATCCTTGTAGCCTTAACCAATACCTGAAATAAGTTAACTTTACCATATTAAAAGTTTTACCCTTGGCCTTCAAAACAGTTAATCAGGTATCAAATTTATACCTGCTGACAGCTGTATCCCACACTCCAGCAGTACATCTGCAAGAGCAGCAGGAATGCTCTTGAGTTTAATCAGGGAAAAAGGTGGTTTGGTTGTAGGTTCTACTACCTTTGCAAGGCCTTATAGCTCATGTCTTAGGAACCGACAACTGCAGTGACAAAAATTTTAATTTAATTTTAATCATAATTGAGTGACTTACAAACTGCAACTGACAGTAAATGGAATATCTCATTATCATCTTGTTATTTCTTATTAATAGCTTATAAATAAGAAATATTTGCAGTACCTTAAATACTCTTATTATTACTGCGCTAAAAAAGAGCAAAAATTAGTAACTAATTATCTAATTTTATGGCAAAATTAAAACAATATGAAGAAAATCTGTATTACTAAAAAAATCATAATTACATTGTAAATAATTAAAAATAATTATCAAATTGTTTGACACAATTAACACAATGTGTAGAAAATTTGTTACTAAAAATTTATTGTTACATTGTTAATAATGAATAATTAATTATCAAACTGTACACAATATCACTATGTATTGGAAATGTGTCTTACTCAAAATCCATAGTTACATTGTTAAAAGCTAATGGTTAAGTATCAAATTGCACAAGGTGCAGGAAATTTGTATGACTTAAAAAAAGTCATAGTTACATTGATGTCAAAAAGAGCACAAATTGGTAATTAATAGTCAATCATGAAATTGGTGGACACAGTCTCCACAATATGTGGAACAATTGATAAAGATATATTTATTTGCATAAACATGTGTAACATAACATAAAATTTGTTCATTGTTCCACTTAAAAACTCATATTACATTAATCTCAGTAATAGAACAAAGATAAAGAAGTATTTATTTGCCTAAATGATGTATTAAACATTTTTTGATGTGGTGAAAATATTAGGACAATATATGCATCAACATGTTCTGCCCTTTTGGCTTACAAATTTGGCATTTAGAAAAAATTGTTAATTACTACAGACTAATTTTATAAAAAATGAAAATTAATAGTTGATCAATAATCAATGTGTATGACAGAATATATGTATTAAACATTTTTTGATGTGGTGAAAATATAAGGACAATATATGCATCAACATGTTCTGCCCTTTTGGCTTACAAATTTGGCATTTAGAAAAATTTGTTAATTACTACAGACTAATTTTATAAAAAATGAAAATTAATAGTTGATCAATAATCAATGTGTATGACAGAATATATGGATAAAAACAAATATAGATACTAATATTAGGATAATATGCCACTATAAATAATTATAAAGCCTTAACCGTTATTCATCATATCCAGGCTTATAAGATGTACCCATTATGCCTCAATCTCTGAACAACTACTCTGTTAATCAATTATATTTCAGATCAACATGAAATAAAATTGAGGATTGGATTAACTTACCTAAGTGACATCCAATCGTAATTTTGTGAAGGTTGATCTGAAATATAATCACCCACCCCAACCCCAGCATCAATAGCTGAACCCTGGCATAATGGGACCCACAAAATCATGGTTAGCTCTAAATCAGTGACGTTTAGTTGTGAGTTGCCATAGACTAAAAAACTTTTTTTTTTATTCTCTGAAAAAATTCGCGATGCCACACAGTAGCGAATGGGAATACTACTCTGTTAATCAATTATATTTCAGATCAACCTTCACAAAATTACGATTGGATGTCACTTAGGTAAGTTAATCCAATCCTCAATTATATTTAGAACCTTGCTTTAGGAAGATGTAATATTTGGTATTTCATGTACAGGCAAAATTTTCTTTTACTTTCAAAATATATATTTATCTACTTTTGCTAAGTTTTAAGTAAGGTTAAAATTTAATCATGGAAATTAGCAGGACTGTGGATTTTAAGATGGTATGTTAAACTAAGTTTCGAAAAAACATTCAATCTGATTATATCATGTGGTGATTCAATATAAAAATAAGGGTACTTTTACCACACATACATCGAGAGATTGGAGTCAACCGTAATTTAGACAAATATAATTTACTCTTTAAAAAATAAGTTCAATTTTGTGTTCAAACATTATTTTTTGCAAGAAGTTAATTAAACTTTTTTCAACACATAATGTTTCAGGAAAACAAAAACGTGTCAAAGAACTGACGGACTAAATATATTTAACCCCTCATACATTTGAATTGAATTGAAATTCAAACGAGAATGAATTCATTCCATAAGCGTAGTGTGAACTTTGAATGTTAATCATAATTCTACATACCTACAGTTAGAATTCTGAGAAAATATGAATTAGAATGGAAACATGCGAAAAATTACATTTGTACGTGCCTTTTGCTGAACGAATTTAATTTGTTTGGCGTTTATTCTGACATCTGCCTTTACTATGACCACTTGAAGTAGAACTTTTGGCATTGTCAAAGCAAGACAGCGAAATACAGCAAATATCATAGTGTCTCGCTCTTCCAACGGTTTCAGTATCACTTTAATATATTTTTGTATGCTGGTAACTTATTTATTTACATAATTCATAGGTAACCGCTCCAACAAATACTCTTGGCACCTGGCGTTAATACTCGATTTTATTTACATGTGAAATGCAATTATTTGGTAACAAATTGTTTTCTGTGCTACGGTAAAGCAGATTGCATAATGTGCCAAAATACCGTCGCGTTTTTGTAATTTTCATTTTTAGCCTATTCGTACATTGGTTGTCTTACAAAATTACATAGTTTTATTACATAAAAAAACATTTTTTTTACATATTTAGCAAAACACTTTTATCCCTTGGGACATTCAAACTTTTTGATGAATATTTGATTTTAAAACAAAAATAACATAGAATGTCAATAATTTTGTTGCCACTGTAAAGTGCCTACTACCTTACGACTTTAAATACATTTTTAGTACCGGACGAAAATGCTTTCGTTAATACTTCAGTCTGAAAATACTGCCCACTAAGTCCACTGGCTCTATTTCAATTCCCATGGGAACAGCCTTATACATTTACTTACCAACCTCATTTAAACTGCAATAGAAAAAGAGGAGCAACAGTTTGCTCATTCGTCCCACACACAGTAAAACACGGTGTACCCTCAAATGTCCGGCGTACCCCTGGGTGTGTTACATTTAACTAAACTTTGACGGCCGGGCTAAAAGAACTGGCGCACTGGGAATAGGCGAAATGTTTTCCAACTGAGTTCTGTGTTATTTTGTTGGATTACGGTAAATGTTTCGTTTTAGTATGGGAAATGGGATTTGGCTTGCATTTGGTAATGTTCCTACTATTCAGTCTAATAACGTATAGAGCTGTTTATTTAAACAAAATTGTTTAGTGTTTTTACTGGAAGTTCCGGGTAAACATGAGCTGAAATAAAATAGCCTAGTAGAAAAACATTTCGAATATAGCAAATAGTTTGTGATAAAATATTAAATTAAGAGCATCCTGAATAAAAACTTAGTAATTTATTGAAGTAACAAAGAAATTCTTTATACAAAATTTCCGCTCTACACGTAGGTATAAAAATGGTCCTTACGCCTCCCTTTACGATGAACGACTCAGAAAGCGGATTCTTACATCAAAGGAGGAGGCATATATCATTTTTACCATGTTCCGAAGTACATTAACCCATACCTTGAGTTTTGCCTCAGAGGACCATTTATTTACCGGCCTAAACCGATGACAATAGCGTCGCATATTCATGACTCTATCCATTGTTGCCTTATGAATACGAGGAGAATTTATGCCGAAACAGTGTATTTATCAAATGATAGTGGTACAAACTTATTTTTGGGAGATTTTTCTTTTATTTCGAGACTTTAACGAATATTTGGAGAAAGTTATTAATTCAGGATAAGCGTAGATACTGTATTGCACACTGAATAAAACTGCTGTGATTTTAGTTTCGCAATCCTCACTCAGTGATTTATCTGCTGCTTCAAAGTACCTCGTGTTCTATTATGTATCTATTTTTTCGTATGTTTGATATAAAAACCATCCCTGATAAATCACCGTTTTATCAAGAGGTAATTGTTTAGAAAAAGGCACATGCATTTGAAAAGACATTCGTTCACGGGATCTGTACCTACAACCTTTAATTTATGAAACCACAAGTCATACCACTGGCGTATCCATTGTGCTGTGCTGTGCTGCAAAGGCATCATAAAACTGTTTTCCATAAAAAAATACAGCAAAACTAAAACGTATAAAAATACACAGCCAAGAGCAAAGCGATCCATCTGTCTGCCTATCCATTAAGGCAGGATTTAATTCACTGGATTCGTTTCGGCAAAGTAAACAGGATCAGTTTTCAAGGCCCCCTTTTTACCGTACTTATATATAATATATCTGCAGATGTATTGGTTGAGATTCAAATGATATTGTTTTGATTCTCTTGCCGTTTCATCAGTTGGAGTAGAGGTTATAAACACGTTTCGTTGACCAATGTTCATTTACGAAAGAATTATTTTACGTTATTAAGTGAGTTCGACTTGCGCTTGACCGATTTTTTCTTTCCTGTAATGTTTTTTTTTTCATTGCGATTTCATGTGACGTCTACTAACTATCAAAATATAAAGATTTTTCCATTTATTTATAACCAGTTATGTAAGAAGTTAACAGTTATTTACGTAGCCTTTTCATCAAGTCCGGTTTTTGTTCCGGGAATAACCTCATCATGAAATAAATGAGTTTGTTCTTCGTCCTCCGACCACCTTTTGGCTTTACATTAAACATAATTAGTTGGCCACTGAAAACGTATTTATCCTGCAGTAATAACGTAACCCTGTCGGGTAGACCAAAGGAGTTCGTATAAAAGTTACTGTATTATGGAATTTTGTGGGTTTTACATTCAGTGTGTGAAGAATTTTGGTTTTTTGTTGTTATTTTGATACGAATATTGTCTGTCAGGATCGTGTGTAACGTGTTCTTGGTTAAAGCCGTTACACACTCCAGACAGATAACTAACAACCTTTATAATAAATAGCTAGATTATAACAATTTGTTTTCGACTGGTCAAAATTTGCTTATTGGACGGGACCATTTTAGTGTTCCGTATCCAAAGGGTAAAAACCATACATATTATGTAATAGAGTAGCTATTACATAATATGTACTGACCATCTTTCATCCTTTTCTTTAAAAAATCGTTCCAAGCGATTCACGATTTTAAATAGTTAAGCTTAAATTCATTAGTACATTATACTAAATTACTAAACCGTCAGGAATTACAATGTCAACCAATTAAATCCTGAGCGAATATTTAACCGGTAAAATGCTGTGCAATCGATTAAAAAGTTTTAATTGAATTTACAGCGAAACAATGTGAGACGATTGGTGCATTTGCTGAGCGCTTAGCTTTCTATTAAAATGCCTTACTACTGCTACGATAAAATATTTGTTCAGCTTCAAAGGAATAAAATTGCTTAAGTTTATGAAAAAGGTTAGCAAGGATTTCCATTTACTATTAAATTTAAATATGAGTTCTGTTTCTCACTTTAAAACTTTCATATCCTGGAGTTGTTTTGCTGTCAATGTTAAAACTTTAAAATTGAATGTGAATTTCTAGCTTAACGTAAATATGCTATTACTTTTTGCACTGCACTTTGACCTGAAAATAAATAGATTTTAAAGCCAGGCTCATTTACAACAACCTTAAAAAGGAATGTATTTTTTAATATCAGACCTTTAAGTCTTCTTTTAATCTAGGGTAGGTAAATGTGAATTCAAACTTTTAACACAATACATTTTATCTCTTAACTGTCCATAAAATTTTATGATGGCCTTTGACGTAAAAAAGTTTACTCATTTTAGATAGGAAGTGCATTTAACATATACCATTATGGGGCCTTTTTTTGATGGGAAATCATCAAACGACTCCTTCTGCTATGGATTGAGCGGAAGTGAGTGTCAGCCTTCTACTAACTAAAGCCCACCCATGTTCCTTCCTTCGCCGTATGTGTACTGAGGCCTTTGGGACGATCCACTGTCCCATCAGCCTTTGACTCCTCAGAGCATGCTGACTTCTTTGAGGCGCGCGTGGAACACGAACGCGTCGTCCTGCACTAACCTGGACCTGATCGGGCAGTGAGCTACCCATCACTCACTACCCGCGCCTACAGTGGTCATATTATGGGGGCCTATTACTATCTCTTAAAGGAAGAATGTCGCAGTGGAGGAAGAGAGATGCAGTCTGAAGCAAGTAGAACGGCATAAAAGTAACCGTTTGCTACCTGTATTGAGTTTCGATCCCCAGGCGAGTGTTATGATTTCGCTAATGCAGTACTTATAAGTTGAGCAGTCATAACAGCATCCGTGCAGTCCATTATAAAGTTTTAATTGAACGGTGCTTTGGGAGCAATTAAAAATAATAGCTGCAGTGCGAGTGAGGTGCGTTGTATTGATTTAATGTTTGGCTTTAAAACTGAAAATTCTGAAAATTGTGTACGGAATTTGTTTTTACAATCAAGTTTACCCACTAAGTCTTCCTTTATTGGTTTAATCCAAATTATGGAGAAACAAACAGATAACGAATTAAAATCCGAACCAGTGAAACATGAAAATTGTATGTTGAAATTCTCACAACATTCAATTATACCTTAAAGCATTTCCGAGGACTACCTTTCATTTTATTTCATAAAATTAATAAGCAATCCTTATTCGTTTCCACAAAAACATATTTCGTTCCAAACAATTATGGCATGTTTTCTCAATTGTACTGCTAATTAGGAGAGGTTTTCGAATTCTCCCCGAGGCTAGAACATGATTTCCACGCCATCTATTATCCATAATTGGAGTTAATAAATGTCGCTGCTATTTCAAACTTGATTCATATTAGCACAGCAATAAAATATCAATCCCTCACTCTAACGACGTCTGTTCGCAAGTTTTATGGCCAATTATTAAAATATGTTGCTCGTTATTATTAGAACAAGATTAGGGATGCCACAAGTTCTCGTGTTCTCATTTAAATTCAGCAAAAGGCTTGTTTAAATAAACTCTTTTTCTTGAATAGTACTTTTTTGCTTAAGCCCCATTAGAAACCCCCATGGGCATTTGGACAATTGGACACACCTGATAAAGCACCATGTGTTTTATGTGTTTTTGTGCACCATAAATCCAGGACCCCTCCCCATGTGTTCCTAGGGGACTTAAATGCAATTACAGTGTGTTTCCTAAAGAAGTAAACGTGCTGAAAAAATAAAATAAATCCTCCAATTTAATATTGAGCAACTTAAAAACAAAGGATTTTCACGTTGTCACAACGACAACAAAAATGTATTCAAAAATATGGAATCAAAATTATTAATATTATGTTTATCCTTTATTCCATTTACCCGATGAACCGAGAGAGATAATACCTAACGAATTTAATTAGCAACCCTGTCTGGTTTATTTGGATTTTCCATCTGGTAACCCTAATCACATTATACATGACATAGTGTTATGAGTTAAACTTTGGAGATGTAACAATTATTGTGTTAATTTGGTTTGAGTAATGGCACCGAGATAGCATGTTAGATCAAGTCGTTACGTATTCAAAAGGAAAGTGGGTGTGCATTTATGAAGCTGATTGTTGAAATTGTTACGAAGTGATTTAGATGTTAAGTAAGTTTAAAGTTACATAATTTCAGTTGTAAACTACAGATTCAACTTTGAAATTATTTAATTTAAGGTGATTTATGGAAGGATCTCACCTGTTACGGTATACATATTTTTTTTAAGAAATGAAATTTCTAATTTAATCTGTATCAATCTCAATACATGCAAGAAAGTCATCAATCAATAAAAATAAATTTAATTACTACAGAACGAAATGAACATCCATCAACTTTGAAAAAGTCTGTCAATACATGTTGCCCAATTTGAAACGAGACATTCGAACCTATGATCCGTGAAAATGGAAACAGACCCCATTTAGGACTTTTTTGGAACAATGCCCAAAATCCGAGGCAGCAAAAAGTTGGAGTTTGAAAAAATAAGAGTGTTTTTTTCGTGTTTGGACACAAACGGCGTGATGAATCCGTTTCAATGGACCGTGACTTTAGAATCCTCGAATGTATTTACTGTCTGAATTGCAGCCTCTGGCATTTTGTCCGTCATTAAACGTTTGTATAAAACATACAAGTCATAATGTTAAAGTACATGCTGGCAATTTTTACTTCGTAAATTTTAGGAAGTTGTATATTTTTTCTACATACATTTAAAAGAAAACATTATTGACATAAAAATATGGTACAGCTTAACTGAAACCCTAACGCGTGTACTAGGCTTATAGTCTGTTACAGAAGCCATTGTCTTACTTCGCTAGGAAGATGCTATAGTGACCAGTGTTCATGATTTTTTTCTAGTCAGAACATCAGCTTTTACAAATAAAAAAGCAAAGAATATCCACTATATCCATTACCTGAAAGAAGTGCAATCAACTTTAAAGTATTTCTTCGAACAAACAACATTTTTACTAAGAAACGAAGCTTTGAGTCAAATTATATTGAAACTAAGAGCGGGATACGCTCAGCGTGCACAAATTGATATTATTTTGTACAAATTACGTATTATATTGTATCGCATCAAACACTTACTCAGAATGTGGTAAATAAAAAGATTTAATGGGTAAATAGAGAAAAGATTTTTAGGTTATACTACTTTCGCCTGCTTCAATGTCGGATATAGTTATAAAATTTTATAGTTAATAGTTAGAAAGCTTTTAACGAACTGGAATACAAATAGGCTATCGTGTGTTCATTCAAGGAGGTTGGACACCTCGATACCAAATTTCATCAAAATCTCTCATTTGAGCGTGAAGAAGTAACATCAACCATGCCAATTCAATCAAAGCTTAATCATTGGTTCAAGGCATATTTTTTGAAATTTTTATTTGATTACTGGGATTATATAATTGTAACATGTCCAAGTAATGATGCAACTTTATTGATATGTTGCCAACAACAAACAATTGTATATTATTGGGTTTGATTAATTATTGTCCAAAAATATCAAAACAATTACTACTATAAATTGGTTCATCAAGATAAAATTAAAAAAAGTTTTTCTGTAAAGAAATTAGTTATTGTAGCAATAGGTAGTCCCTATGTAGCCTTAAATTCCCACCTCTGGGCAAAATACTCCCTACTTACCGTTAACTATTTTCTACCATAATCCGCCAGAAAATTTTTGGGTAAAAATAGGCTTAATTAAAATATTACTTTCATTTAATCTGGTCCAAATCTTTTTCTGCTCCCTGATTGGTTAATAATCCCTGCCGGAAATAATAACCATTTTCTTCTTCTTTATATCAAAATCAAACTAATAAAGGGCCGGATATTGGTGGCCCTTATTGCTCTCTGATTTATTTGTGGTTATTAATATTTTACTCACAGCTTTACTCGAAACTTAACTTAACACTTCGTAACTCTTCGTAACTTAACACAGATGCAATTGACAAATGGAAAAAGTGATTTATTCGTTTCGATTAGGACTTACGAGCACTTTAGTAAGGTTTTAATTTCATACAAAAACTTTTAAATTGCCTCTTTTTAGAGTTTCGTACAATTAAGGAGTAAAAACGGAACAAAAATTACCAAGGTTACGATGTAATTCCGTCTGGCACCAATATTTGTATAATGCACCGTGATAGCTAGACAGTGACATTTTTACAGATGATCTATTTTGTTTGCCGCTATAAAACAAAACTTAAGTTAAAGTAAAGAATGGAATATTCATTTTGTTAGTGAACCGATTTTTCTTTGCTTATTTTGTATAAAACCTCAAGCATGAGTCCAGCAAGCACTTGGTCAGTTTTAGTTACGACTGAGCAGTCGTACCAAAAAAAATCTATAAAACATTTTATGCGTATACTTTTTCGATACTTTTTAGATTTTTTGTCTACACTTTTAAAAAGAGCTAATCTAATATTATACTGAAAAAACACATAGGTAATAATGCTGTTAGGCTAAATTTAGCTCCACATCTCGTTATACATGAATAACACTTCAATAACTCAGACTTAAATGAGGCGAACTTTAAAATTAATTAGCGAGCACCTCTACTGTCATTCTACGTGGCGTTGAGTGTTGAATCGAAATTAATTGAAATTTTAAGCCAAGTGCCATCCGGTGTACAAGAAAAATTAAACTTGAAGTGCTGGTAATGGAAAGAGGAATTAAATGGAGAGAGAATATTTTGTCTTTATTATAAAACTAGCTGTTGCCCGCGACTTCGTCCGCGAGTTATGATTTATACCCACCCTGTTTTTTTCCATATTTTCCATTGTATCTCCGCTCCCATTAGTCGCAGTGTGATGGTATATAGCCTAAAACCTTCTTCGATGAATGGTCTATTCAACACAAAAAGATTTTTTCAATTCGAACCAGTAGTTCCTGAGATTAGCGCGTTCAAACAAATAAACAAACTCTAGCTTTATATATTAGTATAGAGTATAGATGAAGTTTATAAAACCGACTAATACTTAAACGTTGATAACACTTATATTAGGAATTGTAGACTCTAAAGTATGTTACTCAGATTTAGGCCATAGATTACTTAAATCGTCCATACGCGTAACTTTCGGATATAAAACATTGGTAAACATAATTTAAATTCTAAGACACTGATAATTTTGAACTGAATTTCCTTGTTAATGTTACAAGGAAATATCTGTCATCATTATCTTCAAAATCAAAACAAAATGAAAAAATTAATGTTGCATTATGTTTTTGTTTTAATTTCATTATTTTTTAAAGATAACCCAAATACTTTTTGGGAATATCTTATCAAATATTATCGGTCTGCTCTCTAATTGTGGTTCAATAGCATTCAGAAAGACAAATTTATTGACACAGTAAAACAATGTTATACTGCAGTTGAACAAGAATTTTAAAAAAACAATTGCGCTTCGTGACGTCACCTTACATTTTGCACGTCCGGACTGGCTTATAAATTTTGTTCGCAGCCATGTTGGTTCTACGGATAATATCCCTGCCTTCCTCTTCTTATTAAATTTGACCGGCCATAAGACACATTATGCTGCTTTTGTGTCCTTAAGTCTAAATTAATAAAACATGCGGAACAGATTTTAAAAATAAGTATTTCATAAAAAAGAAGTATTTTTAAAGCTGTTTCAGAATAGCGATGCAATCAATTATTTAACTTTGAGAAATTAGGTTTTATAACATTAAAAGTATAATAAGGCAAAAAAAACAGAAGAATAAAAAACCACCCTTCCAATGTATGACCCTACCAAGCGTTACTTATTTTTAATTTTATTATTTGTTGTTACAGCGATAACAATGTTTCTTAAAAATTTATAATTGTCTCACTAATACGGTTCTTGAGATATACACTTGTGACAGACGGATGGCCGGATAGCGAACCATTTATAATAGTGTTCAGCTTAATTGGGTACAATACTTTTGTAGGAATAAGTAACGGGTAATTGAAAAAAAATTATTAAAAACAAAACTCTACTTACACCCAAGATCAAGAAGGCATAATAACAATTTATTTGTTTGATTTTCCACCTTTCCTTTCATCAAACAAAGTCAACACAAAGAAAAACACAAAAAGTTTTGCTTTCATTCTCATACCCTGCAATGCAAAAATCATTTGTACCCACATCAAACAGTGGACATGGAGATTTCCATACAAAGGAGGTTGGAGTACGAAGCCTTCCGAAAGGGCTCTGCGAGGCCACTTAATCAGCGAGACCTTTTATATTTTCAATTTCCTCCAGAATGACAACATACTCCTTACTCCTCGTCTTTGATAGAGATCCGAGTCCATTATGTTCGAGTTGATTTTATCTGGAATGTTTGTTTATTATATTTGCTGGTGTTAAATTGACTTCGAAGATGTACTGCTGTGATTTCATATTTAAATCATTAGAGTTAACAAAGCACATTTCCTCTCATCGTAACTTGCGTGACCGTATTTAAGTAGGTAAATGTTTGCATTTTAATTATATAAGTACTTATAACGTATTATTAGTAAGTCTTAGTTAAGTTATTATGTAATACTACATATGTGTCTACTATAAGGTAGTTCATTACATTATTTATCAAAATATCATCTCTGTTATTTTTTAAATATTACAAGTCTCACACTGTCGAAGTTTTGCTGGAAGAAAACTTTTAAAGAGTTATCATCGGTGTACATTTTATTGTAAATTATAAATTTTACATTTTTGAAAATGAACCGAAAGAGAGAGAGAGAGAAAAAATGGTTCTAGAAATTCCTACAAGTCATTTTTGATACTTAGGTCTGTTTTGAAATACTGAAATCAAAATACATTATAAGAAAACGAAAAAAGAGGCTGCGCACCAAAAAATTTTACTCGCAATTTCTCTCTACATAAGGTAACCAATTGAGATACTAGAATCAATAAAAGCTAATGTATCCAATGTCTAATAATGTTTTCATCAGCTACATTTGTCGAGGCAGTTTCCGTAACACCGGGTCCTCCCAGAGGCACCGGCAGAGCGTTGATTGATCGCCTCGCATCGTTCCCGACAATTCCCCCATCGTCACACCGTAAGTACGTTTGCTGACGCATTTTCTCTTTTATGTAACATTTACCTAATTTGATGAAGCTGCAGAAGACTCGTTCAATTATGCTCTACCTTTGTTTCCTATTGCACAGATAGCCGAGTGGTTGCGGTTACCACGCCAAAGCCAATGTGCGCTACGTGTCGGGGGTTCGACAAATGTTTGTGTGATCCGCGAATGCTTATTCTGAGTGTTTTTGCGCATGTGGCTTGAATGTTTATAAAAGCCCCCTCGGCACAAGAATTAAGTTCTTCAGTGCAGGAGTAGCGTTTTTTTTTTAAATAAACATAATAATATATATTATGTTTTGTTTTATTATAGCTCTTGCATAACTATTCTTGGTAGTACCGGGCGACTTTAACCTTTTGGATAAGAAACTTTAAAAACGATTACCGTCACACATTAATAAAATGTGTACACTTTTTGAAACATTGCTTATTTCAAATTCTCGTAAATTCTCGTCACGTTCAATGGAATTTATTAAATAAATAATTCCTGTATCCTTGGCAACCAATACTTCACCACGGGATAAATTAACCATATATAGTGTAGTGGAAATCCGTTAACCATATTACGGCCGACGACAATGCATTTTGAATGTTGTCTAGCAATATACGTTACTATAGACGTACGTGCCACTTAATTAACCTCCCACTGGCTACTTACTACAACTAAATAATTCTTTTAGAGCAATGTTTTCCGACGTCAACCAATTGATTCTTCTTTTAGAATTCCGGAATTGACTTCAGGATTTCAGGGCTTTTTTGTAATTTAGTTGCTTTTTGAATTATAAATAGTTCATTAGAAATTTTCTTTTTTTGATCACATTTTATATACTGTATCTAATTGATCGTAGTCGTCTGTGTGAATACACAATAGACTAGGAAAGAATATCCAAACTTCCACTTAAAAAGAAGTTTAATAAAAATTTAGCAACCATAAAACGTTTTTCTTATTGCAGGATAAACTAAAACTTTTTTTTACAATTAATTATAAATAATGAAAAAAAAAATACAGACAGGACTTGAGACTCTTGGCTAAACGCGTCAGTCGTTTCACCAACTTAACTCCCAAGGTGACTGTGTTTTACAATTCAAGTCACATTTATACATAGGTCGCACAGGTAAGACATCAAAATGCAATAAAAAACCTATTTAATTGACGACCAATAAACATGAATGAAGAAATATCAGCGTTGGGGCTACCACCAACACTCACCGCATAAGTAATTTAATTTTGCTGAAAGAAACGTCATAAAAGTAAAAATTACCCATAAACTAGAGTGGGCAAATTAACGTTTGGTTCAAGTAAAAGATGAAGAGAAAATCTCACGGATGCCAGATGGTGGGGTACAAAAGTGTTTATTAAAATCTGGCTAAGCAACTTGCTGGAACCTCCCAAATGCTGGCTGTTATCTTACATAGAAAATGAGAATATTTAGAATTGTCATGTATTTTGACATGGTAAGTTACGGTAATGATCACGATATTTGACTAAAGGCCTTTTTCTAATGCGAAGATCCTATTAAACTGCGATCAATTCATTTTTTTTGTGGATTTCATTTGTAAATACGCCCTAAGTAGGTACGATGGTCAATGATTATTTAAGGATAAACTTCACATTTTTATGTTACGAATTAATATCGTTTTCGAATCGTCTAAGTATTCTACACAATTAATTATAAAAATATGAATAATCATTTGTTTTCTGATGACTTGGACCATACTTTTTACTAGAAAGTTAATGTCACCGAATGTCATAATACCGACGTCTCATTTATGTCCTTCGTATTTCTGTTCGCGCCGTTTTATCGACATCATGTAGATCCCGCGCTCCCAGAATTAATGTTTGTGCTGCGTTCGATTTCAACTTTATTATATTCTACAAAATTGCTGATAGATCTTTTCCGATATATCGCTGCTTTCATCGTCGATTCGTCGTCATCGTCGTTTAAAATCGGGCCTGATGTTATTGTTGTTTCGTTCAGTATTTTTTTTTTAGATTTAGGCCAGACTTAAAAATGAAGAGATTTTAATTATGTTACGAGACTTGTTTTAAAGAACCTATACAATATACACGTAATTCAATTTGTTTCATAAAATGATTATTTTCTCGTTTTTCAACATGATAAATATCAAGCAGCTAGTTATAACTCCATTTATTCCGACCTACTGCTGTGAATAAAAAAAAATAACTATTTTTTAATTTGGTAGAATAGAGTGTAAGTTTTCACATATTTAATTAATCTAAACGGAAATTTAATTCATCTCCACATTTCATTATAATTAGTTTTCTCTCCATCTAGAGAGCATTAGACTCAACAATGCTATGACGTCACACTTGTCACTGCGGCCCTCACCCGTCTCGCTTGACATTATGAACTGTCAACGCAACAAGTACGAACTACTATCGCAATATGGCGGCACATTGTTTAAATGGTAATTAAATATGATATCTGCATGCTGCCTTTACTTGACTTCTATGTTAAGATGATTCTTCTTTGAGACAGATCTGAACTAGTATCTGACTTGAATGTTTGTCAAACCTCCTGCGTTACAAGGATTAAATTATTTAACTCAGGAGTCATTTTTTTACTACTCTAGAACCAGTGGGCACGGATTGGACAAAGACGAGAACTGAAAATTACTCAGGTGAAGCTGATAGGCCTATAATTTGCTTGTTCTAGACACTCGGTACAAGGATTAAAAACACTAGAAGTCTTCTTAAAAGAAAAGTACTAAATATTTACAGAATAGACAATAGTGTTACATAAATTCAGTCAAAGCTATCAAGGTCGCTAGAATGTCGCACTGCTTATCGCTCGTGCTTGCCTCTAGATAACGCAAAAGAAGTTTATGTCAGACGATTTAGATTTAACAGAAACGTTAAATTTTACTTTATTACCTTCCCGTGAATATGAGCTAGATGGAGAAATTGAAGATATATACTAAACGTTTAAGTATTGTTTGCTCATAAATAAACAGTATAGCACCAATCTGGTTGTAGCAATTGAGTAGAATAGTTACAATAGCGGCACCCAGCGCAGCAGAGCAGCATGCTGGCGGCCATGTCGGCGAATCGTTTGTGCGGAACCAGGACTGTGTGTGTTCGACACATGAAGAGTTATAAGTTCATAATCATTATCATCAGCCCCTATTCGTCCAGCACTGGACATAGGTCTATCTTTAACTGCTCGCATCTCAGTGTAGGACGTCCTCAGGCATGATGGAGTGTTACTCCACTTTACTTGGCGAAAAAGAAATACTATAGCAACAAACCTACTTCAAAGTGGCCTTCATCTTATAGATCATGTTTTCGTGGCATCAGTCGTGTCGATCGTGCCAGTCGTGGTAATCGTGTCGGTCGTACAAAGAGTATTTAACAACCACAGCAGAAATGAATTTCCCGGAGACATTAGGCCAAATCGCACATCTCAAGAGCAAGTAGATAAAGCAGTATAAAATATAATGCTTGTCGCAAATGTCGACTCACTTTAGATAAAATTCTGTGTCTTGTAGTACTAAAGTTTGGATATTCAACCTTATTACTTTACTTCTGTTATGTTACTTTTATGTTGTTTTAATTTTAATTTGACTGTAGAATTTAAAGGGTTTGGACTAAGTCAACTGAATTAAAGGAGCTTAAATTACTCCTAAGAGACTTTTTATGATGTAATTTATATTTTGCTTGAGCCACTAAAAGCCATGTAAAATGTGTGGAAAGCAATAATATGCACAAAGCAAAAAAGTCTCATTTAATGGAAAAGAAGAAAATTAGTTCTTTTTCTTGTTTGAATCAAAGTCAAAGGCAACTAAAATGCGGATAAGAATTAGATGCTGTTATAAAAAAATAGGACAGAAATCAGGCCAAAAATGAAGGCTTAATTTAAACTCTTAGTACAATCCAAGAAAAATGAATACAAAAAACTCGCCAAGATGAATATTAAGGGTAAAGAAATTTGTGTTCCGATCACGTTTTGCAACATGTTAATCTTTTTAAAGGAAATGAGAAAACTTGGGACTCTCTGTTCGTGTTTAAACGTAGCTAACGTTTTTGTAATGTTATTTGGACCTTCATTGTTATTTTTGTTGTTGTTATTACTAGACTTTTTTGTTTGTTTGTTGGGGTCGGATTTTTTGGGAAGATTTTTGCGGTTTCTTAACTGCGAAAAAGAAAAAAAATGGGTGAGTGAGATAAAGCTATTTAGGTTTTCTCTCTCGTCTTAATGTCTGGCGGTTTTTGTACTATCCTAATTGGAGTACTAACAGTTCTTGGGGATGCAAAATTATTTTTTCATAACACGCCCTTTAAAAATCCTTTCCTTCCATTTCGATATATGTCATGCCAGTAACATTGCTTTTCGATATCACGTTCAATTCAACGGCATTTTATCTTCTAAACCCCTTAAACACAACAACAACATTATAAATACTGCTCTTGCATTGGTTAATTATACCCCATCTTTTTTTTTTTCTCTTTATTTTATTTAGGGACTTTTATACAAAGGTACATGCCAGTCCCATCGGACCTTATAAAACATTATACAGTAAAGCGTAGTAACACAAACTTAATTAAACTATGAGCAGCCCTGGAGTTAGGAAATACCCCATCTTAAGATCCATGTCTTCTAATTTCATTACCTACTACATTCCTTAAGATAATCATGGCGCTCTTGATTTACGCCATCCATACACGCCTCTCAGACACCACAAAGCATCTGTCTGGTAACAAAATGCTGCGTGTAAGCACTTATTAAAGGCGGATTTATCACTGTCTTAGCGCTGGCTCAATTATCTGTAAGGCGGTTAAAACAATGATTATTTTGTAGATGGGACATTTTGGGTGACGGTTTGTGCCTAGTTCAATCAACGCAACGAATTGCGGTCTTCTGATATTTTGCCATAACACCTATTTGTCAGCCTTCCGCATCCAATCCGAACCTGCTAACTTTTGTGCCTAGTTGGGAGTTTAAAAACATTTTTGTTTCCCTAAAATATATTTTGTCTGAATCAGAAGAAGAAACAGGTGGTAAAAAATTGGCTGAATAAAAAGAACAAGTATTGGAAAAATGCTGGAGATTGCGAACCCTTCCTCTGCTTTCTGCCTTTGAGTCTAACAGCTTAGCCTTTAATGTAAGGGCCAGCTTCCAGTCAAGGAGCGACTGCTTATCTGAGTTGAATGGGCAACTCAATAGTACCTTAGTAAGACTTTCTAGCTTTGAACTATCCGTAACGATTTTTGATATTACGCATTATGACTAAGATGGTCATCTATCCATGGACCGACAATTCCAAGTGGAGCTTAACCTATCTTGCTTTAAGAATATGAGAGTTATATAATGTCCAATGTATTTCTTTCTTGTGCCTGTAAGAAATAATTCATAAATAATAAAGCCTATCAGATTGTATCAAAAATTATGGCACAGCCTATCGAAGACATTAAACTCTTTAGTTTTTACGTCACGTCTGTAAGGACCCTCTTCTAAGGCATTACCATCTGCAGGCATTAATCTAACTAAGTGTCAATTAAGTAGAAAATACGAGAGGCGCGAACGCCTATAAATATGGCCGTTGTGACCTTTGAAAAGTTTCAGCGATTTTGTGTAAGGCAAGTCCGATAAATATGTGCTTAATGAAGATCGAAGATTTGGGCTTAGATAGTGACAGAGGGAGTCTGGCTTGGATAGGTTAGTTTATTGAGAGGATTAGTTTCTTTTCGATAATTTGTTTGATATTCTGGAATTTATTATTTATTGAAAATTGATGATGAATACGTAATAGGTGTTGGAAATTAGAAGGTAATACCGGTATGGAAAACCTGTGAATTTATAGTTAAGGCCCTCTTTTGGAGGATGTCATGAGCATAGTAATAACCGTGTATACTTACAATTGCAATTTTTGTATTTGGTATATTCAGAGTCCTTTAATAAAATTAAAAAAAAAATATTGCAATATTTGTAAATAAGGATTACTTGCCATGTAGTTTAGGGGTTATTAGTAACCATATCATAACGTTTTACACATGCATCATATTCTAATTCAATGGCGTTGTAAGTAAGTCTAAATACATCTTTAACTTTTCTTCCTTTCTTTTGATTATTTACTTAGTATTTGTTTCCTTAGCAACCTTTTACGGCATGCCTATCCATCAGACAGCGCTTTTAAACAAATCCCTGCCACGCGATGACGTCACAGAGCCGCGTAAACATGTTTTTGTCGGCATTATATAAGATTTATAATATTGTACTTCTGTAATGCTGAACTGTCAAACTTCGGACGATGATGTAAATGGTGTTGAAAAACTGTTTCGGCAACTTCTTCCGTAGTTATGATCGCCTGGTACTATTGGGCGTTTATGTTGACTATATTCAGTCCGCGGTTTTATTTTTCGATAAGTAATAATTACTATCGTGACATTTTTTTTAATAAGTACCTTTTGTGATTAGTCATGAGAAAGAGAAAGAACTCTTTCTGACGTAGTCGTCTGTTTAATTGTTTCATATTTTCCATGTTGATACACAATATTTCCCCTGCCTTTCATCAATGCCTTACAAGCATCCGACATCAAAAGTCTTTTCATATTTAAAATTAAATTTCCCTCGCACAAATCCTCCAATTTCCCTCCGTATCGAAACCCATGCATTCCCATTTGAACACCATTTGACACCAATACAGTATTGTACTTGAATGCACGACAAATTGATAGAAAACCGCTTTCAAAGTAACGCGAAGGAAATTCTCGTATGAAACGCGTTATTTGAAAAATTCCTTATATCTCTACGTATAAAGGGTCAAATCGTTTGTAAAATCGCCGAGTTGTAGTCGCGTCGACAATTTAATTTTGGAAATAAAAGGTTGAGTTTGGAGTTTTGTGTGCGGGTAATGCAATTGTCATAAACAGCTCTCTTGCAAAATAAATGATTTCAATCTGTAATTTATTTTTAAGAACAAAAGTGCTGGACTTGTTTTTATTGCAGTATGTTTAATATCAATATTGCTGAAAAAAAAATTCGAGTCCATCTTATTCACAGTGTAATTATTTAGATTTTATAGTCACCTAAGTCATGAAAAACGTTATCGCTAAACTACCTACAATATTTTTAAACCTTTTCAAGTACTCAAGTCTCGTATCTGGGTATTAAATTATAACAAGACAAGCATTTGTTCTTTATTTCCCCCGACGGAAAAAAAATACAATTAAAGCAATTTAATATTAACATTTGTCAAATTCAGCCAACTCTTACACTCGGGGAATACTTTCTAAACAACTCTGGTAATAAAATTTAGGCGTAGGATTACGCTCACGAATTGTTATTTTGCGTTTTTAGTTTCGTACATTTTTTGAGAAAAAAAAGCATGTTTACTTTTCATAAATTAGGATGTACTTGAATTCTATAAAATACCCTTTTTGAACTGTAATGCTTATTTATTAATAATTTGTCATACTTCTAGCGCACCAATAGCCCATCGCAGGTTCGATCCCCGCGTAGAAAAAGCATTTGTGTGAACCACGAAAGTTTTTTTTTAAGTCTTTGTGTACTTGTGCATGACACTCAGATGTTTGCGATACAATGATAAAAAATATTTGGCTGGGATTTGTTTAAAAACAATCCAACCAGAGGTTGATGACTATTTTACTGGAAGCTTAAAATAACATGGAATAGGCCATGTTATTTTAAGCTTGTATGGAGATCGAAAAGGTTTTCAGTTTTTAGTTATATCTCGAAGACTGAAGCAAACAATTATTCAGCTTGGGAAAAGAGGTGTCCAGAAAAGCTGCCAATAGTTAACTTTTGTATTTGAAAGTTTTACAATTTCAACTTATAAATTGATTTCATTCCAATTCTATTTTAAGAACGATTCAAAAGGACCCTAAAATCTAATTTTCTTCAAAGTATAGAACGCGAAATATTATCGTTAAGAAGTTGTGCTCAGTTTCAATTTTTCTGACGGTGTGTTGGCTGTCTCGTGGGAAATCAGAGCTCGGGGTCTCAGCACTGTCTCTCTTAATGCCGGCTTTTCATTAACCGAGATAAAAATTGAAAAAACATTGTTTTATTTGCAACAGTTAATGTTTCTTGAATCCGAAAATTTGTTGGTGAATGGGTTGGTACAAAATGATTATAAAGTCATTTTTAATTTTATACATAAAAAAAAACAGTTTTATGGTCAGACCGTGAACAAATGTAAGGGGCATTTTTATTTAAATTGTATTACCCATTTATTGAGAAAATTAGCGATATACCATTAAGTACCATTTTACATATCACAAGAACGGGAAGAAGATGCTCGCATTCTAGAACTACACCCACCCAATTTTTTCTCATTGCCCTTTTCTATCTTTATCGTGTGTTTAGTGTAGCGCATTCTGATGTCAGGTGATAGCTATGTGCGAGCGGAAGTCTGGAACCTGTGACCTGTCACTCGTGGTCCAATATTTATACCACTAACCTATTATTGCTATATAACTAATGGCAACGGGTATCAGAGACTTGAATTGGGTCGAGTTGAAAAAACGTTATCGTAACGTTAACGTGAATTATTTAACTAGAAATTTTCCCGGTTAAAATTACTAAAATAATCTCGCCTCCAAACTTAACTATTAGAAGCTTTTGTTCGTTGTTGTTCAATGAATTTTAATCATAACAACCTAATCCTTTAAAACTGCTGTTTATTTCTGTTTGCAGTTATTTGTTTATTATGAATTTAGGATAAGTCGGTGTATATAATCAATGTGCTTTACTATCATTAATCCTCTTTACAGAATAAACAATTTTGTTCCATATGTGCTTAAAACCAGTCGAGTGTATATCGGACTAGTGTCACTGAGGGTTCCGTACAAATAAACCAAATATTTTACCAGTTCATGGGATACATACAGCCTGAGATAGGATAGAAAGCAGAGCCTAAGTAATACATTTCCAGTTTTATTGTTTGAGTGTGGAAACTATAAGTAAAATCCAAAAAAAAAATAACATTGGTTTACTATAAAAACGCAACAGCTAATAAACATTTTTTTCTTGTCTGAAAAAATTAAATAGCTAAAATATTTGTTTTAGAAAAAGTTTATTTTTGAGCTAAAAGTGTTAAAAAATTTTAACGACTCAGACAGGACTCGACCGGGCCAGGGTCACTGACCAAGACTTTTAATTCTTCATTGGATCGTGACCATTATACCATAACATTCATATTTTTTTTAAACCTTTCCCTTGTACCTCGAGATGCTACTTCATACAGTATAATTACCTCTTACTTCCACAATACCAACAGCCCCACAAAAAGATCTCATAGTAAACACCTAAACATAGTTTCTAAACTAAGTATTAATTTATTCCCACGCCGTCAGTCCTCGTTAAAAGTTTACACGTTACACATCCTTGAGTACTCGATCCGACCCCAATCAATTGGACTGCTGTTGATGCTTGAGGCATTAAATTTTGATGAGGTTCACAAGCGGCTAATTAGTTTAATGTTAGGTCAGCGAGGATCAAAATAACAATATTTTGATGTGATTGTTATTGCCTTTATTTTGTGGAAGCTATGGACCAAAAAACTGTGGCCGGACTATTTTACGTTAGGTTTTAGAATGGGTCTCGTGAATTTATTAAGATAAAATACTACCAAACCGTAAATTCTGGCTACAAATTACCTGTGTACTAAATTTTGTGCATTTCTGCACGTACTTTTTATCTGCTAAATTGAATATCGAAGGACGTCACTACTGCGTATTGTTTTTTGGAAATACTGATGACCAATATGGTGAGGCCCGAATCATATCAAATGAAATTTGTTTTCACTGCATGGTGCATTTTTATTAATTTTTAGAATTTTCAAAACTCGTACAAAAAAGAGATAGAGAAGGTAGATATAAGTTTGACCGCTTTCCGCGTCAAAGAGTCAAGCGTAGGTTTTATATTGGTGGACTGATTTGAGTGCGGTTCTTTTATTTTTTAAATAACGTTTGTCCATTTGTTCTAGGTGGAAATTGAACCCACAACCTCCGGTATAGCAGTCAGGGCCACAAACCACTAGACCAGCTGCAAGCCAGTTGATATGTATATGACTTTGACCTATCTAATTCATGCATTTTTCATTTTCACATCAATTTTTTTACCTACCGTACTATCTGCAAGAACAATTCAAGTAGAAACTGTATACCACTAAACATTCATACGCCCACACTTTCATAGCACTACAGATAACAGAACCACCGTGCCCACTTATCGCCATTATCGCGGTGCGAGCCGCCATCTTGTAAATGTGACGTCACTTGTTGTTGCCTGTTCACGGCAATCGTGAAGTTTGTAATGTTCGCTAATGTTTATTTCGCTTGTTTGATCGTCTAATGGTGGGGTTAATTAGGGCATTAAGGTATTGTACCGAACTACAGTTAGTTTTTATTTGTTTGTAAAGTAATTATAGTTTAGTAACTATGCCCTGTGGCTTCACTTGCATTACTTTTCTCTGTAGGTAAGTAACGTTGTTTATAATTATAACATATCATGAATTTAAGCTATCAATTCAGAAATTAAAACACCAGGTTTTTACTTTTACTACATTTACGTCAGGTTTCTAAATGGTGCATTTTCACATCATAAGCCATAACTCAAAAAAATGTTAAAGATAACATACTTAACTGTCATATCACATGAAAAATTTTATTAGCAAACAGCCTAGTGTTTCTATGAAAATTTTCAGAAAAACGGAAAATGTAAACGTAAATCAATTAAGATTAGCCCTAAGTTTGATGAACAATATTAATCAGCACAAATTACTTACATTTGTCCAAGCGTTCGTTGACAACGGTTGCGCAAGACGTGTCAATTAACTTGACTGATTATTTTGTATCGATACTAATCGATTCATGTTAACACAGTTTGTATCATATAACTATGTCATAATAGAAAATATCATATTGTAGTTTAAGCTTCATTCAAGAACTACTAGTGTTATTAGGTTAAAATATTTTTTATAGTATTATTTTAGCTCATGCTAGGCTTAAAATACAGCTGACTATTGCTTTTGTAACCATATCAAAATATATTATTTTGAGTCTGTTAGAATAACTGCTGCATAGCTACCAAATTGGTTTAGGTCTCCCGCCAAACCTGTGAGTGAGCAATGTGCCGCAAGTTTGAAAGTTGCGTGAGACAAGCGTGAAGAGTGTCTTGTGTGAGGAGGCTTAAATTTTATTGGAATCCTACGCGATACGAGAATAAAATTCCACAATGACAGGTCGCAGCTTAAAAAATAACAAATTGTTATTGAACAACTCCAAAACTTAACAATGGAATTTGTACTTACAGCTGTTGTAACAATGATCTATTTTGCAAATCCAATACTTCTTGGACTGTTAGACGTAAATTGTTACATGCTCACTGCTCAGCACTCTGGGACAGTGGTTAATCCCGTGTACTAGAGAGTGATCGGACCACATTTTCGGCAGCTCTGTGAAGTACGGAAATCCTGAGAATTCTATTAAGAGCAATTGACGTTTAATCTTGATCATTTCTATGAAAAGGGAACATAATATTGTTATATTATTTCATGAAAATTGACCTAAAAGCTAAAATTTGTCTAGTGTAGCTATAGCTGCTACAGCTGTAGAAGGCTCTTAAATCTTTTATAAATGAAACCGGTCAAGCGCGAGTAGGACAGTGGATTGGGTTGGGTTGAAAAATACATTTGCGGGTCAACCATATTATGGCAACTAAAGTTCGAGTTTATTTTTTACTGTTAATTGTACTAAGACCAACAAGAATACATAAGCCGTGAAATTTTAAACAATAAAGCTATTACGGTTCATTGTATACAACCTGGTGGTAGACGGACAGACAGATAGACAGAAAGCGGTGCCTCAATGAGACGGCCATGTCCGTTTTAACAAATTATTTGACGTAATAATGCGATGCTCAACCCTTCGTTCTGTCTCGTAAAAGAAACGAAATACAGTGTAGCTTGAATATAAGTTTATAAGAAAACTTGAAAGTATTAGTTACGATGAGGACTTTTATAGTCTGAAGGTAGGAGATGAAATCACGTTACTTAGTCTTGTTTAAAATGAGGCATCGTAACAGATTCTCAGTAACTATATCCTGAAAACTCTGTTTTATTAAACGGTACAAATTACAAGAATCCGCGGATTGAAAGAGTAAAATTATTCTTTGAACATAATGAGGCATTCGAAAAAGAGTTCAAAAAATTTAAGAATAAGGTTCCTTTTCACATCTTGGTATGGATACGTATTTGTACGTAATTTTTCTGTGATACACTTTTTTTCATTTAATATCAGTAGCATAAACTTTGAACGTACTTCAAAACTTCATTATATTGCTTAAGTATGTTAACAGTAATTACATTGCATATACCTTTATTTTTCTTTTTTGATAACATACAAATTGCTTAAGAAGCACTTGGCCATTTTAGACAGATTATCTATACCTAAGATATTACATACCACTTGAAGACCTTTGACGAATGGTCGAGTGGCGTACGCACCGGTTTCAAGGTGTCGCTAGCTCTGAGGTCCCGGGTTCGATCCCCGGTCGGGTCAATGTAAAAATTCACATTCCACATTGTCTCGGGTCTGGGTGTTTGTGGTACCTTTGTTGTATCTGAATTCCATAACACAAGTGCTTTAGCAACTTACTTTGGGTTCAGAACAATGTATGTGATTTGTCCGCATTTATTATCATTTATTATAGATTAAATACTTAATTGGATGATGTAATGAGCTGTCAGTCTAGTGAGCCTACAACTAGATCAGCAGACAAGCATACATACCGAAGATAATAGAATAGAATGGAAAATAATATTCTTTATTGTAACGAAACGTAAAATTATAAATCTCGGTTACAAAATGTCATTTCCATGGCGAAGAACCGACAAGAAACTTTAGAACTAAATAATAAAATAATTTGGTACAAGTTCATAGATATGCGTCAAAAAGTAAGTTAAAACCTTATGATAAATATTAAATAATTTTAAAATTAAGAAAAAATATGTTATTTAAATACCTATTTTGAGTAAAAATTAAACAAAATAGTTCGGAAACATCATAATATGCGCTTCTAGGACTTTTTAAAATCCACTTTACCTTTATAAATGCTTTTTAAAATAATTGGCCAAATAGTAGGCTTATTTAAAGCCTCAAACTTGCAGCCAATTTTTTTTTTAATTCAATATTATAATTAATTTCTTCATTTAAAAAATATAAGTTTTTGTCCACTATAAACAGATTACCGGCCGGTAACTCAGCTAGAATTAAAAAAAAGAACATATAAGTTAAAAACTCACGTTAAAAATAAAGCCACAGTTTCTTTTACGTTGTTCCATTGTGTAACACAAAAAGTAAATCCCGCTGTTCGCTCATAATTCATGCATCTACACGATAAACCGGTCCGAGATGCATATTCATATTTTACAGCTGCAAATATTTGTACTTACCCATCTTCCTGGCTTACAGATTAAGTGCTGAGATAAAGTGTTTTTGTTTTATGGCTACGGTGTTTTATAATTTTTTGCTTTCATGTTCTTTATATGGTGTGTATTAAAATTCGTTTCTATATGTATGGCTTTGTACAGTTTTTTGTAAGAATAAACACAGGCATTGTCTAAAAGGTATACCTTAGCCACAGTACATAAAGGGCAAACATGAATGGGTTTCAGTCAGTAAAAGATCTCCTTTTTGCTCAGCCCAACGGGGAGAGACGCATTTGATGATTTCCTATCCAAAAAGAAAGAATAAGAAATTTAGCATTGGAGAGAGGAGATGATGTAGAAAAATAAATGATGGTGTCAATTTTTTCCCCAGCACTAATACTTATTAAGTACTGAGTTTAAATTTCGTACTAATATCAACTTATTTTGATAGTAACTGTCGTGAGAATGATTCATTATTAAATGATGTAACGGTTTACTCACGCGTATTTATCGACGTAGCCCGACTAGTTTCCGTTACATATTTAATAATATCAACTTATGCACTATACAAGAAATAATTCATGAAGTATTCTAAAAAAGTATTTCCAGTAAAAACAACGCATAAAACAACCGTACCCATTACCACTGCATTTTAATTGCAATAATAAAACTGGATATCCATTTTGACCGCGCGGAATGAAATGATTACCTCGCTTTAAACTTTCTTCGTAATTGTGTTTAATTTCCTTAGAGTCAACTTCGTTTTTTTCATACTCTTTGGAACTAATTAGTGATTTAACTACACTTTTAATAGATTTCCTTCTAGCTTTGTGAAGAATGCTGTTCAAAGGAGAACCAGGATTTTGTAGGTCATTAAAGTGAATGGAGAATCTAGATTAACCTTTTTCTCGTTGAGGAATGGGGTAAGCGTTGAATTCCATTTTAATGAAGGTATTTCTCTAGTGCTCTTTTCTTCTTTTTGATGTTACTAGGTTTAAGCACAATTTGCCTGTGTTATACAAAGTGATGATAACCATGTTACATGATCTTTTATGAGAAATCATCAATTGTTTAAGTCTGATTATTAACTTCTGATAGACATCTTTCAATGAAACTGGTCAAGTGTGCTTAGGACTCGCAATGGTGACCTACAAATTAATTTGTCTCATAACAAATTGGTGTCTTTAACAATACCCGTGGCCATGCTTAGTAGGTAAGACCAGTATTTTGTGATCCTTAATCTTGCTCTGAGTCTGAACTCCCGCGATACAATTATTTAATTTCATAGTGTGGGAGCCATTTAAGAAGCGAATCCCTTTATGACAGAACAAATCATTAGCATAGCTTATTTTTCTGTTCCTGTGATAACTTTAGGCTTATCACAGCATTTGAATACCGATTCAAATAGACATTTGAGTACTTCAAATGATGTCATCATCTTAACTTCATATCATAGTATCTTATTGAACATTGCTTCGCTCTTAAGACGCCTCACGCGTCGACGCGTACAGTAATACGATCTATTAGTTATCCCACAATCGATTCGATACTAAGCGTATGTCATTGAAGTGAAATATACGGGACTAGAGTCCACCAGAACAAGTGTTTTTTTTTTGATTTTGTAGAAGTGTTCAAAACTCTGGTATGTGGTTTTAAGTGTCCAGTTTCAACGATTACCTACATCTGTATTAATACTAGAAAACATTTTTTTCAAGAAACGGTGGAGAGCCTATAAAACCTATAAAATATATAAATATGGCGATTTATTAATTTATATTGTGAAAAATGGTTTGAATAAAAAAAAAAGACAACATTTTTTTTCCTGGATCGTTTTCGTCTAAAAACAATTTCTTTGGAAAATATAATACCTACTTTCTTCTAAGAAACTTTTTCCATAGTTACAGACAATTCCTTTACAAAAAGTTAGGTCACATTTAATTGTTATCAGTATCTAATTGCTGAGCAAATTCAAATCGTAAATGTTTTAACATCTAAAGACACCCAACAAGTATGACAAACTGTGTCTCCATATATTTTTGGACGTTTAAAGTGAGAGCAATAAATTCTATCAAAATTCATGCGTCCAATATCTATCTGTTCGGGTTAAAATATGAGACAATAAGATTGGACGACTTTGAAAACATAAATTTTGGGACGAACCCTGCGACTGTAAGAGCGGTCGATAGAAATATATATCTTATGTTGCTAGTTATGTTAAAGGACTGAATTTTAATTTGTATGTACCGCATGTAGGCATTCAGACAGTTAATATAATACAGGCAATCGGATAATTTGTTTGGTGATTTAATTTTAATTTTGAAGAAAGGAGAAAAAAAATGAGAACTGTATATTTCTGTTACTGTGATGGTTTTAATGTGACTTGGGTATAGTTTTTGAGGATCTAGTGGTTAAAATATGAAACGGCGTTGCTTGTTACACGAAATATAAATATAGTTTGAGAGTCAGGCGATTTCAAGTGATGGTACCAAAATGATGTCACAGTTCTTTTTAATATTTTCTGTCTTTTTTTTTCATGACACCCTTTACAGGCAGACAGTGGAAATTTCTGTTCTCAATCTAACAAAATAATAACAAAAATGCAACGGGTGAGTTCATTTTGCTTTTTTATAGCACATAAATCACACTTTATCGTTTTTTTTGTTTAATTTTGGATTTAATAAGTTACATTTATTGCTAACACCTATTTAATGGCTCTATTATTTTCATCATTTAACAAATAAAGTATTGTCGTCTTCTTCAAAACCATTAAGCAGCATAAAATTATACTTGACAGCAATAAATAGTTTCTATACCTAATAGATACGCCAATAACATTTCTTCTGAGTTTCACTCGCTTCTCACAGTGCTTATTTTGTTTGTAGAAAAGCTCGTGGAAGATAGCAATAAATATTGCACATTTCAACTTGGAGTACTGAAAAGCTTCCTTTATTTTTACGCTCAGATTGCGAAAGAATGAGCACTGACCGACGTGCTTCGTATTGCAATCGCATTGCACGGAATAAATAGAAATAAAATTGTTAACCTATTGTTAAGACTTCGCTATCAGACTGATGTATGGCAAACAATCCTAGGAGAAAAAGTTTAAGTATTATGGTTACATACGGAACTACTAACTTACTTGTCCGTCCATCTGTCACCAATCTATAGAGAAGCACTCTGGTGGCTCTAGCCTGTAAATTCTAGATTATTTACCTGATTTCCAGCACAAAGTGATGGAGATAACTATAAGAATTTTCCAAAGATGGCAAATGTCATAATTAAGACCGAGTGTCGTGTCAATGGCGTTAGAATTAATGAATAAAATGTCTAATAAAATGTATCAGTCTTAATATAAGTACTTCAGACTCTTCCTTAATATTTTCAACAGCTATGTAAATATTTTTATTGTTTTCAACAAGCAATTGGATTTCAATTTATTCGTCGCCACGTCCAATGGTGTTACCCCGGCGAAATTTTCGTCCGTTTAGTATTCTTACCGTTCACACTTCATCAAATTCAATTTACTTTGGTTTTTCATCGTTTTTATATTGTTATCCATACTACTGTTTTGTATTATTTATTGTCTATTCGTTTGTATAAGTATTTTGGTTTTTAGGCTGGTGTTTTGTGCTTTTTGTTTATAAAAATCAGTTGTTGAATCCTTTTTATTTTTAACAAGTACAATTACTATTTGAAAAATAATTATTATTTTTGCGTTCTTTATTTTAAAGCTGAAATATTTTAACAATGTAACATGATTATCAAATCAAAATCCACAGTTTTTATTTCAGGTAGGCCTTTTAGAACGTGACGTCAATGTTCTAAAATGTCACTATTGCAACCTTGCATCTAAATCAGTTTATTATGGTTATTGATAAAATTATTCAACTCAGAATCAGGTATCAAAGTGTTAATATTTTTAGTAGATTTAAAACAGGAGTTCAAGAATAATTCGATTATTTAACAAATGTATCAATGTGCACGGCTTCAAAATTCTCATGAAGAAGACGCGGCAAGAAAATCCATTACTCCCAACTCCATGGTAAGTAATGTTGTGTCAATAAAGTATTCTTGTTCCACATCCATCATTAAATTTCTGGAGATAATATAAATAAAATAAATAAATAATTCATTTATTCTCTCATCACAAATGTGGGTACGTAACAGTGTGGTTAAACTAATACATAGTAAAATAACATTTGTGAGAGACTGGTGCCCAAAAAAGGTTTCAAACCTGTGTTACGGAAATTAGAATAGGATTATCAATCTCATTACAACAATAGATGGCTTACGCCTAATCTAAGGGTATGCGCGTATGTACAACAGCTTATACATCAAAATATTCACCGGCGTATAACAGATTAGCCGACAGATGCATCGAAACCGCTGTCGAATACAGGGAAGCGGATCGAAGCAGCTTGTTGTGGCGAGTTACACATTAATACTGAAACCCAACACTAATATGTATTGGAATAGTAAGAGTGTTTCCCGGTGGGAACAGGATAGGAAAGAATCTTCTTATCGTTTGCCCTACGGTCCAGCTCTCGTAGCCCGTAGGCTTCTGACGTAGCTTAAAAACGTCATTGAAAAAATTCTCAGGTCTGCCGGTTTCCTTACAATTTTTTTCTTCACCGTTCTTAGCAAGAAATAGTTACTTCATTATACGCGTATGGGTACAAGTTTTTTTGATGTGTTGCATCTGATATCATGAGCTTAAATTTCTTATGAGATATTTGATTTCCTGTTCAACATATATTTTTTGTGTGTTTATCACATTCAATGCACTTGTCATTGATTGAAAACTTTTGTTAGAAAGCGTTCTTTATATATTAATTTAAGCCTTAATAATTTCCGTTGCAAGGAATTAGGTAAAGCCACGCCGGAGATGCTTAATCCAAACATTCTTGCCACATAACACCCTAATGGTCAAAACCAACAATAAAAAAAAACTACCATCTCCCTAACACATAAAAATGGTCAACTAAGAGCAACAATAGATTTAAGCACTTTCGAACTTATGACGAAGTCGGAACAAGTTTAAAGTAAAACGATTGAACGAGACAAGAAGTTCGTCCCGTTCGTTCAAGTTACCGGGTTTCAAAGCAAGTGGTTCATGTAGCAATCACTTAACTCGGCGACAATGTGTTTGATCGATTAAACTAATTGGATCGTCGAAGTTTCGAGAATTTGTAATTGATAATATCGAGTGTTAGCAAGAATTGATGGTTATTGTTTGAAGTTTTTGAGGTGTGAAGATAGGAAGATGTTCTTTGGATTTTTTTTTGTAGAAAGTTGGGTTTGGAAATTGGCTTTGGGAGAAGAAATCCAGGCTTGAATATTTTGTTATGAAATTAATAGAAATATCTAAGTTCCAAGGAATTATATTGCAATGTCTTTATTGAAGTTCTGTTCGCGGGAGTTCATCGTCATCGTGTTTGAAGGTCTTTCGCTGTTGTTTTGACAGCCTTCTGGAATGTTATAGTACCCAGTAAAATTGAGGAGCTGAAGTACGACAGCCAGAAGCACTATGTAAAACACAGTATTTATCTAAAATCAACTACATAAGTCATCCAATTAGTTTAAAATACTAGACACATTAATTATACCACACTTTTTTCAAATATATTTTTCGATACGTCTACAAAACATTGCCTCTCAAACACCTTCTCACAAGTAAATTGAATCTTTTACCACAATTTCTATAGGCCATTCTCAACAAACATTAATTACGCTTAATTCCACATCTATAGATGATCGCCTGTCGTGCTTTCCGCTCGACATAAATCAAGTAGCCGGTGACACCTCATAATTTAGAGCAGTCTCGTAAATAAACTAAGCACGTAATCAACAATAGCATAAGCGAAGCTCCTTTTACGAAGGATTTGATTAAGGAGATAATTAGCTTTTAAAGAATTAATTTTAAATTTAAAAACCGTTATTTTTTTTCTTTTTATTTTACTTCCTTCATTTTAACTAATGTGTTTTTTGAAGAAACTCCAATAAATTAAAATGATGCTTGTATACGACATTAATCACTTATCACAAGAGCGATTCAATCAGCGTTTCTTATTGTGGAAATATTACCCAGTGAAACCTTGCCGTGTGTGAAGAAAATAAAATAAGAAAATCTATTTTAGGATGGTAAACAAAACAAACCATAAATTAAATCACCTTACACCCAAAATATACCAACACGTCCCAACAATAAAAGTACTCCGACAAAAACTCAACCTTTATGTTCATCACCCCTGGCGACACAAAACATTTTAGTGGCAACCCTACCTGTTGTTGAACTATAAACTACCGCATCTATTCACCTGTACTCAACAATACCCTTCAGCAAGTACAATGGCCAACAAAAGAGTTGTGCGTGACGAACTCGCGGAATGATTTAGTACAGTCGCGTGGAGTGAGAACAATGTACGCACTCTCCTTAGTACAGTAAATGTATATTTTAATGTAAGTAATGGCGTCGGGTTGGACTGAATGAAATTTTGTCGAGTTTGTATGTAAATGGAAGTTTTTGTATTCAAGACAAGTTTTTGTGCTGTTTCAAGTGGAGATAATAAACGCCTGTAATTTTCCCAGACCACTTTTTTCGCGTAGGAAAGTACAGGCATCGACTACTATTTGCAAATACTGCAATGAAATAATTTAAACCGCCGGTCATTTTAGCAACTGCATTCTAGCACACATCAAGAGTTTGTCTTAGTTCATGGCATCCTGACACGTCTTATAACCTGCGTATAGCCAGGAGTCGCAAGTTTGAGTCCTGTCTGATATTTTAATTTTTTCACCGTGTTAGTTACCATAAACGATGAACGTTGAAAATCAGCATTTAATTCTGAATTTCATAACAACACTACAATAAATCAGTTTCAAGAACAATCAACAGTGAAGTGAAAATGGAAAATTTTAGCGTTGCTGATTGGCCATTTAGGTCTTCATTCAGAGATAACCTATGTGAATGCAGGATTACCGAGCCTTCACTGAATACTGGCGTAAAATACGGACATTTGATGGCTGCATTTCGCACGAGTTACTAGAATTAGAAGTCCAATTACATTCCAAATATGCCAAAGGCCTTTGTGACGTGTGATGAGGACTAAGGCTATCAGTAATGATCGTTTAAATTACCCTGTAATATTGTCTTGTATTGCATTTGTTATCAACTGATTATAAAAGGAATGAAATATGAAAGAAAAAAATGAGTTCTCCAAGATAAGGAGAGTTTAGGAGGCTTTGTTACTTTGAGGCTGAGTAATCAGATGCACCTCTTAAGAGGTAATTGCAAAACAGGCAGTCTCCATAATATTTTTTTTGAAAAGTCGAGAGCTACAGACCACCAAGCGAATCCCACTGTAGGTGACTTGTCCCGGGCTCGATCCCCACGTAAGACAAGGTATTGTATATTCCGGGAATGGTTGATCTAAGTCTGAGTGTCTTTGTGAAGTGTGACTATGACTTGAATGTTTGTGAAAACTTCCACTACACAAGGATTCAATGTCTTAGCGCAGGAGTTGATATAAAAGACTAACTGATCAACAACATTCCTTGCATCACCAAGAAGTATCAGAACAGTTTTCTACAATTCTTTAAAATGTCAATATAAACATTGAAATAACATTCTATTAATACACGTCTTAGTCTACAATATCAAAGAGCTTTCTAAACTATACCAACTGTTAACTTTACCTGTTGAGTTTTAAGATCGCGGTGAACCGGATTTAACTGGTGACAGGAGAGGATTGTGAACAAAGCCCCGAAACTTATTACTATCTCTAACTTCTAAGTTAACAGTACGGGGAATAGTTAAATCAGATTCGGTTTATTTGTGAAACAGGTATTTATATGTTTAGCTTAAATATACTCGTCATTATAGTACCTAATTACTTGAATTTTATACGTGATTTTTTGGGATTTTTTCCCACATGGTGTTGTGAATCGTATTGTTAAAGCACTGCTGTCTGCTCGTCTGTCACTAAGCTCTATCTTACAAAACGTGATAACAATAAAAAATGATCTTATGATGAGGATGGTGTGACAAAAAAAAATCTGATTGCAATTTTTTTTAGCCTGTTTTTACGAACCTTAGTCGTTCTCTAATTAACACCTAATCGGTTTTTTATATTTGTATTTGAGTTCTTAATAAGAATTAGATACCAGTGAAAAACTGTAGCAATTCACCGCTTCCATAAAGTAGAGAGAACTTTGTGAACGAGGATATCTGAATTGTTTATGCTGAAGTCTGATTTTTTTAACCTGATTTCGAGAAAGCGTGATTATCAACGCTCGCTTTTTCGCTTTATGGGAAGAGGCTCTTGCTCAGGGTGTGGCATGTATCGGCTTCATTTTGTTTTACAAAAAAAAAGAAAGCAACTCTTTCTGGGAGTACAGTTCAATTCACAAACATTAAGGTCATTTGCACAAGACTCCGAACAAGTATTTGAGGATCACAGAAACTTTCGTCGCGCACAGTAGTTTTGGCTAGGAGTCCGGGCAGCCATAAATATACACATATAAAAAATCTATACGTTTCTTCGCTGAAACTTCAGAACTTGTATAAATTAAAACTTGAAATTGCTTTGGCGTTAGTTACCTTCCAAAATTGGAAACCAAACTATTATTTTGACTAGTTAATAATATCCTCTAGCGGTTTTAAATGCAAATATTGTTTTGGGCAAAATGGTTCGGGTTAGGTGTAATAGTTCGCCCCGAGGGTTGATTGGGTCAAGCAAATAAACTTTTTTATTGGACTGTTTTACTTAATAGGATAGGGTACTGGTGAGCTTCAGGTAGGAATCATTGTGATGGTCACATGTTAAAAGTGACTTTTTAATTCTCCTTTTATTTTTAACAGGTGATTTTTTACCGAAATTTTTAATTATCATTGTCAGCTGTTGGTGTACACCCCGGTGTCCGAGTTTTTGAGTTACTTAAAGTATTCTCAGGTATACTGGTAGGCTTACAATTTTCTCCTTTGTCTTCGCGTTTTATCTAGTAATGATAATATCATCAGTAATACGTGCCTGCATTTGAAAAGTCATTGATCCGAACTAGTTACCTTTGACTTCGCAGTCGAATAATCATACCGTTAAGCTACAAAGCAACTGAGCACCATTTTTTTTTCTAATAAAATTTTGAGATCGCTCTATTTGATTCCCTCTTTATTTTTCCCTGTTTTAATTAACTAAAACCTAAATATTCATATTGTGCAGTGCTTATACTAAAACTGTAAACTTAATAGGGAACACGGAACTATGTCCACAGTATCCGATACCGGTCCAAAATAATTAAATACAAACTCAAAGTTTAATAGTTTCCTATCCGTATCGTTTCGATAGTAATTAAATCTTCATTAAACTTAGCTTCCATCAATCAAAACTTTGATGATGTTGAAATATGTAGAGGCGAACGGTAATAGTTGATATAATCTCATTTTTGATTTTTAATCAACGAGTTTTTTTTTCCATATTTTTTTTTAAGTATTTTTTTAGTTAGTAGTGTGACATGGTCACCTCAACCAGTGCAACCGGATACCCATTTCAGTCAAAAATATATACCTATCACATAATTTATAGGCAAAGAAGAACCTGTTTATACATAGTTAAAAAAAAACCTAGCATAACAATAAACGAAAAAGCAAACCAATTCCTGACAAAAATAAACTGTATTCAATGAAACTTATTTAACCCAAAATAAATCAAGACATTTAATAAGGCTACACAATAAATCACTTCATCTGCCCTCTAGAAAACGTTGACAAAAAGGAAACATCAACTCGACGGGGCTCTGAATAACTTCGCGATCCCTAAACTTCCAAGCCCAAGGTCTATGTCCATTTAAATTATGAATAACAGTCCCAAAATACGGAAACAGTAATAATTTACAGGGAGGTCGCCTACTAAAATTATTTTATTGTCTTAGTTTCGGAAAGTTTGCTCTAGTTTTGTCAAAAATTTGTTTGATCTCTGAAGATGCTGATTGGTCATGCCAGTTGATTACTTTGGGTTTTCGGAAATTTCAATAGAAAATTTATAAATTAAATTAAATTGTTCGCTTCGTCTCAAGTCCTAGGTTCTTATTTTTTGCCTGAAATAAAGATAATATAAAGAATTGCGGAATCAAGTAATCTTCCAATTTTTTATGGCCCATTTGTAAGCAAGTAAAAAATGAACATTATAATAATTCATACGCTTACATTTATTTGTTGGGTTATGCTGATAACTTTTAAGGCCCTGAATGAATGAATCAGAGAAAACAAGAGAAACACGGAGATATAAACTTACACATACAGACTGGTAGCTTCAAAAACAAAAGCTATCCACACCACACATTGTTACCATACATGAATAGAATTTACGCGGAGATTTTAACTGCCGCGTAACAGCCTCCCATGTATAATACCTTTGGGAAATTTGCATGAAAATTCACATCCAGATTTCCATTTGAAACGAAATTCTGGCTTTGAAACGGTCCTTCACGGTTTCGGGGACATATTGTTGGTATATTCCACTATATTTCTGGCAGGAGCTTCAAACGCGATCAAGAGACCGCTGTAGATTGTGTGCTAGTTTTTCACTGGGATTTCGCATTTTGGTTCGTGAATGCATTTGCGTTGTTGTTTGGTGGGGAGGTATTTCTTTGTGTGTGTATTAAAGAGTTTGTTTTTTTTATTTTGTTTTCTTTACTTCTTGTTTCTTTGATTATGTTGATAAAATGATTGTCTGTACATATGAACATAATCTTGTGTCATGGGGGGTTTCAAAAACATTCAAGTCACAGTACCAGCGTTGGACAATTTTGTGTGATACACGAAAGCCTGTCTTGAGTCTAAACAACTGCTTCTCCTATAAGGGGATCGAACCCGCGATACGACGCGCTCAGTCGGTTTGGCGTGGTGAACCCATCTACTCGTTTATCCAAGATCTAAAAAGTGTAGAAACTTACAACATATTAAAAGATGTCTTATAAAAAGTTATTCATGACAAAGAAAACTAGTTTGACGGTAACATATTAAACTATCTCAATAAAATGTCGAAGATACGAAAAACTTCATACACTATTTGTGTCAAACTTGGAAAGTGAAGTTTTGAAAGTGTAAGTTTACTTCGTTGGTTTGTTTATGTGAAGTTAGTTGTTACCTTTAGGTTAATGGTAACATTTTATTACTAATCTACACTTCCACGTAGATGATTACAATGTAAAATGAACCTAACGTCCTTATTATAAAGTTGTTTTTGACTTTTTTGGTACCGTCAAAGTGTTGATTGAATTCGTCAAATATGGTTATAGTGAGTGCCATATCAGTACTACTACGAGCTCTGGTGTAGAAGTTAGGCGTAGCGGTTGCTGTAGTAGCAGCTACGCAGGCCTACGCGATGTAGTGTAACAATTTAAATTGATTGAATACGTTTTTGAGGAACTCAAGTTTTGACTGCGTCATGAAATTGGACTAATTTTCGAATAAATGTAAGTATTTGTTGTTAAGTTTGTGTTTTTTCAATTAACAAAAAATAAAAACAGCAAAATATTTAAGTTTACTTTATAGACCCATAAAATAAAACTGACTTCATTAATCATGGATATTCACTGATGTATGGGTTAGAACTATTAAACCCGTACGGAACCCGAACTAAGTTCGGAGGCGAGCCGTAAACAGGATCATAAAACGGTCTGTAGTTTCCGGTCAGTTGCTTCATATTGTATTTACTTGCCAGCGATCGAAATATTTTACTAAAATTGCAAAAATATAGAAGATTGCAAAAATTTCGCCATGCCTTCTATAAATAAAATAGCTTCTAAAAAAGAACGTAAGCAGCTCATGTGTAATGATCCTGGAACAGAATTAACGAAGTCACCCCCTTTTGCTACAATTTTGACATTACCTTATTTTTGACAGAGTCCAATGACAAGTTATCAATTCAGGATTTCAGCTAACGCTCTAGCAGATCCCATTCAAATTGGTCTATTTGAGCGTGGTGACGTAACAAATAAACAACAAACTTTCGCCTCTATAATATTAGTGTGATAGATCATCGTTCCAGAAACCGAGTTCCACACCATTATTACACCGCAGGTTTGCTGTCTAATAACAAACTTCACTTCACTTCTGAATGACGTGCCATTTCAACTAACGGGAAAGGATCACCAGTTTTCAAAACACGGTACCCACAAACGATTTGTTACCGGAGATACCTTTCGTTTTCACATTAATTACTCGCGTGACTTGCAATAAATATAGGGTTGCTGGATGGATGGGAAAACAAGGAATAAATTACCCGGTTCATTTTGTGGGGAAATGGAGTAGTTTGGGGTTTTGCCTGCCTATCGGCTGATCTGTGTAGATAAGTCGAGGTGAGCGATTGATGACGCGACCTTTGTTTCTACCATGCTTTGAATAGTAATAAGTGCTAATGGGTATGGAATGAAACATCGGTTTTTTTCTTGGATGAGTGGAAATTTCTTGGCAACATTGTAAATTTGGACGATATGCTTTTTGTATCGGATGAATGGCAATACTTTTTTGAGAATAGTTTTAAATAACATTTAAATTATTTGAAGAACATCTACTGCATTTCACAAGTACGATCATAGGTGAATAAATGATAGATCTGACCATTCAAGTGGGAACCCTATTCAAACAATTCAGAACAGGTCCGAGCGTGTTTGAAACGCTCTCGTTTAAGCCAGCAACAATAGCCCGCTAGTAATTAATTATGACAAGTATTACTATGTGTGGTTTTCCCAACAAAATAGGTCAGTCCCATTTCCCAGGTGGTGACGTTAATGGGAAAAGTAGAACATATAGCACTGAAGAGGTGAATGAAAATAATGACGACTTTGGGGCTTTATGGGAATACGCTTGCTGGCAGGAATAATGTGTTTAAGTTTAGTTCTTGAAGTTATTTTCGCGGGTCAATTAATATGGGTAATTTGAATAGAATATTTCAATTGGATCCATTTGACATTGTTTTCAATTGAAGATGTTTTTGTCCACAGAGATATCTGGTTTCTGGGTTTAGGACAAGTGAAAAGGCGACACCAATAAACAAAAATACGACTATGATTTACGATCACGATTTACACAATGGTAAATGAATTTCTGCAATGAAGTTCTGTAGGATTATAACCTTCATAAATTCATTTACGTTGATATAAAAAAGTCTTATTAAAAACATGAATGTTTCCTCTTGTCAGTATTAAAGACTTGTCATCGGTCAACGTCAAACTCGATCGACGAGAGCGTATCCGGAGAAATTGCTTGGATGTGAAGGTTTTTGTTTAAGAAGATAGTTTTAAACACGTTTTATAACTATCTATAAGCTATCAGTTACTTGAAAACTCGGATGCCATTATAAACTAAAGTAAAGGAGTCAGAAAAAGATAACTAACTACTTTCTTGTTGTTTTAGATGGCTTTTAAATGAAATAGATTTATTTTAGTTTAATAGTTCGTGTATCGGTATATCTAAGTAATCATGGTTTTTTTTTCAAACAAAAAGCAACAATTTACATCTTTGCAGTTTTAGTTTGACATGATCCTTGAGAAACTATGCTTATGTGTATGACATCCTAAACATTATTATGAATACCTGATATTGGATCGGATAAAAACTGAATCAAGAATTCAACATTTTCATAAAGCATTTATTTGTAACGGCTTGTAAATAAATAAACAATACTAATAACTCAAGTAATCTCCTAAGGCTTAGCTAAATGTACTGTACTTAGATTGTTCACCTTGTTAAATCTATAGGGTCGGATCACGACCTCGCATTGTTAGGCCCCATTCCATTAAGTAAGGTCAGATTCATACCCAAGACATTCCCATAGGGATCCCACGCCTTAATCGTCTGGATATTGTTGGTTCGCAGCATCTCCGAGATGATGCAACTTGTATTCAAAGACGAAATAGTTTATTTTGATCTTTCATAAATTGTGAAGTTTTCCAGCCATCAGCTGGAATTTTGATTTTTACTTCATAATTCAATATTTTTAATGTAAACTCTATACCTTAAATGAGATGGCGCGACGAACTGGATGCGTACCACAAACAGTGGAAGGCAAAAGCAATAGACCGGACAGAGTGGAAGAATCTAAGGGAGGCCTTTGCCCTGCAGTGGGAAAGTAGCGGCTGAAAAAAAAATACCTTAAATAAAAAAAATCTTAGATATCTTTATCATTTTATAAACAGAAAGAGTCCGATTTTTATATCTAATGGCCGTTAAATGAATGGCAAATGGACTAAATTTGAAATTATTCCTATTCTCGTATTTTGCCAATACAATAATTGGAAGTTAATTGTTAATTTCATTCATTCATCGGCCATTGTAAAATAGCAGAATCGGGGCTCTGGACAAATGTTTATGTGATGAGCACGATCATTTATTATGTGTCGGGGTGTAATTTATCTGTATAATGTATGTATTTAGAAGTATATAACTATGGTTAGTTGTCTAGTAATATACAAAGCGAAATTTTTATATTCGAGGCTCTGGTTTGTAATAGAACCACCTCCGGTATAGATGTCAGCGCAACTAACCACTAGACTTACAAGCCAGTTAGGAGAACCTCCTCCTGTTTTAAATCGATCAAAAGTATAAATAAATAACGCAACCACTCTTAAGTAATATGAAGGTTTCATGCGGTATGGCGTTAGTTATTTCGTCGCCATCTTTATGCATGTTGCGATATAAGATTTTACCCTATTCGGTTATAGTCAACGGTATTTCTTTTGTTCTTAATACAGATCAGTAAAGTCTGCTGTTTGTGGTTTTTCGTGTTTGTTGGTTTGTTCCCGTGGTTTGGGTTAGCAATAAACTCGGGGAGTAAAGAGGCTGTTGGAAGAAGGTATTTATGTATAGCCTAAGACTTAAATACAGTTGTTCATGGTACGAAAATATTTTATGTTGTACAAGTCATTTAAGATGAGAATTTCATAAAGTACTGGTCTTAATAGGGTCATATCTGTATCAATTCGAGAAATATTTCGTCACACGTTGAAAACTTTCTAGTCTTATTAGATTCATAGGGGTTATCAGGTTAAGTTCATTCAATGTGCTTATTTCTGATTTCAATATTAGTCTAGAAAATTATATCAAACTTAGTTTTCCGTATCATAAAGCCATAAATAACGTCCATCTCCAACTTTAGATGCCGTACGTATTTTGAACTCTTCTTCTTTCAAAAAAATAATGAGAGTAAAAAGCTAGTAGCTCCATAGTTTATACGAAGTAAAATTCCTCTAGCCATCAGCTTATCTTTTTCAACTAACTCGAGGTGACTTGGATGCTTCACTAAAAACTTGCTTCATTCAAATCCAAGATGTTCCATGGACTTGATTAACGTATTATCAAACTCCAAATCCCCTTCGGCTAGAACGGTCTGTGGTTGACCATTATTCTCAAACTTTGCAAGTTTCTAGACTTATCTTGGCCTTTGCTTTTTAGGGATTTTTAAATCCTACGATTATAATATCGTTGCGACGTCAACGATTGTATTGGAAGGGAAATATAATACAAGAAGATTTCGTATAAAATCTAGATTATGCTGTTTTTAGTATACTAACATGAATTTGAGGTCCAAAATAAATGTAATGTGGGTTATGTCATATTATGCAACCACTGCCTATATAGCAAAATAACATTAAAGATGAAATAGTATGACAATAAAATTTGACTTTAAGAATTAAAAGTTTTCTCACCAACTGGTTTAATTTAAAAATTTTATATCGTATATATTTTTTTAGATTTTTATATCGGGTAACAGTAGTAACAAAATATTCTACGACATCGTATCTTATAAAATTCCCTGTTTAAATATTCAAATGTATACTGAATTCAAACTTCGTTATAAATAAATAATGTTATAAAATAGTTTTGAACTTTCCACAATACTGCGGTAATACGATGGAGCTTGTAATTTGTAAATCATTTTCCGGCACAGATTATGTATTGAGTGTTCATTACGCTGACTAATATTCATGCGAATTGAATGGTTCTGTAATGAATTTATGAATGACATAGGATTTATTTTGGGTGCCCAGTACTACATTACACTGCATGCAGCTCGAAACTCTATTTATAGGCACCTAAATACAGAAAGAACGATCATGGATCATCAAGCTTATAATTAGAATCCGTTTTACAAAAACGTGCTTGTTTGAGTCGTAATACTGAGAGCTGTGGGCTGAAGAAAACCTGATTTTTAAAAGGCAATATTCACTTATCCAACTTATAATTGTATCAATCGTGATTTAACCTCGACTTTGATTATTCATTGGTACTGTCACAACACAAATTATCTGTAAAAAATTAACGGTTTAACTAAAACGCTTAATGCGATAAGGCTTGAAGATAGGCTGAAGGTCAAGCTCACAGGCAGTGAGCCATATTGTTCCGTTTTTACTCTTTGGCATGGAAATCTAAAAACCTATATGAAAATAAGAAAAACGATGACTGGATTCGTCTCAGGAAGCTAACAATACAGCGAGCGATAAGATACTTCAAAAACATGCATCGATCATTCTTCAACTCACAAAGCTTGTGGTAATGCATCAATTTCAGCTGCATACTGTTCCAAACACAAAGCTACTACGACTACCATAGATATGGTAATCGTTTAGCTACGATCTGCAACCACTAAAGACAAAAGCTATACAAAATATTTATTAATATTTTAAATATTCTGTCATCGATGAATAAATTTCGTAAGGAGAGGCCTTGTGTTGTGGGGGCTCTACAAACATTCGAGTCGCATACACAAAGACAACCAGGATCGAGACAAGCAAGCGTGAATCAAACAAAAAATTGTTCTACTACACACTTACTATACAGCCAAAATTATATTATATGCATAGCTGTATGTAATATTTACTAAGTTCATCATGATACACGACTTGATAAACCAAAATTTTGGCAAGCTCAACAACAACATCAACAACTACTGCACACACAACTCCGAGTCCCACATGTTACTTATAAAGACATTTACGTCATCATCTCTCCTTCCTCCGCTTACAAGCTCTAATTATCCTTCATCCCGAAAATCATCACGAAAATTTCACACACAAAATTTAACTCGAACATTTTCCTGAGCCTCAGAGCGTTTACTCACATCACTACGTCGGCCAATCTCTGGGAAGTTAATCTCAAAACATCGTGCACTTGCGAGCTATGTATTTTAATTTAACCAGTTCTCAGCGTGACACGTACCTCTTAATTAACTCGGAAGCGAGTTTATTACCTTCAACGTTTATTTTATCTTCGTGAAAAGCGAAGAAAGTGCGCCTTGGGAGTGTTTGTCGGGTAACGAAGGAGGTCGTCTAGGTAGGCAAATAGGAAACGATGGTTGGACGCTTTGCATGTGCTGCCAAGTGATAATGTAGTTTTGGAAAGAGATTTTGGAAGATGATGTGGAGGTAACCCTAGCCTGTCATATAAGTTTATTTGAAGAATAAAATATGTCGATGCCTGTAACAATTACTTTATTCTTGTATTTCAGATAAACTTCGCTTATGACTTTTATCGAACATGGTTAAAACATAAAGATTAGTTATTCAGGAAAGTATAGTACAGTCAAAAGTTATTATAATTTGATTATCCCAAGTCATAACTAGCACTACTCTACCTACAGATAAAATCTTAACCTATAAAGCACGCACAGTAATAAAATACTGAACATTTCCTTCTACTTTCTTCCTTCCTATAAGCTCAATCAAAACTCATGTAAAACAATCTACCGCCTGTTAGCATCGTAAAACCATCATTTTTTTCATGTTTTTATAACAGTATTCCCAATAACTTCCCAATACAAAGTGATCGAAACTATTAGGGAGGCGAGTTGGACAAATTTCAAAGTTTGTAGCTCCAGTAGAAACTTCTGGCACGTCTCACACATCAAAAAACGTTATCGTTCCCATACTCAGCCAATAACATGAAACGAAATTCAGCCTTATTTCATACGGCATAAAGTCTATCAGGCTTATTTTGCCGAACTGCAAATTTCAAATTTGTCAAATGGTGACACGGCAAAATTATATATGCTATCTGTGAACTTCATTTTCGCACTTATGTCTATAGCTTTAAGGTTTATTGTTTCTGAGTCAGTTGTAAGGCAGCGTTTTGGTATTCGATCGTTAATAAATTTTTGAAAACTTTTAATGGGCGCCTCCTCCTCGAAGTTTTAATTTTCGACTGGTGCAAGTTTTTTCCCTTGACTTTATATGTACTTGACGAATTTCTGAGCGATGTAATAATTTCGTGTGGTAGGTACTAACGGTTCGGGAAAAAGGTTTAATTTAAAATTTGTTATACTATAAGTTTTCTCGTTATGTTTGATTTCTTAAATATTATATATTTAGATTAGAATTGAACAAAACTGGTCATTCTGGTCAAGACTAAAAGAAGTATAATGAAAATGAAGTTAATTCATATTTTTTGTAAAAGCGGCAACGAACATATATTAATCTCTTACTTTTTTGTTTGCGGCATGTCGCAAGCGTGTCACAGGTTCGATTCCCACTTAAGAGAAGCATTTTTGTGTTCCTCGAATGCTCTTTCTGAGTCTGAGTGTCTTTCTGCAAGTGATTTCAATGTTTATGCAACCACCGGAAATTATATGTCTTAGTGCGGGAGTCTAACTCAGTCTAAGAATAAATAGTAAAAAGTTTCAATTTCAGAATAAATAAATAAGAATAAATAGGAGGAGCTCGTGGCTAAGCTACAACCGCATAAGTGATTCGATCACCGTTTCGATCACGCGTTTGGTCCGTAGATGGGTGACCATCTTTGTCATAACGAGTTCCTCCGTGTTTCGGAAGGCACGTTAAATTGTGGGTCCCGGCTGTTATTCCTACATCTTTGACAGTCGTTACAGGTAGTCAGAAGCTTGAAAAAGCCTGACAGCCAGTCTAACCAAGGGGTATCGTTTTGCCCAGGTAACTGGGTTAAGGAGGTCAGATAGGCAGTCGCTCCTTGTAAAACACTGGTACTTAGCTGAAACCGGTTGGACTGGTAGCTGACCCCAACATAGTTGGGAAAAGGCTAGGTCGATGTTGAGTCTAACTCAGTCTAAGGCTTTTTATACACGAGACAACACAAGTATTGGATACCGAACGCCTTTGAAATGCAATGCATAAACATTTTAATGCGACAATCGGTAGCTATGAAGCAAAGCCGGCGTGTCATAAAGTTTTATAACGCCATGACTATGAAGATAGTGTACGAAAACTACTTCCCCTTCGCACCAAGTTTATATTTTATCGATAAGATGATTTAATACTTTGTCTGTCGTCTTTGCCTATGCTTTTCTGTTTGGATTTGAGTTTGGGTTTACCTTGTAATGATGTAACGGCATTCCATTAAATATTGGTGAAATAAAAGCCTTACCAATTTTAATATATAAAAATAATATGATGAAGAATCTGTCGCGTCTTAAATAATTTTTTAATGAGTATTTTGTGATTGTCACTGACTTGTTTGAGGCGAATAGGCTTATTATTTAGTTCAAGTAAGCAAAAACTATGAATGATAATAAAACATTGACTATTACGTTGCTATATCACAGCCTAAGAAATCAACTCAATCCATCCAACGCACTACATTAATATTATATACTTTTCAATGAGATCCCACACATAAATTATTAACTATCTAGATAGTTTCGTTGGAAATTGTATAACATAAAATAATAAAAATATATATGTAAACACACACAAAATAGAGTTGTAAATTAGAACTAATAATGTTAAACAAAACAATAAACAAATAACAAACACAAACAGATGAATTACTATCACTAAAATTATTATCTTAACTGCAGATAAAGCAAAGAGTTAAATACAAGTTAAACAGAACATAATGTTACGGAAAACATGGCTCTATTTACCATTTAAATAGCGCTCTAGAGGATATTTATAATACTTTGTTACTGAACTACAGAAATACGTACAGAATTCGCGTTCTCGTGACCGACAAAAAGAGGGTTTCCCTGTTTTATATAAAGGTTATTTATAACTAGCCTTTACAAAAGGGTTCGTCTGAATTTCGTTAATCGCAGCAAAAAGTTTCCTTATGTCCTTTCTTTGGTTATAACCTTAATAATTACAAACTTTAATCAGATACTCTAACTTGGGGTTTCACAAATGGGTTTCTATGGTGAGACACAGGTTTGATCAAATGCCTGTCTGACTTAATTATTGTAAGGTACCCCTCGCAAACGGAAGGTATATTGGAATCTAAAATGGCCAAGCTTTGAGTTTAATGATCTCTGTTGCTAGGAAGAGTGAGACGTGTGCATAATTATTATTCAAAATAAAATGGTTTAGCAGAGCTAACATTTTACACATTTCATGTTATTGTTATTATTAATCCTTCGTACCTGCGGCTTCGCACGAGTCGATAACAGGTTCGGCTATTGGCTGTGATAACCGATCTTGTGTTTTAACTAGAACATAGGGTATGTTCTATAGGCAATTTCATCAAAATAATTTTGACAGATAGGTTGTGAAAACTTATTGTGAAGATTTTCTGTCACGTAGAAAACCAGTAAGGGTTTAAATAAATGAGATATCAGGGATGAGAACAACAGCTCTTTACCTAAATATAAGTAGGGCATACAAATATTTGTGCTGAACTAAGGTCACAGAGTATAAGCTTGTTTTGAACGTAACTTTCGAAATTAAACTTTCTGTGTCGTTTGTGACTTGTGCGAAGAAACCTTACTACTTTGAAATAAGTGTGATGCTTGTAAGTAGATATTTAAATTCTTGATTTTGTTATAAACACTCAAATTTCGTTCTTGGTTACTGAAAATTTGATTTTTTTATTCATTTATACAAATACCAGTTCTAGTTAAGTAAAAAACCAGCCCATGAATATAAAAGTAAATGATAATATAGGAATTTAAATTGTTACACAAGACGAGTGTTATAACACACAATTCTAAATACTGCTGGGCTGGTAGTATTTAGAATTCGCGTCATCCATAGAGACTTCATGAAATTATTATAGAACATTATTATACGGCTTTGTACGCAATATCTTTTAACTATAAATTCCTAAACCAAATACTATAGCACCAATACAGTACATTTAGTTACTTTTATACTTAAAGACTTTAAAATAACCTAACTAATTAGGCGAATCTAAGGCACCCAGAAGATTTCATTTACTATAACTGAGACACCAGCAATAATAAAAATAAGTCTCTTGAAGTAATGGAAGGAAATAGAACGTGCTGTTTGCGATATAGTCGCCAGTATCAGTATGACTGCAGCTCTAACATTCCGTGTAATTTTCAATACAAATTATCATTAATATTAATCTACTGATTGATATAAAATTCCCACAAGTTCTTACTCTTTATTCTTGATAAATAGTGATGGGCTCCTCTGTCCGCCTTTTGTTACATTTTGTCGTATTATGCGTAAAGGTCCGCTTACCTGGCATCTTGTTAACGGCATCGTAAACGTGTTGGCCGAAAAACGGGTGTCACTATTGCTTTGGCATTCGATTTAGATACACATTGATTTCGTTTACTGATTTGATGAGGTTGTTTATTTTCCCATGAATTATCGTACTTGCATTTGCATAATAAATATCTAGACATCATTACAGTCGTCACGCGATCGTATCGTATCACAAAAACGTCTTTATCGTACAAACCGCACGGGACTCGTTCCGGACGCCGCTGTTTTGGAAAAATATGATGCGATTAAAGTAAATTCTCTGGCCATGTTGAATGGTAAAACAGTGCTGTTGTAAATTTTTGTTGATGTGAATCGTTAGTGGGACAGCCGACGCAGTTACGGCGAAGGGTTTTACAGGAAAACAAAACATTGCATTATAATGAACGAGGTTGTTTATTCGGATAATCTGACGGGAAGGTTACTACTCCTGAAAATGTTATTGCATTTTTAAACTGCAATAATATTACATGAAGACATGACTTTATACCCTCAGGTTTGGAGATTACTTTCTTGATTTGGTCCACTATAAAAAAGTAGAAAAGCCGTTGACGGACGCGTAAGGTAAAGAACGAAGCATAGTGGTGCAACTTGGAATAGTCCTACGTCCTATATCCATATAGACCGCGATAGGCTAAGTTGTCTGTTGATTGTAAAAGAAGATTTCAAGATGTGTAAACAGATACTAAAGTATTAAGTTCCAAAATTATTAGATTGTAATTAGCCAATAACGATTTTGCTGATTGTTCCTTTCTTGTTCTTTATTCTTCTCCAGTGTTTACACGGGAAGGTATTAATGCTTATATGTATGCATAATCCGCAGGTCACTTGCACATCAACATCATCAGCTCAAATTCGGCCACAGCTGGACATAGGCCTCCCCAATTGCAAGCCATCGAGATCTAAGATTCATCTATAATCACATTTTTATCGGCGTTGGAAAAAATATTACCGTCACATTTTCCATCACGCGTCACGCATCACATTTTTCCGTTACGCGCAATCACATTTTTGTTGTTATATTTCTACCTGTCATAATTCAGCCCTGCTTCATCCCTTCCGAATACTTCAGTGACTTAGTTAGTAACAAAATGCAGGCACCGTATATTTCTTAAGAAGCTTACATTTAAATAAGAACACGTTTTGCAGTGGCTCGGAACGTGAGACGGAACCAAGAATGTATTTCTTGTTCCTTTGTATTTGCGCGAAAATTTTAGTAAGGGAACAAAAGCAAGCGTATTTGTTGGCTGTTTAAGGCACGTTAGACCGTTAGTGGAACAGTGTGGTTCTAACTTGCATAATGGCGAACAATATATGTATGTATATTATAGACTTGCAGATGCTTTTATGGATAGCTACTATTGGTTTATACTTGGTTTTTGGGAAGACTGATATTTTATTAAAAGCCTTTAAAGTGCTAGTTGGACACTAAAACTAAGGATGTTGAAGAAATAAGCTGAAGAAAATCATCATCAGCCATCTCCCATATTTTTTTACGTACCAACGTTGCTTAACCTCGATTTTAGATTTATTAAAGTGGCAAAAGAAATACATGATATGGAAAGAACCTGCTTTAATGGTTCATGACAGCCTGGTGACAGACAGACGTACTACAAGCGAACAGACGGCCTTAGTAATGGGGATACATTTTATTCCCTTTGGAATTGTAGGGAACCCTAACGAATGGCATGATTACTTATTTTATAATCCAATCGACATTGAATCACCATAAATCATGGATAACCCACAGCAATTAAGACTGCTTAATTTAATGTACAGGAAGCTATATAATTAATTAAATAGAAGTCCGTCAAACGAATTAATCACAGGCCGTTAAAATTGTCATGTCACATAATTAACCAGCCCATTCGTATCAAAACGATAAATTTCAACTGCAATACAAAAACGATGTCAGTAGTCGTTGCGTTGATTAACATACTGAACATGGTACTACCGTCCACCGCACTACGTACGAATTACCTGTGAAAATAAACAGAACCACTGGAACAAAGGAGATAATCGCTATTACGGTTTTACGGCGAGCGCTCCCAATTTGTTGCAAATCACACTGGCGTTGCGGGGAAAAGTTAGTAGCAATATCTGTTTTTTGGAATCTCTTTTTATCTGTCGACGCATTGGCGTTTTCGTGTACTCGGTTTTTTATTTTACTGTTTTGGTGCTGACAATATTTCGAATATAGCATGATTTAGGTTAAGACTTTCGATATCATTTGAAACTAAAGTTATTTATAATACAACATCCACCTACGAGGCACATTACTCTTTCCGTGTAGAGCAACTGTGATTTTGCGATTTCAGATTCCAATATTTGGGATCCAGGATTCCTCATCCTGTTTTCTTTCCCCGTTTATCGTAGAATAATTAAGGAAGTATATACAAATTAGGATTGGGATCGAACCTGCACCTCGTGCATACAAATCCATACAAATTAGAAATGTGTCTCTAAGTGTTAATGATAAAACTACAAATAAAAGAAGTAAAAAACCAACTAATGAAATGATACAAACCATACAATTATCGAACAGAGATTGCCTTCTGATTATTACAAGTCGTAATAGGCCAAGTTTTTGGATTGGCGAATAAGGATCAAGGGCTAATTGGCATGAGCAGTGATGACTGAGGCCTTGAATGGTAGTCATGATTCACGAATTACACTTACAAACTCGCTCAACGATAACACTGCTGGATGTAAACTTTGTAAGCTTTTGTGTGGGCTTAAGTAAGAAGGTTAAAGCGAGGAATTTTTCAAGGGTGATAAACCAAGAGGTCTACCGGCAGCCGGAACTCTGTCATCAGGTTTTCACAAAGCACACGAAAAGAAGAAAAAGACTAAAATATTAAGATGAGCAAATTGATAAGTATTAAGATCTAAATCTAAGATTTGGTGACGAATATTCGTAAATCGTTATAATCTGGATTTTAATTATCCAGAACGAATCTTAGTTAAGTCTATTATTTGAACCGTTTGAATGTTGCCATCCTAGTTTCTCATCTGAACTACAACAACTGTAAAAAAAAACACTGCTCTGCCATTGCTCGTAATAAGTTTGTAGCTCATACCACACAGAGGATCAAAGTATAATTTGTAACATTTGGAAAGTAAGAACGTCTTCAAAAGACAATAAGAGATGCCGCGATGCTTGGGATATCATTAAATACTTACTGCTGGTTTTATTGTTGGAATCAAAACGTCTGCTACGTTCCCTGTTATGAAGCCGTTGTGATTTTTCAATTGTATATTATTTTCATACGGATTCTTAACTATAATGAGATGTATTATAAACTCATTACTTTATTTTGGGTTTTGCTAGGGTCCAAGGTATCAATAACTATACCTAATCGTGGTTGATGACTGACTTTTTTGAAGGGATAGTGTCAAAATAAACTTACTCGTTAAAAACGAAAGCTGATTTTTAAACATTGGATCTTGTGTAACTTACCGATTATGACCGGAATTTAAAAAAAATGCAATAAATCTATGTAAAAAAACGTATATTTTCAAAATGCATATTTACATAAATGGTACTTTGGCATGCAATTGGTCTGATTTTTCATTAAGTTTTTTTATTTTTGGAAAAACTTATCTTAGGTACATTCTGGTTTAAAATCCACTATCCCACTAAGTAGGTTCTATCTTACAAATGCCTTAAATGTAAAACATTAAAAATACATTAATAACACGTATCTATATAGAGACCTACCATTAAATGCTACATCTAATATTTTTTCTGGGTCTCTTTACTTACAAAGGCAATAATTATATTTCATTGCTTCAATTAACACTAAAGGACTATCTATTTTCTGTATCGCAATGCAATCATGAAATATAACTACGTACATAAATTATGTAGTTCGTACATATTTTGAAATGACTTCAATGTTTCATCTGGCAATTTGTATTTATGCCTGAAACTGTCGTTCCGGATTGCAAAGATATACTTTCACGTTTACATCATAAGCCTTATAACTAAGTATGTATTATTGAAGTAAAATATTTCATTACACCTACAGAGATCATACTGTTCCTACATTTTTGTACAAACAGTATACAAATGAAATTATCATTTAATATTCACTAACACTTTCATGAAAACTTACATTTTCGCTTTTCCTTTGAAAGTCAACCCTTTTTTAGTTCGACCTTTTTCACGGTCCCTGTACTCGTTTCAGTATCATTCGACGAACCTGAATTAGAATGTTCTAATTTCATTGAATCAAGTTTGCTTTTATCACTAGCTCTCTTGTTTTTTGAACTCCTATTCAAAATCGAAGGTGTTCTCATACTTTTTCTTTGCTTAACTTTAACAGCCTTTTCAGGAGGTCTGTGAATACTTTCAGTTCTATGCTGAAGTTTATTTAAACCGAAGTTCGGTTTTATTTGGGCCGTTCTTTCCAAGTCCGTAATTTCTGGCAAAAATAAATCACTTATACACACATAATCCTCTTTCGCTTTAGGAACTAAAATACCGGGGTTTATTTTAACAGGTACTATTTCTAATTTCTTTTCAAAAATATTGTCCGGCCCCTTAGAGTCTAAAACGTCGTCCATATTTGTTGGTGAGTCAACACCTCCAACTAATTCTTGAATTAGTTTATCTTCAAACTCTTCGTCAATGTCATCATCATCATCATCGTCATCAGAGCAGAATGACGAAAACGATGTAACAGAGCCAGTTTGAGTATGAAAATCATCAGGCAAACGAACTCGTGTAACATTTTTTGGTATTTCTACTTGACTGGGCGAAGGTGTTATGACTATCTTCGGTTCTTGAGATGCAGGAATGTCGCTAGATGCTATTATTACTCTTGGGAACTCTCTGTCCTTCAACAATACCGTGTTTGGCTCAATTTTATTTCGTTCAAAAGAAATATTGCGTGTTACGTCATTATAAGGAGATAACGTGTCAATATTTTCATAATTTTTAACACAAGCATCTTCATTTATTTTCTTTATGTTTGATGAATCAAATGAGGATAAAGGCTTTGTATTTTTGTAGGCAAGACGTCTTTCCAAAGTTGTTGTTCTTGGAGGTGGTTGAGGCGGTACTCTTGGGCGATCATTCTGACTATCAATTGAAGAATATCCACGAAAAGATTGAAGTGAAGTTGGCTGTAGTGACAATCGCTTTTGAGCTTTTGGTAAATCTGGTAGAACTTTAGGAAAGTTTCTTTTTTTAATCGTCAAAAGCGCTTCTTCAGCAGACAGCGGATTTGTTTGCGAGTTTTCTTCTCGTGACGTAACATTTACATCGTTTCGAAATGTAACAGGTGGCAGAATGTTTGCAAGGTTAGCACACTCCATCTTTTCTAATAGTTTATCATAATTTACATCGGTTACTGGATCAGATGAGGAATGTTTGTGAGATATCATCAATGGTTTATGTTGAACTGAAAGAGTTACTACGTTAGTAAAAGTTTTTTCGTCCTTCTTAGGTTCAAAATCGTTAGTATTCTTGAAATCAGTTTCACTAGCATTTTGAATTTTATTGGAATGTAGTTCATCACCAGAATCGAAAGATTTTGTTATTTCGATTGGTTCTTGATTCAAAATGGAGTGCGTTCGGGCGGCAGGGGTCGCGTCTATTGCAACCGATACTTTTTTAGACTTAATACTTTCAGTTGCTTTACTTTTAATGGAATCGTTTGATTTACTGGTATGTTTAATACTGTTGAAAGACTGTTTATTACTTCCTATAGATGAGTGGGATCCCAGTGCTGATGTCGACGTCGTTTTTTCGGATGTCTTAGTCCTGCTGTAAGTTTTAGAAGCAAAACTTTTTGAATTTACACTGTCATTTATTTTAAGGTCGTCCTTCTTTTTCTTCGATTCTGAAAGAAGTTCCTCCGATCTCGTGAAAGGTTTAACGACGGTCATATGTTTTTCATTTAAGTCCGAGTTAGATTTACGAAGTATACCAGGAGAACAGCGATGCATCATTTCATTGGCTATCCAGTCTCGTACTTTAGTATGAGCATCTAATGTACTGGTTGATAAATGCCGTCGGAGCTTAAATCTCTCTCTAAACCCGCCCGAGTCATCAGATTTAGGAGTTTTACAAGGATCGGATTTCTTCTTATATTTTTTCGAATTGCTTTTCATTTTATTAAAACTCATCGACTTGATGACGCTGCATCCGTTTTTTAAAGTTTGCAAAGCGCTTTTGTCTTCCTTAGAGCTCTTTTGACCGATTACATCCACTTCGCCTATTTCGGCGCGCGGCTGATGAGAACTCTCGAGTGTTTGCTCCCGTATTCTGAGCTTACGTTTTTTGAAATACAATATAGAGCAAATTCCGGCGTTGACGGCGAGAAACAGAATCCCTAACGAGACTATTAGCGTTATAGTTGCGCTGGATGTTTTAACTGCCATGTTGACTTTTGGTTTAGGCGTGGTTGTAAAAGTTGTGGTTTTTTCCATTAATCCCGGAGGAACGGGATGGGAAGGTTTCACAATAGACTTAATTTCTTTGAATATAACGTTGTGATCTGGTCTGTGCACAGGTTGAGAATATGGACGTAATCTTCCGTATATTGAAGATGATGAAGAATAATGTGGGGTCTCAACTTGAGGTGTCCATATTCTTCGAACTGGATCTGTGAAAGATCAGTCATATTGTTAGAGACAAATTGAACAATAGATTATGTAACATTGATTCTATAATAAAAATGTTATTTGACTTTGATGTTTTCTCATCATCATCGGCCTAGCCTTTCAACGAGGTTGGGGTCGGCTTCCAATCTAACCGGTTTTAATTAAGTACCAGTGTTTTACAAAAAGCGACTGCCTATCTGACCTCCTCAACCCAGTTACCTGGGCGACACGATACCCCTTGGTTAGACTGGTTGTCAGACTTTTCAAGCTTCTGACTACCTGTATCTGACTGTCAAAGATGTAGGAATAACAGCCGAGACCCACAATTTAACGTGTTTTCCGAAACACGGAGGAACTCGTTATGACAAAGATGGTCACCCATCTATGGACCAACCGCGTCAAGAATAGCTTAATCTGTAATCGATTCACTTATGATTACCGCAGTTATAGCTTAGCCACGAGCTCCTCTAGAAAACATAAAAAAATCGATGTTTTCTATTAGATTAAATAAGAAATATACTTTAAGTACCTGCTGCTCTTGCACCTCCTCCTGAGTATCCTCCTCCTCCTCCTGAGTATCCTCCTCCCCCTCCTGAGTATCCTCCTCCACCTCCGGAGTATCCTCCCCCTCCTCCATTTCCTCCCCCACCAGCATTACCGCCCCCCACCGCAGTATTCCTGTGCGTTACTTTAGACTTTTGTGTAGTAGGTGAAGGAGTATACTCAAACAGCGGATCAACTACATATCTGCTCATCTTTTGAGGCAAAGTCTCAATCCAAAAGTTGGTGAAGTTGGTCCGATACGATGTATCAACTTCTGGTGGAAGATCTGTGGAATAAATAAGTTGTAGTTGGTGCTCGAAGTATCGAGTGTTGACAATGTCAATAATATTGGATAAACTTACCGAACTTCAAATACGATTGTCGGATCCCCTCATATTCTGGCCAGTCCATGTCGTAAAGGCTCCACTGTCTTTTATCCATATTGAAAAATTTTACCGGTGCTTGTGAGTTGGGAGATCTAAAAGAAAAGAAAATAAGTACATTGTTAATACGGTACATATTTCTTGTTATGCTTTTGATTTATCAACCTATACAAACTATGTATAATAAGACTTGAAGTCGTACCTTGAGAAAACATAACTAAGACAATCTGTCGTTTTTATGAAGTACCTTACTACCTATTATAGACTTACCCATATTTCACGAAATTGGTCCACATCCTCATAATGACCTCGCTTAATAACTTCTCCTGCTGTGTGTAGTCTGGGCTGAAGTGTGTGTTCGTTGACCCCAGCGGGACCCCGAACACGTACGGCAGTTCTTGACCTTGGACACTTTTGTTTAGCTGAAAAACATTTTTATAACATTTATTTGGTTTGAAACAGTAAAATATAGTCATCTGTTTATTTCCAATATTGTTTTTGTCAGCCAGTAGTATTGACGTATTTATACTAAAGAAATTTGTTGAAAAACTTTAACTTTTGGTGAAGTGGCTAGTGACCCTGACTGCTATACTAGAGGTGGTGGGTTCGATTCCCACCTAGGACAAAATAATGTTTGTGTAATGAGCATGATCATTTGTTCTAAGTCTCGGCGTAACTTATTCATATTTTGTTTGTATTTAAAAATAAATAAGTTGTATTATATAGTACTCATAATAATATATGAGCTTTGCTTAGCTTTTACGCTAGATGCCGTTATGCGAAAGTTGTGGAATATTATATTATATTATACTGCTTCCAGACTGTACTGCCTATATGTATGTATGTCCTTCCCGCTGAGAAAACGGTACCTTACATTTAATTTACATGGGTTTTTGGAGTAAAGGCTTGATATACATCTTGCAATATAAAGTTAGTAAGAAACTGCATCTTCGTGGCAACATTTAGTAACACCTGACCCACATCTTCAGTTGTTTACGAGGCCAGTATTAAACTAATTTCTAACTTCATCTCGGTATATTCTAAGTTATATCATTCTTATGCTTCTAAAAATTACCACAAATTTTAGTATTTACCGAAGGAACTAGCTTCATTCACATGTATATATTTAAATGCAAGTTTTTTATGGCGTCACTTTTCTAGTAATAAAAACTTCTACGAACTTATTTAGCTGAAATGAAATTTATGTATGATATTTATTCTCATCATAAAAATCGGCGGTGCATTAATTTGAGTGAAATCATGTCTCATTTTTATTACTTTCGCACCTGTTGCAATCAAAGCTATTTCAAAGTCCATTTTATTATGAAAGTTAAAAGTTTTAATATTTCCCCAGCATTGTGTGCTGCATTAAGGTACTTGTTTCTTTAAAACACATCTATACTTAATATATAAAGCTGAAGAGTTTGTTTGTTTGAACGCGCTAATCTGAGGAACTACCTACTGATTCAAATTGAAAAAATCTTTTTGTGTTGAATAAACCATTCATCGAGGAAGGTTTTAGGTTATACCTATACTATCACGCTGCGACTAATAGGAGCGAAGATACAATGGAAAATGTGGAAAAAAACAGAAAGAATTATTCATCTTCGAGAGCTTCCGTTCAAAAATTCCTAATTTATTTTTTGTAACTAGGAGGACGAAGTCGCGGGCAACAGCTAGTTTAAAATATAATTGAACTTAGAATTTGTAAAGAATGCTGGTTATAAACTGCGATTCTTCATTAATTAATCGTTGTTTTTAAGAAGATACACATATTTTTGTTCTTGAAAAATAAGGGACCTTTATAATTTTTTAAAGTTTCAAAGCGCATGATTCTCTAGATTAAAATAAAAACGACAAAATTTTATATTTTTTTGTTGTGGTAGTCAGATAAGCAGTTGTTTAATGTCGTAAAGGAAATTAAAGTAAGTCCGCTTAAACTGGCTTCTTTATACTTGTAGATTGGAAAAAGGCCTAACAGAAGAATTATTTCCCTCGCGTGCACCAAAATGCAATTTTCATTGCGGTTGTATTTTGTTCTGAGGTATTTCTTAATTTCCTACATACGACCCTCGATGTACCGAACATTTTTCAACATATACGAACGGACGTAGGCAGAATATACTCTCTCCAAAAATCCTCGTGTTTCGTCCCACAATTAATCTTTAGAGCAGGCTACATGGATGTTTTTGTTAGACCAGGTTGCGACAACAACATGATGTAGTGTATTTTCACCTGACAAAACCCTTTCAACACGACCTACCTTTTCAGAAGCGTAATGTTTTCCTTAATCACGATTTACTACGCCCGTAGGATTCGAGGTGTTGCATGCCTCTCTGTTACACAACCTTTTCTAAATGACTGCTTTAAAAAATGTGTTTTATAAACGTCATTAAATTGACGGTTTTACATATAGGTTCGCATAGTGAGTTCGTATTTAATAATTGAATACTGTATAAAATTCAATGTTATAACTGTTTAACTCTAAGTGTCTTAACTTCGTGTTTAATATTTTTCTACTTTTAACATTTTTACAGACAACTATAACTTAACTTAATCTCTAAACAGTATAAGACATATTATGATGCAATTAATAAATTGAAATTCTTTTAGTGATCTAAAGCAAGTTGTATCTGTGATCTTAATTTTTTCACAGAAGTATGTGTATTTATTTGCAGCCATTTTAAAATTATCATTTACTTAAAAATGATATATAACGTTATTTAGGTTTCAATACTTACAGCAGCATAATCAGAGCTGATGGAGTTATGGCCAAAGACATAGAAATAGGACTGCCTGTTGGCCTTGGACTGGTAGTTGGCGAAGCGGATGACAGGGGCCAATGTGCGAGCATCGCTGAACATGTTCAGTATGACGTCCCGGTTGGTCTCCACATTCCAGCGCTGAGGGTCTAGTTTAGATGGGGAGTATCTGGAAATGAAAAAAAACTTTTGGTCAATAAACGAAAGTAAAGGGTCTTTATGTAATGGACAAATAAACTGGTAATAAACAGATTTTTAAGACTGATAGAAGTATCATTGATACATGATACTTCTATCAGTATCAATGATACTTGAATATTTTTACAAAATTTGTAATTACATTTCAATGGCTAGTTTATCATACTTGTTGATAAACAAGCCATTGAAATGTAGTTGGGCGTTGTAGACAGAAAAAAATGTTTAAGCGCATAACTCAAACCATTTCGTCAAGTTACTCATATTACTATAATCCATACAGACCTAAATGGAAAACACTCTAAATTTTTCTCCCTTTCTCATGCAGAAAACTTGAACCAAGATAATTAGAAATAAATGAGCTTACTCTTTCAATATTGCCTTCAAAGCTTCATCCTCAGCGCCTTCAAAGATGATTTTAGCGAACTTCTTAATGAAGTCATCTCTCTGGTTCTCCAGGACTCCATGCTCTAGTTCAATGACACCAAAGTCGTGGTACCTCTCCATTTCTGTGACTCCACTTAGAAGCTGATACCTAATGGAAAATACTTTTAATATTGTTGCGTGGTAGTAAGGAGGTTTGATAAACTCAGCTCTTTTAAGCGGATTAATCAGTATTACGCTTTAATAGGAGATACAAACACTTTCTTGATAAATAGGTAACTTTGCTTAAAAAAAACAAGATGACTTCAAGGTAAACCAGTGAGGTAATGGCTAGTTTGAGGTACACTAATAAGGATAAGGAGTATCAAATAACAATCCAAATTTTCAATCGAAGTCGATTGTTTTTGGTTAATTAGAAGTTTGTAGATCTGTTTTTCCCTATTTCAGTTATTTTTGGAAGAATTTTTTTTAGATTTCCTGGAAATTAACTTGCTTTTATGCGTTTGACTGTCGTACTGTCATGGTCTTAATAACTCCCGCCTAGTTTTAGTTTTTCGTTAAAAGACTTTAGCAACACTAACAAAAAATAACCACACTTCTCACCTAAAGTACACTATAGATAAATATTATGATAAAATCTATTCAAAATTGTTTTATTAAAATCATTTTCGGTATCAGACTAGACGTACTTCACCCGTCCTTTAAAGATCGATACACACGACTAGATAAACACTCAACATACACATATAACTCTTTACATCCAAGTGTCTGTGAGAAGTGTAAACGCACCAAGCTCACATAAAAGAACGTCATTAGAGAGATGTTTTTACTGCGTGTTTTATATGGAAAGCATAGACGTGACAATGTGGATCTGTTTGTGGGAATTTTATCTGGGCTATGCTTAGAAGCTTGTAAAGGTTTATGCAAAGCTATTAAGAATTTTTAAAGGTCCCAGCAGCAGTTTGTAACTGGTATCATTGTTTTTTGGTATTTTGCTTGTTCGCTATTTTCAATTAAAACAAGAGACTGTAAAAGTATTTGGACTCACCAACGACATCGGGAATTTGTGGGTAAAATAATTATAAGTAGTATGAGAGGTGTGGTTACGAAATGGAGAGTTTGCGACCACAAATTGCGATGACAACGACAGTTCGGCCGAAAATGGATCAACAAAAAAGGACTGTCGCCAAAAAACTTCATTAATCTATAATCGTAATATTGATTTAGATCCAAACAGTATTAAAGAATAACTTATTCTCTTCGAGCATAACTTAGACCATACAGTACGATATACAAACAATGACTAACAGAACTAAGGCCATCAATATCTGCCCGAAAATAACGTGTTCTTTGATCAATTCTTGGGCAAAACGCCTCTTGGCTACCATTGCGATACTATGTTGCCTTGGATTATGTACTAAATTATGAGTGAGATTTACCTCTTGTTATAAAATATTTGAAAATAATTAGGCGATTCTACAAGTTGGTTCAGTATTGCATTTACCAGAAGGCTATGAAAACAAATTTCACATTAGAATGGCATTCCATTTTGACAAGTGAGTAAAAGACTTTCTCCATCGTCACCGTTTGGAGGAAAGTGTTTTGTCTCCAGGCATACATGATACATACATTAATGAGGTTACATTTACTTGAGTATATTATACAGAAAAATTTTTACTAAAGATATAAATGAAAGAGGTCTTTACTTACTTGCTCAATAGGTTGGGGTACGACTCCATAGTTTTCGCTGGTTCACTTGGTATGAACGAACCCGCGACTACTGGTCCCAACGGAGTCTCGAACTCTCTAGCCAGTATCTGCACCTTCTTTATTTCTGACAATCTGTAAATACATTTTAAGATTAATATAAACATTGTAATTAACTAAACTTTCAACTCATAAACCGCGCGTTTTTACTAAATGAGAGGTTAGAATAATATTTTTTTTTCAACTTGATATACCAATCAATCAAAATCAAAATTAAAACTGTGAATCAAAATTAACCCCCAACCCAAAAAGAAGGGAAGATTTAAGCTTGATGTATCTATCTGTCGGTCTATTTGTGGCTTCATAGCTCCCGCACAAATTGAGCAATTTAATTGGTAATTTAATTTGTTTGGTAAAGTTGAATTATGAGTGTTCTTAGATATCTTTGATATAAATCGGTCAAGTCGTTCAAAAGTTGCGGGATTTTTTTTCTTTCGGGGGTTTCTTAGTAAGCCTTTTTTTAAGCACTTTCGAAGGGTAAATTATAAATGACTCTAGTTAACAAATGTACTAGACAATTTCCAAACTGCATTTTGCCCAAATAAATCTGTTACCAGAAACATTCAACCAGTACAGACGATACATATTTCATCGACTTTAAAAAAATCTATAAACGTTAAAAGCTTTTAACACTCAACATGGGGAATATAACTGCTCAATGGTGAACACTCACCGGCTTTATTGTTCGTTTAAGTTTAAATACCTCTTATAAAGTTATTCCGATAAGAATGGAATGCTTCTAATGTTGAATACTTCTTAAGAACATGAACTTTGTCATTTTGTGAGTGATACTACAGAAGTTAAATTAATTTCTATCTTTGTACTGTGACAGTATTGTTTCTGTTCCAGCTCTTCGTTTATTGTAATTTGTATTAATTAGAAAATCGACTCGGTTCAGTAAAATAATTCAAGTGTTCTTTTTAAAAGGAGTCGAATAAATTTTGATTCAATATTACTTTATGGTAAAGAATTTTATTGATATTTATAGCAGAATCTAAATAACCAACTTGCGAGTAATTCAAATCAGTACTCTTTACATAATAACATGATAATATGAAGATTTTGATCTTAATGTGGTTAATTATTATTGCTCAATATATTTTATAAATAAATACTAGCTGAATGTGATAAAATTTTTATGCCATATAAATTAATTATTGAGGAATTTCGGGTGTAGAAAACAGTACATAAAAATAAACTAAAAAATATAGGGGTGGACAACACTTATCCGATTCTCAGTATGGAAAAACATTATAATCTATCATTCTAAACTAACCCTTAGACTTGAGAATTTTATAAACAAGATTACTAACACACACACAGCATCATATTTTGATTTGATAAAATTCTCCATTCGCTTTTCTATAAGTTAAGGAAACTGTTTGGTGATTCAGGGCCAATATTAAATCCGATAACATTGTAGCCGACCATAAAATAGTAACTGCGTATTTTACTCAATATGTCGTTTCAATCCTAGCTGACGGAGATCGTTTCAGAGACCGATCCAGTTTCAAAGTAGACGCTAGTTTAGAGCGAGTGAAATCGCTTTAAACTTACATAGTTTGAACTTAAATGATTGCAATTTTCTTAGCTTCTTCATAGATGCAAAGATTAGGCTAAACCTGGTTTAGGTCGTTGTCGTTTGTCGGTTTTATGAATGGATTTGATGACACAGGGTACAGGTTCGATAACAACGCACTCAATGTACAAATGTGTTTTTTCAGACAAGACGTGTTTTCTTTCAGGCAAGACGCTAACTTATAGGAAAATATTATGAGGAAACCTGGATTCAAATTATTGAATTCTGAAATCGCCATCCCGCATTGAGGTAGCGTGGTGATCACTGCTTTTAAACCTTCCCTATACGGGGAAAGACCTTTATCCATCAGTAGGAATTATGTCTCAACTATATATACTAAACTCATAGAAAAGTTATTCTGTGTGTAGTGTATCTAAAATAATAATAAATGAACGTTATGTATATTGACTTACGGTTTCTTTTGCAAACAGGCCATCATGTTCTTGGAGGTAGGGTTGCATCCTAAACTCTGTGCGACTTGTAACGTGTAGGGTGTCGGATCTTTTGTCATCGCCCAGTCTGACAACGCCGACCCTGACATTAAAATCGCTCGGTGAAATAGGCCTGAAATTAAAGAAACATAAATACATGCATAGTATGTCTTATAGGGTTATTAGCAATTTAATTTATTTAAAAAATAAGTACACAATTTTCTCGTGACTTGAACATTTGAAAGAGTATGGCATATACCGCGATCCGCAATCAAAAACTAAGACCGCGTTCCCGTTATAAATAAGATTTTACGATTTTATAAAATAGCATTTACACTGGTTGTCCATAAAACTGTTAAAAGTTTATATCCTTGAAAAGAACAAAAAAAAATAAGTGATCATTTATCAGACTTCTGTTTTTTATTGACACAGTGCTATATCATAGCATGTAGGAAGGATCAAAGAAAACAGGAAGGAAAATCCATACGGCGAGAATAAATTTGACGTGTGTAATGGACGGTATACGATGGGAGAGTCGCATCTGATATGTTATAAGGCAGGATTGTGAAAACGTGACACGATGACATTGAAAATGTAAGAGAAACCAGGTTTTTTTTATGTTATATCTAAAATATCTATTTCTGGGTTAATTAGAGGTTTTAGAAAAAAATGTAAAGATTTAGAAGAGGCCTTTGGCGTCTTGTACCAGAATTTAACTTGTTTAAGTTTTTGTCCACATATCACTTAATCCGTATTATACTCTGCAATTCAATTGAAACCAAATCAATCATTATTGATACATTTGGCAAAAAATCCAGCTAAATTCAGTTTATAATTCAATAAAATGTGCCTGTTCAAAGATTGCACTGAAGTTAGTATTTTTAATAACTGCTCCATTAAAATTAAAATAATATTGATTTAATTGCAAGAAACGTGTCTTTTGTGAAAGAAATAGTCGCGGTTTACTATGAAGTCTGATTTCAGTAGTAATTAATCAACAGCCTACCTGAAACCGCCATCCAATGTAGCCTTCAGGTACTTACCGTTGGAAATAGGAGACAGCATCAGAAAGTTAACGCAAGCAGCTCCAGTTCCATGGCCCATCAAAGTTACAGAGTTCGGATCCCCGTTCAGATCTTCAATGTTATCTTTGATCCACTGTAGCGCCGCTAATTGATCTAACAGACCATTGTTGCCGTAAACATGCTCTGTTAGACTTGGTTTCATGAAACCTGTAAAATAACAAATCAGATATTTTAATAAATTTGCAATCTTTAACTTTCGTTCTAGGGTCAAATTTTTAATAGATTTTTGATTCATCAGTTCTATGGTGGTTATTGAATTGGATACTAATACATAAATAATTACGGGAAATCTAGGGTTGATAAACTAAGATTAAATCGGTGTGTAAGTGATACGGTATTAGTAACAGTCAATGGCAACTATCTTACTTTATCAGCTCCAACAAGAAAAGCAAAGAGATCAATTGAGAAAGAGTGAAGGATTTAGATATTGCTTAAACAATCATTCACTCACCAAGAATTCCCAATCTGAAGTTGACAGTGATGACCATGACATTCCCGTAGGATGTCAACATTCTGCCATCGTATGGGTTCCCGGAACTCCACTCGAAAGAGTCGCCGTGGATAAACACTAGCACGGGAAACTTCTTCGTCTTTTGTTCTGAGGATGAAAACAAACAATTGAACATCGAACTAATGAACATTATGGAAAAGATGTCTTATTATGGCTGGAGTATATGAAGAAAGTTTTAAACGCGGAATAGCAAGTCTTTGACATATCACCTATACACCGTGATTTTTTAGTCGTCTTACAAAAGCAGCCCAGTTCATGTATCCAATGACTAGAACACGTTCATGATAAAAAATAGGTATTTATGAGATTTGAATAAATTTAAAATGCAATTTTTATTCAATATTATGATGCAATTCGTAGCTTTTTAGAAACACAGCTCTGTTGCGAGCGCGGTCCGAGCCTTGTAACAATGGTGAGGGGCACGGGCGGCGGCGCTTTATCATTTTTAAGAGTATATTTCAGATTTGTCTTGTTTAATTTTTCTTCGTACTTATTATCTTAGTTGATGATAAAAAATAATAATCGCGCCTAGGGGTATTTTACGTCGGATACATGAATCACTGTGTATAAACAGTTGGAGATCAAACTTAAGAACATGCCTCCGAAAACTGTAGTATTAACGTAGTCATAAATAGCCCTTGTGACTACACAAAAGAAAAATGAGGCATTGTCACTGATCTAAAGATGAATCAGATAAAAGCTATGAGTTATATGGCTTTAGTCGCTATTTACGAAGGACCTAATTGAAAATGAAATGGCAAAAACATTATTTGCATTTTGTAAAGCAGACACAGAATGAAACGCTTTTAAGTAACGATGCTTACAAGAATCTAAAAAGTCTTCTAATGGACAATAAAGAAAATGCATTTCATTTAACCCTTATAAAAGATAAAAGCGTATGCTTAAATATTTTAGTAAAAAAAAAACAAAATTCCCACTGTAATTTTCCCTTAAAAAGCTAATCTTTATTTATTTGATAATCTCCCCTCCGAGTGGATGAAAAGGGAAAAAAGCATCATTAATTGTAAATTCATTTAGCTCTTGGAATTTCAACTTTAATATAATAATGTAAGGTTGATATTGTTTTGTAATTGATAATATTTTTGTCCTTGGTTAATGTAATCATTGCAAAGATCAAAGGAGCCTTTCCACAAATCAATCCTGTCTTACCTTTCCGTTCGCAACTATTGTTATCTCCGTTGTTGTTTATACCAGATTGAGTATAGGAGATGTTTAATTAAAGAAATGTGTTAGGATGAGAAAATGTGTACAGACGAAACCGGACCAAAATATCTGAGTCTTAAATAGCTACACATAATGTGTAAATATCTATAACAGCTACAAGTGTACTTCCTATTTCTTATATCATGAGAATTATGGGAGACGCACTAATGAATGGGGGATTTTACAAACATTCAAGTCACAAGCACAAAGTCGGACTGAGTCCCAGACCAAGGTATTAGCCTAGACCTCTCTATTTTTCTTTGTAGCCATTTTATAACCGATGGTAAAATGAGAAAACATAAAAGTAACTTAAAACTTTTATGTTTTGTCATTTTACCATCGTTACAACAAAAATGTGTACTTACAACAAAAATCTTAAAATTTCAGGACGGATAGCCGAGTAGCAGATGCGTGACGTGTCGCGGGTTCCATCCCCACGTAATACAACACTTGGAAGAAGCATTTTTGTGATCCGCAATTGCTTATTTCAAGACCGGGTGTCATATAAGACACCCGGTGGGATACAAGGATCGATTTCTGTTGGAGTGTTTCTTTTTTAACAACAATACATATAACTTCTGCTTGATGAACTATAATAATATTAATAGTTCATCAAGCTGAAGTCCAGTTATTTTACAATTTGAAAATAATATTTAATTGTTAAAAGTTGGTTATGACGATGCATACAAACTTTAGTTTCTTTATGTTTTACTTGCTTTACAAATACCCAAGAACGTCTAGTAAGTAATGCAACTTAGATTACAAAAAAACTGTATAACATTTTTCTTCCTCATTCATTTAATATTTCGCTCCATAACAACACCGAATTAACCACCTCGAAACTTTTACATAAACGTTATAAAAGTTTTTGGGTCTAACGCATTAAAATTTCTGAAAGTTCAAACATGACCCAGCAAATTGCTGACTCATAATTTATTACTTCGGGCTTAAAATTACGATACTTGTAACGCCATCTAGTTTTATATTTGTAAACGAAGTGGGATGTTAGGAATCTACTGAAGAGAAGCTGTGAGTTGCATGAAACTGTACGTAGGAACAGCATGAACTATGTAGTTCGGGGTTTTGTTCATAGATGGCAGTGTGAAAGTGAAATTGCGTTCTGTTTTTCAGGCATGAATGAATTCAGAATTAGTTCAATTTAAAAATATATTTAGTACCAGACGCTCAACATTTCTTTATTTCCAGCTTTAGTGTGTTGTAATAATTTAAATTGAGAGACAGCTGAAACTGTGAAACTAATCCAAAAAGTTCAATAGGAAAAGAAAACAATAACAAACGGACTTTATACACGAGAAACATTTGGCTTTTAAACAGCGGTAAAAATTCTGTTTGATTTAAACAATGATTATTATGTATTAACATTTTCTTTTTTTAAATAAAACATGTCAAAGACAACCTAATGCCTGAGTCATTCTCTAGCGGTCAACTATAATAAAATTAGCGTAAACTCCAATAACTTCTGTTCCATTTCTATCCGTTCGGCACTCAAAATCATAAAATTAAAACACGAATATCTATTACATCTTTCATAGCATTCCATCCCATTAAATTAAAACAGGTGTCAACAAATAATAACTTCAACGGTAATTTCGAAATATGAACAACGTAGAGCAATAGCATCCCTACTAATATTATAAATGCGAAAGTAACTCGGTCTGTCTGTCTGTCTTTTACGCTTTCACGTCTAAACCACTGAACTGATTTTAATGAAATAGATTTTAATTGGCACAGAGATAGAGTTGACCTTGAGAAAGAACATAGGACAGTTTTTATCCCGGACTTTTGAAGAGTTCTTTTGGAACCGTGATATAACCGACATCGACGCGGGCGAAGCCGCGGGCGAAAAGCTATACCTAATAATTCAAAAGTTATTTAAATAGGAACCAGGCCAGTATGAAATAACATTCAAATGTTTTGCAGAGAACATTTCCACGTACATTACGGCAGAGTAGTGTAGGAGCTCGACCTAAACATAATCGGTTTAAAAAGGACATAAAATCAAGAGCATGAGTAACGCGAGCGGAAATGAGGGGAATTCTAACGTCGACCGCTTTCAGCGCGTTATTGTGCTGTGCGTCAGGCGCGCGGTTGTTATACGCGAGCTTTTTATAATTTTTATTATATTTGTGCTCAGTTTAACTTGACACGTAAATATTAAACGTAGTTTTTTTTTAATATTGTTGTCGAATTTCTTAAATTATTATATATTTTTAAACTGATCCCACATTAAATATTTTAATCCTTGTGTCTCGTAAGATTTCACATGCTGAAAGACACCTAGACTGAAAACAAGCATTCATGGATCCCAAAAACGCTTGTCATACAAGGGGATCGATTGCTCTGTGGTTTTTGGCTTGGTGACATCAACCACTCAGTTATCCGTGCAGTACATATATAGGTCTTGCTTAAAATTATCAAAAACTGTGCTTTCTGTTCAACGGAAGCTTCGGTCTAGACGAATTTCAAAACGGAAATGTTAAGTTAATTTGAACGACACTAAAAGCAAGTCGCACGTTTGCACAAGCGACAGCCATGCAGTATACGCTACTAACAAAGAGAACATAAAAGTTCAAATTGATCATTGAAGTTAATTTCACATGAATATTATTAAAAAAAGTAGAAGCTTAATCCTTAATTATTTTCGGTTTAAATTACAAAAAGCGACATACTATTTTCGGTTTAAATTACAAAAAGCGACATACAATTATAGAAATCTTCAGTATTTGTGAAAGTATAGCCGTGCAATTCACGTTTTGTATTATTTCCCTATGTTCGAACAAAACAATCGCGTAAAACAAACCGAATCCTTGAATTCCGTGTAAAAGGAATATCTCTATCCCTTTCCGACGTATCAAAATAAACAGAGGCGGAGAAGTTTCACGAATACCGCGTAAATCGTTGTGCTTTTGTTGAAATCAAAGCGCTCCGCTTTGACGAGTCGGCTTTAGCATTAGGATGTTTAATTACTTTTAGTATTAAGTAGTGGGATTAACGGCCTAAACAAATAAACGAAATAAGGATGTTTTGATTTAGAATTTGGAAATAGAAGGATTGCTTTAAGTTGTGATGTGGATTCATTTTAATAGAATTTTTGATATAAATAAATCAAAAATTCTTCTTTGTCATTTGCTCTTAGACTAACTATATCGAAGAGTCCGTTGTTATTGGATGATAATAGCTCAAATAAGTTTGTTTTATTTTAACTAAACATCCCTTGCTTTATAATATAACCGAAGTTAATTCTAACACGAAATTTCTACAGACGATTTTATTCTCCAAATCAATACAAGTATTGGCGCTGTTGGAGACCAAAATCTTCAGGTACACGAGACTATAGTCCCCACGTATACGAAGTTCCTAAGAATAAAAATAGTTAAGCGGGTTAATATAGTACTTGGTAGTAATGAGCCATCAATGTGTTATTACATATAAACTGTGATTACTGAACCTAACATTATCGTTGGAAATCTGCCAATATTTTATAATGCATGGACGCTAGGAAACTATAGGCACCGTACGAACAGCGTTCCAATCTATTATTTCAATAATTATGACTCTCAGTTTAGAATACCGAGAAATTTGTATCACACTGAAATATAGCACTTCAATAAACAGTTGACAATCCTATAACTCTTAATTTTATGGAATTGACATTTGTAATAAGTCACGTGATTTAGATTTCGATAGGATAGGAGAAAAATGCGTGTTGACAATTGAACATCTACTAGATTAGGACCAACAATTGCGAATCATACAAATGTTTGCCATGGGCTTGAATCCTTGAGTGGAGACGGCGAATTGGCCAACGCAGTGACCAAGCTCACTCACCCAATGAACCGATAGCCTGGAATGCCTGGATAGCCAAACCAGCTACGGTTTGGATTGTATGTAAATGGTGGAACATCAGGTGATGTGGTGAAACTTGGGAGAGTCCTAAGTTCAAAAGTTTACTGCGATAGGCTTATTTTATTTGAGGCGACTTACATTCTATAAATACCCAAAGTAGCTACATTCCTAAATAATATTAATTTCAATTTTTATTCAACAGCCGATATAAATAAAGAAATAATTAATGTTTACTTGGATTTACCTTCAGGAACTTTTAATAAATGTTGGAGTTTTTGATGACGTCAGTCAAGAACTGTCCAAATTAATTAACGTTACTTCAAATTACTTCAGATGTTATTTCTACAACATTTATTTAGCGAAGTAAATGGGTTAATTAGTGGTTATTGTAGGCTAACTGCCAGGAAACCGTCACTTATATTTTTTTATAGGTTAAAACGGTTAATGTTTCTAAAGCACCCGTTATAGATTTTCTTGAAATAAAAACGAATTAGGTATTCGTTTGAATGGCAATTTGATTGTGGCCCGCAAAATAAATAGGCGAAGCAAAATTTCCATTGTGGCGCATTGGATTCTTTTACACGTGAGTATGCCTGATAGGTTGGCAGAGAGCAGGAGGTATATGAACTAGTAGTTGCTATATTTATTGTGCTACTCAGTATCATAGGGTATGATTTGTGTGTACTGCTAACATTATATGGATCAAGATCTGAAATAAAGTTAATTTCATTTCGTTAGACCGGTTTATAGTTAAAAATTGGTCTTACTATGAGCTCTTGCAGCGGAGTGTTGCCAAAGCGAGACTCCGCTACGCAAAGTCCAGAGCCGTCTTGTTCACACACTGACAATAGTCTTACACCTATACTCGCTCTTAAAGCAGAAACATAGACTTATACTGTTAGATAGATAGGAACCATCTCAACCTATTCTTTATCTCCAGACACTGTGCTACAAGTTTGATTATTTCCAGTACTGTCATACGTGCATCATAATGTACAATATTAGAACCTCTATTTTACATAGTCTTTTGTATTGCAAACTGATCTACTATCAGCATTCAGACACCAGTTTAGTTCACTAGGTCATCAAGATCGCATGGTATGACGTTCTCACAAATAACAGGATGTTAAAGATCATGGTTACACAGAATTTGCACAATAATAGTAAGGCAAATATATGATGATATGCGTAAGGCAGTGGCAGGTAGGGATTGGAGAAGGAGAGTTGAAGATGGTGGCCTGCTATGGGAGAGGCCTACATCAGCAGTGGACTGAGATATATGATATGATGATCAGAACTTCAGCAATACTCTGACTCTTTGCCTACCATTACAAACAGTTGTCATAGGCTTCCAGGGGGCAAGTTAAGAGATTCTCAATTTCTTTTGGCGCTTGCTTTACTTAGTACTTACCACCACTTCGAATCTCCGTGCTTAAGAAAATATGTTGCTAGCACTGATAGAAAGAAGTATCATCCAACAAGTCTCAAATTGAGTATGTCGATGAAATTTAAGACTTCGGTAAGGACGACAAGTGCGGGCTACTGGGTTTTAAGGAAATTACAAAATCATACCTAGTTATGAAATCAGAAGACCATTCAAATAATCACATCCTTGTAAACCGAGATGATATTTCTACTGGACTATTTATACAATTTTGTATCAACTTAGTTTGGAACAGATTGTGTACGGTAAAAAAAAACTAATTTTCAGTAGTTTAATTATTAAATAGTTCGTCTGAGATATTAGACCTACAGGATTGTTAAATTAAGAACCCTATTTAACAGGTATCTGCCCCACACAGTTAAGTATAATTAAATATTATTTTTGGACATTAAAAAACAGGATTAAAACAATAGTGTCGTACCCTAGCAGTCAACACGTCTACTGTTCATTGTTCACCGACTTTCTTTGTTCCTAGCGGCCTTTTGTTTGTAGGAAAATTACGTGAAAATTTCACTGGATCAGTGTACAGGTAATGCTAAAAGAACAACTCTTGGAAATGTCCTGATATGCGCTCCATATGTTCGACGTTTGCCAAAGACTGGTTCTTTTATGACGGTTTAGAGGTTAAAGGCAAAATAGTGGCTTGATTTTAGTTATCAATTAAGCTACGTTTGTTATGGTCGAACCGTGAATGGGTGACCATGCATATCATAACAAGTTCTTCCGTGGTTTTGGAAAGCGGTATTTTCTTAGTTACGGGTACTTAGATGCTTGAACGTCTGACAACCGACTTGATGAGGTCAGACTGGCATTCTCTCTTTGTAAAACACTGGTACTTAGCTACATCCAGTTAGACTGCTAGCCGACCCCAACTTAATTAGAAAAAGGCTAGACTAATGATAGAGACTAGATATATGCACATCAGATAATCTTATTCCGCGATCAGTCTCAAAAGCATACACTGCATCCAGAAAAATAACATCAAGACCCAAAATAAGTATTGAAATATGTGGATGACTCTAATTTAATGTCTGCATCTTACTGGGATCGAATTGATCGAACCAGTGGATTATACGAATACACCAAATTGTTCAACGGTCCATCGGGATTAGTAACTCCTTCACTAGTTCCTACATCCCATTTAAATCCAATTCTAATGTTGGAAACTTTAGCTCAGTGTAGGCAAATTCAAACAAAGGTCAGAACAAAATGGAAATTTCTTAGAAAACTTTTGAACAAAACGAAACTTCTACTTTACATCTTTTACAGCCAGTTTGTCGGGTTACGTCTGGATTTGACGTTTTTATCTTTAAAAGCAAATTTAGACCTTACGACTTCGAAAATAAAGTTCAGTATAGAATGATGATTTTTTTAGTAATCCTACTTTTTACCGTTTGAGATTTTATCGAGTTCCTTATTACAAAGGTATTATGTTGAAGGATTCTTTCGTGTAGTAGTCCTAATGTTTGATAAGTCGAGGCAATGTTCCGTATTTATGTTACGTGGCGCATGTCGTGATCTACAAATGAAATTCTTTTATACACGCCCTTGTTATCCGACATTCGGTCATATTTATTTATTTGATAAACTCGATTTTGATCTTTTGCAGTTTTTTTTTTAATGTGATCTCCTTTACTCATTCTTTCATAAATGCATATCCAGCATTACTATAATGTTCATCGGACAATAGACTTTTAAAGCCATTTATAAGTTTTTTTTGCATATTTTCTCTGTATATGATTTGCTTGATTCTTTATCAAAGTAACGATTAATACTACATCGTTTTAAAAGTTCTCAAACACCATGAACAATTTTTCACACCGTCGAAAAGTAACGCAGTTCTTTCGTATTCAAAATCGTATAAAAACCTCGTAAAAGTTGTAAATACGTGACATTACGTCCTACCCTACAGGCCTATTATAACCCGTGTCAGCTGCGAACCAATTTCATGCGTCTATTTCTAACACTTCCGTCGCGTACTGTCCAAATTCTTTGGTTATAAATAAATATTTGGAACCATTCGGGCCGGCGTAAACTAAACTTAGTTAAGAATGTTTCAAGTTTTGTTCGAGTGATACAGGGATTTGTTACTGGGGCCGGAAAAGTGTTGTCTTATTTAAAAGAGGTCTGTTATGAAGATGATTATGATAAGAGTTTTTGGTTGATGACTTTATTTTAATTTATTCGGTATATTTTTTATTGGGATACGATTTAAGTAGTAATACTGTAGCCAGTTAATTTTTTAAGACTATATTTTGTTATAAATACTTATTATTTGATATTTCAACATAATTTCATGTTTAAGTCCTACGTCGGGATAGATCATCTCACTTACAAGGCGGGAGAATTGATTTTATTATTGTTAAATGTTGCGACGTCTTTTTAAATAAACCTGGAATTATTCACCACTACTACCTACTATCTAAAGTCCAAAGCTCCGATACTTTACACGTAGCTTGGAATTCTCATATAAACAGAGATGATACCATCACAAGTGGAGCAAAACTTTGTTGAAACATCCCACCCAAGTGTGTCACAGAGAATATTCTGTTACCATCTGTGAATGAGTTCTGGAGCTAAGATAATTATGTTTGAATGTAGGCTAGCAGCTTTAAATATCTAGATTTTGATAGCAACTATCGTGAGTGTTATTCATTATTAAATGATGTTGGGTTCGAAACTAGTCGGGCAATCCCGATAAATACAAGTGAGTAAACCGTTGCATAATTGAATAGCTAGATATCTGTCTAAATAATTTATTAAGTAAAGAAACATACATTTCCATAATTTCCTTTAGTTAACGATTGAAAATCAAAAACAAAAATGCAATGGAGAAATTTGAGTCACCGGTCCTTAACAGCTGAGCTTATGCTATCAAATCATCTTATGCAAATAAAATGATTCGATTTTATTTAAGTCCCAAATGACGCTAAATATGTATTGAAATGTAATACTAACCCGCTTAAAAATACTTCTAAAATAGGTAAAACAAAAAGTAAATATCTGACCGTAAGCAAAATACTAACGTCATCCAAGGACGGTGAAGGTTATTCTGATGGCGTTATAATTTAAAGAGATCAAAAACCAAAAAAAAATATATTTAAAAATAAAGTAATTTCAAGTACCATCCACTACTCACTTAAGCATTTCTGAAAACGAATCAAGCATCGCCCTACTTCCATTAAAAGTATGTTTGCTGATTGTGTACGCGCTATTTCAGTAGTTTCAACCGGCATCTACCATGATTGACATATATTTACTCATACGTTTTCGTGATGGCGCCAAAGTTATTTTAATCTGTGGAATAACCTGTATTAGTTTTGTGAGCGAATGTTTCTGGGTTGATGCGGTGAAGAAATTTTAGCGTTAAATTGTACGTAGTACATTACAGAATTTATCGTCTTTATAAACATTTTATGTTCTGGTAACATGATAATTTCTGTTTACTTTTGATTATGAGTCACTAGACCGAAAACTTTTGAAATAATTGTAGCATTCAAATTTTTATGAAAATCGTCTCAAATATAAATTGCCGTACCTAAAACAAATCCTCAGTTTATATTTAGGCGAAATAGTTAATTTCAAGCCTTTTGTCTGGTTCTATATGCAACTTTCAAGTTTCTCCACACTTGATGAAAACATTGGATCTTGTTTACATTCTAACCGCCTATGATCATCCCAAGATATTTCGAAACAGCCGAAATGCATTCCAAACATTTGCATATAGAAGTTACGCATGCACTGGAAAACATCGTTGAATGAAAATTTATGTCGTGTGACGCTTGTCATAACAAGAAGATCAAAGCTTAGTAAGTAATGGATGATACATCACTATTAGCAAGAACATACTTACCATAACTTAGCCAAGCAATGATTAATATAATACAAACAAAACCAGTCAAGTACTAGGCTCAAGACACTAAGTGTTCCGTACGAACTACGGCTAGAGAAAAACGAGTTTCTCATAAAATAGTCAATCATCAAATTTGTGACCGTGCTAAACCTTGTTCTACTCTATTTAAATTATTTTTAGTTATAACGGCTATAGAAATACACTATCTGTAAACACAGACCAATCACGGTTTGTTGTTTAAGTAAATTTCAACAAAATTAAAAGTAAATAGAAAGAGAACTTCAAGATTTTTGAGATTCTTCTAAACAAAACATTATAACAGCGTATTAATTCGTGTCAAAAATGCAAGGACAGCCACTTGAATTAAAATAGCCACGGTCAGGTATTTTGGTGTCAAAATCAGCATTTTCATTTGAAGGAAATAATGATCGTATAAGGACAAGCATGGACCCTCTAATCTCTAGTAATTTCTTCATGCCCATCTTTGACTTCATCTCCATCCTACAAGTATACCTTTAGTATTTATATTTAGAGTGCATTCACCACAAATAGTTGAGCACCATGTTTACAAGCTCCAACGGTGCACAGTATTGAGTAATATTTCTACAGCGTTCGAACGTTCGAACTGCACGATCAAAGAGCTGTCCATATGTAATGATGGGAATACTATTAACTGAGTCAAAATGTTGTGTACATTTTGCTGTATTACTAACAATGACAGTGATTGGTTGCTTTTTAACAGCAAGTACATTATTGAAAGTTATTGTTTTGACAACAATTGGTGCATTGTTTATAGCAGTTCTGTCTCTTCAGTAACTGACATACCTGGAAACGTCTATGATAAAAGACTTTAGGAATGATGAAAACTGGTCAAGTGTGAGTCCTTTCTGGGCCACCACAGGTATAATAAGGTATAGCTTAATAAGAATTCTTGACAGAAGGACGTATAGATAGATAAACGGACAGACGGCTAAACAGTGGCCTTACTTCAGGGTAACTGCTGTTTTTCGGTTTCTACGAAACCCTAAAATTAGGTAGTTTATTTATTTGTTATGTATTTTGTAAGGAAACATATTTCCAGGTTAAAAAAATACTAGGCCTTATGGGATTTGCAGAAGAACATCGTTCACCAATATAACAAAAAAAAAAAACAAGACATCGTTCTCGACTTAAAACAGTCAAGTGGAAAAGCATGAAAATTTCCTGTACTAAGCTGTCCTTGAAAGACTCCAAAGAAACTTCAAGTAAACGGTGATTATGTTTTCTGATGGATATGATACTATTAAGCATACTTGAAAACTTTTGGGCGCTCATTTCTGGCGCTAAATAGGCAATCCAACTTTTTGATGAACACTCCATTTATTAAGACCTGTTTTCTATTAGATTCCACTTGCTTTTGAAACGACTATTTTATGATGTTTCAAAACAGCCCTTTTGATTTTGTATTTGGGTTCTTAAAGGTAGTTAAGAAATCAAAATTGAAAAAAAAAATTTTTTTAACACATTTTGTAGAAAAAAATTCTTTTCTACATACAATTATAATCGAATGGAAGCAGAACCTGTCTCCCAGAACAAAGTATTTTCAAAGAGAACACAATTTAAATACAAAAGAGACATATTTTAAAATGTTTTAAATTATTATTTATTGTGTACGAGTATGAAAATGTTAGGCCAATCAAATAATTCTATGATTCATTTCTGGAATCCTAAAAATTTTAACACGCCTGCCAAATCTTTTGAAGTTAGTATTTTGTTGTTTATTGTATTTTTTTAGGATTCCCATTGACGCCATTAAATATCAATGTTATCTTCCAGATATTATTCACGTGGTTACGTGGCGTCCGAGGTTAATTTTAAAAATAGTTAATGTTTTGTTTGCTTCGCTATACATACACACATAACAACTATCTCTACAGATTTCTTCATGAAAACATGTTGTGTAGATTTTGAAGATCATCCTCAATTTATTCATTTTACTTATCGTGAGTTTCGAATACCTATTTGAAATATAGACTCAAATTAATGCATTTGACCGGTTATTACGTAATGCGTTAACCGGATAATTACTGAGATACAGACTGGTGACAGAGATGCCAACAGTGGAGACTAAAAGACAGGATCGCGAACGGTACGCTAGTGGTTTTAGGCAGGAAAGCCTAAAAAAATCTTGGGGTACAAATCTATCCAAGAAGGTCCAAAAGTGGTCCAAATCTGGTTCCTCAAATTACTAATCTTCCATAAGACAAACGACAGCGCTTATAATATACTGTTCTCATTATTTAATGATTCATCTGAACAATTCGAAGATTGCTGCGTGGCTGCCAATTCATGTGATAGTACGAGGATTGTACTATTGCCAATAGGCGCTTCGATATTAGATCGATTGTATTCAGTTGTTTTCAGTAGCGTTGTTGGGTAATCAATGATTTGATTTTTGGTTTCAATGACCTGGTTGCCTGAATTTGTAAGAATACATTCTGGGGTAAATTTAAACGAAGTAAAGTTTTTTTGGTGGTCTATTATAAAGTGGTTGCTATTAAATAAATAAGCGATTAAGTAAGAGTCGGACTCACGAGTATGTAGTTTCCAAAAAAATCCCTTGGTTCTGTCAAAAAAAATTGGTTGAGTGACAATTATATATTATGTACTTGCCAGTCTTTATACCCGTAACAACTATTTATCCATTAAGCTAGGTCTATATTTCTATTTTTGTTAAAGAACTGAAATATATCATAGTGAAAAACTCGATGAACTCGATGACTCGTGAAAGACTCGAGATCCAACCAGGTGACAGACAGACAGACTGTAAAAATACCTAAAAATGGGATTCTATATAAGAAATATATAATATTCTTTAACAAATAAATAATTCACAAAACAAATATCGGAAACAAGAGATTTGATGAAGAATATTTATGATGTCGACATACTTTGTTCCATGTCAGTTCTGAGGCATGAAAAATGAGTTCCAACACCTACGTTAGTATTATTATTGCTTTGAGTTTCGAATGCGGTGACTCTATAACGTTATGTATGTAATTTCCTACATAAAAACGATGTGCTGTAGAAACTTCGTAATAATCTTCTATCATTAGTGTGAGTTTGTGTAATAATCTTGTTCTTCGTAATAATGTTGGTTTGTCATATCGTGTGCCGCTCAATCAAGTTCACTATCGGAATTGGTTTCAAATGGTCAGAAAAGCAACCAGTTTTCACGAGCGTTGTGGTTTACGAGATCCAAAAATAATGTACCTGCCTAATGCATATTTGTAAATCAACAAACTAATGACAACTATTAAATAAAATTGTTTTCACAAAAATGAAAACAATTTTATTTAACTTCTAGTCTACGGGGTTGATCTAATCTCTAGTAGGAAAGGGACGGGTGAAGCACCCTGGTGACGTTAGCCGCTAAGAGTAGACTTCTCCCCAGGGTGATTTCTCCGTATAAAAAGGCCCTCTAGTGCAATCCATAATATTGAATAAGCCACCTTACCTCGATATGGAACGTAAATGTTCAAATACAAGCAGTCTTCAGACTCATTGGTGAGGAATGTCTTCAACTGGTTCAAGTAGTGTTGTCGCCCCGAAGACGGCGGGTTCCCCTTCTTGATGTGGGGTAATGATTGGGGGCACACGGGGGCAAATCGTGTGGCCATCTTCATGCCCGGCCATGGAGGGGCACTGACTGAAACAAACGCAGTTATGATAAAAGATGAAGCATATAGATTTTACCAAATTCTTTGCGGGATTTTGGGTTACTGCGGTTGGTATTTCCTGTTGCTGTATGCTTATCGTGTTTTATTTTTCTGTTGATATTTTTCTCTGTCTTTAAATTGTAGTACTTATTCAAGTTCATTTGATTTCATTTGCATTTTTAAAAGATAATTTTTGAATCGTTTCATGCATGTGTTTATTTTACATCAAAACTGGTTTTCAGTGTCTTGAATCCAAAGAATTAATCTTACATTTTAAATGATAAAATTATTTTAAAATAAATGTCATTCTAAAGACCAAAAACTTGTAACTTATACAAGCAATCGTAAAGAAGTGGTAAGATTTCTTAGAAATAAAATACAAATATTGACGAAAAAAACTAACATTAATGCCTACATTATGACTCTCTTAATTTGGAAACAATTTGATAGCGCGCAAGCTACTCATAGGGATATTTTATAGTTTTCGGTTAACCAAAACATCAAAATATGAATCAGCGTTATTTCCATCCAATTCTTAGTAACAATCGTTAAAGTTTTGACCAATGATTGGCGTGTTTATAAAGATATAACAGATTTCTTAGAATATTACACTTAAAAGTGTTTCTGAAATTATTCTTTCAAATTACAAATCTGACCAAGCGAATTTGATCTCGTCAAGTTACACAAGAAGACTTTAAAAGCACAAATTAAGCGACTGTAACAATGATGGGCTTTATGAACTCAAAAATTGATTCAATATTGGCAGAAACATTTGTAGATCACACCAATATTTTTTTCTCAGAGAGAGATTTGACTATTTTTGATTCATTTTGTTTAAGACATATTTTGCTTTTGATTATGTTAAAAGTATTGCAATGGCTTACAATCTTGGACGTTTTCTTACTGTTTTTTACAGTACACGCACTTTTACAGATGGCCACTTCTCTACTTACATAAATGATAAATGATCGGTATAAATGATGACTTGTATAAATGATCGGGGAATTTTTTTTTTTGTAAATAATAATATCAGTTTGAATACAAAACTTTCAAACAGCATTTTATTACACCTTCAAAAGTAAACCCAGTTAAACGGTGCATAAATTGTTAGGTCCTGAACTAGGAACGGAAAGGAAAATGTTTGTTGTGCACACAAGAATAGCTAGTGTTTGTATAAAACGTGTTTGTGTGTGTTTGTTCTTCTATGTTTAAAACCAACACACGATGCTGGAGCGGGCGTTTTGTGATGGGTTTTAAAACTTATATTCCTGATATTAGTATTAATATCCTGATAAACAAACTAAGATCTATTGGAGCTTAATTAATATTTATTAAAAAAAGCAACATCTATGATGTCAAATTGCCTTTTAATGGCACTTTATTAGAACACTAGCTGTTGCCCGCGACTTCGTCCGCGTGGTTAGAAGATATAAGTTATGATTTATATCTGCCCTGCTTTTTCCACATTTTCCATTGTACTGTCTTGTCATTGTAATACCTTCCTCGATGAATGGTCTATTCAACACAAAAATAATTTTTCAATTTGTACCAGTCGTTCCTGAGATTAGCGCGTTTAAACAAACAAACGAACAAACTCTTCAGCTTTATATATTAGTATACAGTATAGATTTGCCTAATATTTTCATTTAATCTTTAAATTGGGCAAATGATTCTAAAACTAATTAATAGGTGAGCAGTATTACAGTAGTATTGATATAAGAATTGTTGTTGTGCGACCGACATGTCACTATACGCAGAGTATTACACTGTCATGCTTCCACAATAGCTTAGAAAACCGGGAAAGTTAAAAACAAATTGCAATTGATCGACTTTCGAATTCGATTCGATCACAGGTTAATCTATGCTTGACGCGGTTGGTCCGTAGATGGGTGACCATCTTTGTCATAACGAGTTCCTCCGTGTTTCGGAAGGCACGTTAAATTGTGGGTCCCGGCTGTTATTCCTACATCTTTGACAGTCGTTACAGGTAGTCAGAAGCTTGAAAAAGTCTGACAGCGAGTCTAACCAAGGGGTATCGTGTTGCCCAGGTAACTGGTTAAGGAGGTCATATAGGCAGTCGCTCCTTGTAAAACACTGGTAATGAGCTGAAACCGGTTAGACTGGTAGCCGACCCCATCATAGTTTGGAAAAGGCTAGGCCAATGAATGTAATAGCTCACTGTAGAGTGTGGCTTTTGCACTATAGTAAAACAATTTTGGACTGGTGAATGTTATACGTCAAAACACCAACGATCTTTGTGTAGTCCGTTTTCGATTACCACCAAAGACCAGACAAAGCAAATGTTTGTGTGATCCATAAATGCTTGTTATAACGACGAGTGTCTTTGTGCATGGTATACGCCTGTTTGTGAACTCCCGACGCAAGGATATAGGAGCGATTTATTTAATAAAGACGTGAGAGAAAAATATCGTTTTGATTTTAAAACAGATTGAGTATTAACGAGATACGGGATCTATTCGTAAACATTACTCAGTTATTTTTATGAAGTTTGTTACGGTAACAGCTGTGGCCCAATGAGCTAGCCTTTAAAGGATAAAGGTTGATGCGTAGGTGTTTGTTCGTAACATAACAATGTTGATTGATCTCCATGGTAATTATTAATCTTTTCTTTGTATGCATTTTTCCCTCATAAAAGTAGTGAATCCAATATGTGATATTTTCACATCAGCTACTATAGCAAGACTCATTCCCGTGCAAGTAATAGCTTTGTATGTATTTTTTACCTAAAGAGCGAGGTTAGGCCTTTGGTGATGTGTGATGAAGTGATGAATGTAAACGAGGAAAAAATCAGGTAATAATATTGATGAAAATTTATCGACGCCGTCTCCTAGTCTATATTAGCAAATTGCTAAATCCTTTCACATTTTTCTTTGTACTTAATTCTGTTTTTCCTAAATGAAAATTACCTGGTGGCATAAATCTGAGGTGTCCGGTAGGGGGCGCTGCATACGGTATGCCGAGAAACATCTCCACATACTGCAGATCGTATTGCCGGCTTGGTTTCACAATCAGGCCCCTCAGAGCGCCTTGCCTAAGGTGGTATTCCCTAGTTAATCGCTTCCCTCCATCGTCATTCGGAAAATTTCGGCTATCTCCGTACACATTCGCAGCACCTTCGTTCGCCATCGGCAATAGGAGCGAGATGAATATACAAATAAACATATTGTGATTTATAAACGAAGTTGCGTGCCGGTTAGTGGCCATTTTGTTTATGAGCATCGGTTTGCTCGTTTTATGCTTGGAGTGCTCGAAATAGGTGGAGTTTTATTGTTTGTTTGCACTCTGCATCAAAAGTCCACTGTTCACTGTTACTGTTGTATTTTAATTTCGCTTATGTCTATTTAACCATCGTTTCTAAAATAGCACAACACTAAAAAAAACTCAAATAAATTTAAAAATGAAAATTTTGGATTTGTAAAAAAAACATTATCACAGATTTTCTGATCGCTAGGAAAAACAAAGTATGTAAAATATTGTGACGATCTATTTTTGTTTCGCGATATTTTTTAACGATCGATAAACGGCGTTTGCGCGTTCGCGGCGCGTGATTCCAACTGGATGGCTTCCAAAGTTGTCCCCGCGAGTCTCTAATACCGAAATACTACGGCATCTGAAGCAGAGGGGATGTGCATTGCTGAGATTGTTTCTAAAGATGCGAACATTCCTCGCACTGGATTTTCTTTTGTGTCAATCTGGATTTAGTTTTGGAAACAATTGCATCGACTGCCAGACTCCAATTTATATTGGAATACAAAGTGGTTTTATGTGTCAAAAGAATCAAATTTCGTTTTGTCATTCTTGGGATTTTCTTTGATTTTAGTTTTCGTTTAACTAAAAGTGTCATTTTTATTAAAATAACAAACGAATGTTTATTTTAATAAAATGTCACCTTTTTAGCTTACAATAATTTTGCGATAATTTGACAAAAAAAAGTGAACGTTAAAAAATTACAATACTTATAAGTGTTTTCTTAGAATAACTATTTCATTTATCAAGGGACTAATGAAACAAAATTAATACGTTACGTAAAATAAAGGTTATTTTGGTTAGCGTTAACTTTTTAATCGCTAAAATTATTTGAAAGTTATTTCCTAATATAATTTTTAAAAACTCTATAGCATTAACGATTGCATTTATTACCGTACCACCTAAATTCACAAAAATATTATTCATTAACCACAAAAACAACACATTTATCAATCCGAATCACATTAAAAAATTATCACTTCTTTACTCACAAAAACAACTCCACAACACAAAAAATATTCAACAAATACCAAAAAAAAAAACAAACGATCTATCCCAAGATTAATCCCTTAGGAGCATCTCGTGTGCACCGGCACCTCTCATCGTCGCACGCGCTTCATTATAACCGTTGGACTAACACTGATCTATTTACGTTGCAGCACGTGGCATTCCGGATAATGACCGGCCAGGAAGGAAACAATGCTTTTGATCCGGATGTTTCGACATCCACGGATATTTAAAAAAAAAGTATTTGTATACGTAAGTTGGTTTTTAAAACTTCGTACCTCATAGCATAAAAACGGACCCCTATTACTGAGATTTTGCTGTCTGGCCGTCCGTCTTAACACTGTATCTCATGAACCATGATAACTAAAGAAATGTCCAAAGACGATGTGTGAGATGATTTCCGCTAGAATAGAAATTATATAAAATAGAAATTATCATTCATAAAATTGACAGGCGGGGCTTTCTACTGCAAAAATGACGAAATGGCACTTGTCAGAAAGAAGAAAAGTTTTAATCGCTTTTTGCTAATACGATGTATCTAATTTTGTTTAGTACTATAGTCGATAAATAAAACCAAGCCAAAAATATTCAACTTGTATTGCTTTGCTATAAATATTTCCCCACTATACGAATTAATATCAAAATCAAACTTCTTAAAATATAGTATTTTTTTCCCTATTTGCAAGAGTAGTTTATATGTATTTCACATTGAAATTGTTAGTTATTCGTTCAGGAACGCGAATAGGATTTTTCAGTAAGCTTACGTTTCTAGAAAATATTTTATTTTGATGATATCAAAGCTTTGCTTTGGTTTTGGAAAAATAAAATCGCTTCATGTTAACTGACTAGGTTTTTTTTATATTGTTTTTATAGCATCCACTTTTAGTCAAAACGGTTTCAGCTGAATACCCATATTTAAAATAGAATGCTTACAATGAAACACAACAATTACAACGCAGAAGTTGTTCGATCACAGGTTAAGCTGCACTTATTACGGTCGGTTCTTGGATGGGTGACCATCTATATTGAAACGAAGTTTTCGGTTTCTTGTCTGTTACTTAAACAAGCAAAAAACTGAAAAATATGTTTGCTTGAAAAACTTTGTGTTAACAATTTTCAACTAGGTACTTATTTACAATTATTTTGGTTTGATCACATCTAAAAACCCAAATATTTAATCTACCATTTTCGCTCAGCTTAGAATAAATTGTCAAAGAATACAATTTACCAGATACTTCATAATACAAATGTTTGAATGTATACGACCACATGACAAAAACAGTACAGGAATTATATGTTGACGGGCCTGTTGGTCTAGTGGTTAGTGACCCTGACGGCTATACCGGAGGTCGCGGGTTCGATTCCCGCCCAGGACAAATGTTGTGTGATGAGCATGATCATTTGTTCTGGTGTCTGGGTGTAATTTATCTATAATATGTATGTATTAAGAAATATATAAGTAATTTTATCAGTTGTCTGGTTACCATAACACAAGCTCTGCTTAGCTTGGGATCTAATTATGAAAAAACTACATTATCTAAACTTTAAACAAAATCCCTTAGATTGATTTGACGTTTCTTCTTAGGGTAGCCAGTCAGAAAAAGTTGAGTATGTCTAACTTAAAATATCACAGGTTAATTTCAAAATATGTGGTTTTATTTCATATTTACATCATTTTCATCAATTGTAGTGGGACTTTACATGATATACCTTAAAATAATGTTATGTAACTAAAACAGTATACAATTAATTTATTAGTGTACAATGTATACATTGTTAATTAACTTGTTCATAATCTATGAAATTTCTATTAGCTACACGCTGATTCTGTGTGAATATTATTAATAATTATTTAACACAACATTCATTGTTTATCTTGTATTCAATAATCTATCAGGGGATAAAATAATATTATTCGTAAACTTCATCAAAACACTGTTTTAGCAATGACATTTTATAGTTCATAAATGTTTTGTTTTTCTTTATTGTAGATTCACACTGTAATTAATTCTAGTTCTATATTTAACGAGTCTCGTTATAACCGTAAGGAAAGTAAAAAAAACAACAATTAAATTACATCAAAAGAGTTTTTATATGCGTAAATGTAACAGGCAGATTGCAAAGAAAAGAGAGGTTTGGAAGAGAAAGGGGGAGGTCTTTGCCCAGCTGTGGGATCAAAAACAGGCTATATAAAAATTTTAAAAAAGGTTATCAACCCATCGAAGTGAATGATCAAACAAGTTTTAGTAACGCCAAAAACTAAGTTCTTGTCTAACTTCTTGTCTCGGGGCTCTTCAAATAAAATGTTCAAAATGTCATCTCTACATTTTACTTGATCATTGTCAGTCGCCGACGGCCATCTTGGGCCGCGATACGTATTTCTAGGAAAGCCGAAGATAAATCGTCTAGTTTCTTCACCAATTACGGCATTAATTTTATGTTTATTTTAAGTGCTGCGATTATTCATGAGTAGAATATACGGAGATGATTGTTCGTTGCTGTTTTTGTAGCTGAAATCGTTTATTTGAATTAATGTGTTGAAAAAGAAAACATTTATGTGTTTTTTAGTTGTGATTGTGATTTGAAGATAGGTTTAATTCCTTTTTAAAATCTAATTTCACAAATTTCTTTGTCTGTTAAAATATTGCAATTTACGCACTTCTCTGTTTTCAAATGAGCTAAATTTTTTCATAAATGTGTGTGCATCGCGTGGCAATGCAAGATGGATCTGATGATAGAGTTAGCAAGTAGCTGTCGAAGCTCAGCAATAAAGTAACACATCGTTATCGAACTTGGGCTCGTTTCATTTGTTTCCACGAGAACTTTGATGCCAAAAGACGATACAAAGTAAAAAAAGTTTTAAGCGAATATTTGTATGCCAAGTGAGGCGAAACATAGTGAGACTTTTTTTTTATTAAGAGCTTTTATATGTGTTACCTATGTTTAAACAAATAAATTTATGCTATTCTATTCTATTATAAAAACTAATATAAATTTCTTCTTTTTCACTTGTATATTACCTCCACAGTTGTAGTAAACCAATCAGACCAATAATAAAAGAGATTTCTCTACTGTTATTTGCCCTTTTTTCTACTTCATACCAATGTAATCATTATTGGTCCAAACGCGTACATTTACATGTGTGACACATTATTTCAAACAAAAAAAACACACTCAACAACAACTAAAATTCTATGCCCGTCTTGTATTGACTAGAAAGCCACACAGTACTAGAATATTTGACAACACTATTCGGTTCAGATATTATTAGAATTTTTCACAGACTAAAAATAATTAGACAGTAATAAAATCACATTCAATTTAAATATAATTTTATAATTTAATAATTTGTATGGCACCAATCGTTTACAATAAGATACCAAAACCAATAAGAGACTTAAATGATAAATTATTCAAAAAAAGGCTTAAAATGTACCTAGTTAGTAAATGTTATTATAGCATTAACGATTTTTTAACAGAGAAATGTTATTAAGGAGATAATTTTACTATTGTTTCTAACAAATTTTGTTCCTTTATTGTGTTTACTAGCTGTTGCCCGCGACTTTGTCTGCGTGTCTCTCAAGATGTGAAAAACTATGAAGTTTAATAATAACGATCATAGCGAAAATGTAATGCAATATTGAAAATGAAACACTTTTTTTATATTTCAAGCTTGTTTTTTTATTTCTAAATTATAATGAATCTTGTGCGGCCCAAAAACTATCAAATGTTTGAATCAAACACATTTCATCGTTTACGATACTATCCTGGTGTCAAATATTTCACAGCTGTTTTAATGACTTTTTCTTATTTAATCCCAAAAAGAGGGGTTTATAACTTTGACATATCTGCCTGCCTGTCTGTCTGTGACATTATATCTTCCGAACGAATTGAACTATTTTAATTTAAACGTGAATTATGTGCGAGTGTTCGTTTAGACATGTTTGACAAATCGAGCCGTTTAAAAATGAGGGAGGGGGGGGGTGCAAGTAGGAAAAAATAACAGAAGGTATAACTCAGTCTTAGCACTTCTGCTAAAAATGTTTTACTTTCGAAATTTTCCATTTACTAATTGGGATGATTTTCAAGCACGTCTGTTCTTGGGCCGGCCTACACCTGAAATTGCTAGACGGATTATGACAGTGATTATGAGTTATCATAAAATTATTATTGTACTGTAACCAAAGAAGTAAACCAGAACGATATTACTGAGGCCCTGGTGTCCGTTTGTCTGTCTGTCACCTGGCTGTTTCTCAGGAACAGTGATAGCCAGACAGTTGTTATTTTCACACACGATGTTTTCTGACGCTATAAAGAAGATGTCAAATTATTTTTGTGGACGGAGCTGGTGAAGTGAGAGTCGGGCTCGGTAACTGTGGATTTTACATAGTGTCATAAGATATAAGATTTTGCAAAATTGTACCCAGATAAACGGTTTCCTGAAACACGTTATGTTTGATTGTCCTCTTAATATTAAAACTGATCTTCCTCACAAACATTTGGTGTTTTGATCATGATTTGCCTTTAAATTGCTGATAAATAAATAGCGTGATAATAAAAAAAATATCAGTCACCCCTTTTTTTTAAATTGACAATGACAAAAGTCTAAAGTATAGGATATCTGTTATTTGTGATGTTAGGACAAAGCAAAATATGAACATAAAAGTGACTTCATGTGCATGAGTTCTATTTACTGTACCAATTTAAAAAGAAAAATTACGTATTTTATTCGTTAACATACCTGAGGATCATTAAAGTAAAATACCTACCGTCATCCCTACTGCATAAATGGAACTTAAATAAAGACTGGTTATGAGGTTACGCTGTCGATACCGACAGCCAAAATGAATTTTCCAGACATTGTATGACGGATGTAAGTGCTGATAGCTACACGCTATTATCAGCCCTATTGGGGAAATTTCCAAAAATATGTTCCTAATCCTCGTCGGCTTAGGGATCTCAGAGACTTATTCAGTCTCGTTCCTTCCCCTGTTTTTACCAGGCTACGAAAGAAGAAAATTTTAACTCAGTAGAGAATACAATAAATTGTTAAAGGATTTTTTGGAAGGACCACGTGTGCGGTCTCTATAATAGCAGATGTAGACCGATCAAATCGTTAAAATATTGAAAAATCCCAGGTATCAGTAGACATTATTCTATCAATAGATACATAATGTATATTCATTGATAGCTTTGGTCTTATAGTTCTTTCACATTGCATACCTATTATGCAGTTTTTATGCAAGATTTCTGGGCTTTTTTATCGGAAATACTTTCCGAAAAATTTAAGAAAAAAAAATTGTTGCTGGTTGTTACAGATGAACCAAGGTAATAATTAACTGTGTCGTTCAGTAATTTTTTTTATGCATAATTATAGATGAGATCAATGTGAACTACATGCAACTTTGGGTTGAGTGTCACTACGAATGTTTTGATCTTGAAGTAGCATCGCCAACATTACCGAGCTAAAAACATAGGTATATACTCCTATCGTAAATAAATACAAATTATATTACGGCATTCCACATTTGAACTTGAGTAATTTTAGTACATCAATAAAAATAAAAAGAATTTAAGTTCCTTTCTTTCAAGAATGTACTGATTACCGTAACAATTGCATAAAAAAAACTTATTAGTTTATGTTTCTTTTATTTTACTTATGAAATAGTCGCGGTAGGCCTATATCAGACTTGAAAAAGAATAAAATGACTAATTTTGTGAATATGATTTATTTTCGAAAAATCCTATTACTGCTCTGCCAAAAGTCTTAAGATAAATAACGTGATGTTTTTTTGTGTAAATTGATGACCGTGCTGCTTACTACTCAATGGGTTGAAAATACACCTCATAATTGTATTACACGATGTTACGGGTGAGTCCAAAAATTTAAAACTTTACTGCTCATGCCCCGTGCATAGTAGCGTTATGGTTTTTGTATATTTGTTGTATCATGTGTACGATAAGGTTCATGCAAAATTTGAACGAAATATATTCAGTAGTTTATGAGATAATTTGATATTTGTTTATAAATATAAAAGGCTCCTGCTCACCCCCTGTAACGAAAAGCGGGATAATAAGTAAAAAGTATGTTGACCGGACCTCTTGTTGATATTCTCTGAAAATTTGAATCAAATCTATCCAGTACTTTCCGAGATCTTTCCGGACATACATACAGACAAACAGACAAACAGACAAAAATTCTAAAAATCATATTTTCGGCATCGGAATCGATCGTAGACCACCCTGCAATTATTCTTTTTTTTAAATATTCAATGTACAGTTTTCACTTTTCTACAATTTTATTATATGTATAGATTAGTGATTTTTATTTTAGTTAAGTACTTTTATTTAATTTGTTAATTCATTGTGATTGCACTTATACCAATAATGTACACCCTCTGGGTATGTTACGGAGATCCTTTTTTATGTACACTACCACCTGTTATTTTTTTTTTTTTGTTATACCTGTAACAACATTAAATAAATATTCTATTCTATTCTATTCTATTCTATAAACCTGTGTTAGATCTCAGACATTTGGTTACTACTACTAGTTCTTCTACAAATTAACGTTGATCTATTTATGTAACATGCTTCATGTGCTCGCGAATTAAAAACATTGTTTTAAAACCTTCCATGCAGAAAGACGCGTTTTATAAGTTTGTTATGTCTGTCTGTAGCAACATAGCTCCCGAACGGATAAACTGAATTTTATTTTATTTGTTTTATATCAATATTGAACAATGTGCTAGTGTTCCAGATATTTTTAATAAAAATCGGTCGAGTCATTTCAATATTTTACTTTCTTAATGTTGGATTTGGATCATTTGTAATCTGAAAGTTAAATAAGTTGAATTTAATTAATGTATGGTAATTGTAATTACACTTTAAATACTGAAAGGGTTTAAGTAAAAAAAATCCAATTATTTCTTGATTTTCACGCTTACTGCATCGATTTGACCTTAAATAATAAGTATAAGTAAATACTCAAACTAGAAGTAAATAAACACATATTCAATATCAGTTCATTTAAGCAAGTGACAAATTACACAAAAAATAACAAAAATCAAGTCTCCGAAAGCCAGGTGCTCTCGCCGCCAAGAATAGACGCGAGGGAAGTACTTCGAATTTAGCCAGAGATTCGCATATGGTTTTAATTGTTGCTTTTTAGAACGACGAGTGATTCATAGTAAAGATGGCTAAAGAGTTACTAGATCGCAATAAATGAATCACGTTTTTTTTTGTTTTTGAATCGTCTTTTGTTCTTTGTTAATTATTTTTATGGATTTATTGTTCGAGAATAAAAAAAATGATATACGCCCAATAATAAAGACGTGTATATACGTAGATAAATACTAGGGTAGATAAATAGTCTTTTGTTTTTTAATACATCATTTTTAATTATGAATGGACTATTGTTTGCCTGTGTTTTTACCTAATTCAATATCACATGAAAGAAAACCCAGACATTCGTTGCAAATATTATGTATTCTTCTACAATTTCACACGCACAATCCAGTCTCAACAGACACGAGGCCGACTTCGACGATGACTCCCACCAAAAATGCCCCGCCAAAACTAGTTTTTCATCAAACGTCAAATCAAAACGTATATCCGGTTCTGTGTTGCCAGTTAATTAAACAATATTGCTTATATAAATTATCTTATGCTAACATTCGGCTAATCCTGACGTCAAACGCGGCCTCGCGTTTAACAAACAAAACCAAAAGAGATAGAGAAAAAAAAAAGGTTAGTGAAACAATTAACAGGACCAGGAATTAATCGTTAAAATTATTATACACATCACTTAATAACGACTACAGGCACTCTCACCGGTAGCGACTCACTCTTAAATCTAACATCGACTACAGGCACTCTCACCGGTAGCGACTCACTCTTAAATCTAACATCGACTACAGGCACTCTCACCGGTAGCGACTCACTCTTAAATCTAACATCGACTACAGGCACTCTCACCGGTAGCGACTCACTCTTAAATCTAACATCGACTACAGGCACTCTCACCGGTAGCGACTCACTCTTAAATCTAACATCGACTACAGGCACTCTCACCGGTAGCGACTCACTCTTAAATCTAACATCGACTACAGGCACTCTCACCGGTAGCGACTCACTCTTAAATCTAACATCGACTACAGGCACTCTCACCGGTAGCGACTCACTCTTAAATCTAACATCGACTACAGGCACTCTCACCGGTAGCGACTCACTCTTAAATCTAACATCGACTACAGGCACTCTCACCGGTAGCGACTCACTCTTAAATCTAACATCGACTACAGGCACTCTCACCGGTAGCGACTCACTCTTAAATCTAACATCGACTACAGGCACTCTCACCGGTAGCGACTCACTCTTAAATCTAACATCGACTACAGGCACTCTCACCGGTAGCGACTCACTCTTAAATCTAACATCGACTACAGGCATTCTCACCGGTAGCGACTCACTCTTATCTCGTATCATCAAATATAAGCGCTTTCACTTGTAGATTCACTCATTACTAATTATCATTTTTCATACAACATTTACTTTCAGGTTATTATTACAATATCTATAAGTCTAATTCTGGCTAAAATCACTATCATAATATCTATCGATTTATACTTCACACAATACATAATAATAAATTAATTAGGTTCTTTAAACTTCGAAACTTAACTTTTCCCTTTACAATGATTTCTCGACAGACTTATTTACTTCATACTGGTTTCATTTTTATGTAACTCATATTTATACTTATACTGTTTCGATCTAACTACAAAAGTAGATATAATAATTTTGTTAACAAATACTAATCTGTCATGCATTTCACACTCATTTACTTCTTTCCATAATACATTATTAGACATCATCATCTCATTATATTCATTCACGTAATAATAATAATTAAGAATGGGTCTGACAGTTCTACTACACATATTCATTACAATACTGATTTACTCTGAATCACTCGAGATCACATCATTATTAAATACGAGCCAAGGATGTATCTTGTCAACCGCATACACTGACCGGTAAGGCTTACTACCTTCTTTTCTGGTGATAGGAGTATCTTCTACTTCGTAGCGATCATTACCAATTACTTTTGAAATCCTAAACGGCCCTACGAATTTAGGTAATAATTTACGACTGTGCCCGGATTCCGTACGAATTTCTTTTTCGATACGAACTAAATCACCTATTTTATATTGAGCTGGTGGTTTATGTGAACTATCAAAACGTTCTTTCTGTTTTTGTTGATTTCTTTGAATCAACAGTTCCGCGTCCTTTCTTATTTTATCACGGTCTAACTGGACATGAGATTCCGACACAACCGAATTCATAATACCATCTGAAACACCAGTCGTTTGAACACCAAACAACATTTCTGATGGGGTGCAGCCAATAGCTTTATTTATAGTATTATTAAGTGACCATTGTATTTGAGGTAAACGTAAATCCCATTCATTTTCAGGTTTATCGTGATTAGCAGCTGTAAGGGCATCAACTATAGTACGGTTATACCTCTCAACTTGCCCATTGGCCCTGGGAGAGGCGACCGCATTTAAAATATGCTTAATTCCCTTTTTATTGATGAAGTCGGAAAACTCTTTACTGGTGAAACAAGTACCACGGTCAGATATAACTCGACGAGGCACTCCGAATAATGAAAAGTAATCCTCAAATATTTGTATTGTTATACTGGTTTTGACACTTTTTACTGGCTTTACAAATATGAATTTAGTAAACGCGTCTATTATAACCAAAATATGGCAATTTTTCTTTTTACTAATCGGAAAAGGACCACAATGGTCTACATGAAGTGTATCAAATGGTTTATTAATCTTAGGAATAGGATGGAGCTCACCTTGTTTTGCTCCAGCGGGTACTTTATTATGAGCACAGTTTAAACATGAGTTACAATACTTTTTAATGAAACGCCTCATTTTTTTAAACCAATAGGCTTGACTCACTTTATTGTAAGTTTTGTCAAAGCCGAAGTGTCCAGCATCGTCGTGATTCATACGAACTATTTGCCATCGTACTGCTTTTGGAACTACCCACTTTAGATTAGTGCTTTCATTGTCCGTCGTTACTCGATATAAACGGTCATTTTTAACGGTATAGTTCTTATGAATCTCAACGATGTCTTTGGTATTTGAATCCTTTAGAATACTAATGATTCTTTGTATTTCAGAGTCTTGTTCCTGCGCTGTACGCAACCAAGCATCATCATCGATTGCTAAAATGTCAACTACGTCAACAACTTGTTGAGTTACGTCAGTATTGCTCGGATTACGTGACAGTGCATCAACATGACTCATTTTAGTGCCGTCTCTATGCTCTACAATAAAATCATATTCCTGCATCAAAATATACCAACGCGCTACCCTCGGTATTAGGTCCCTCTTTGTCATTGTGCTGCGTATAGCCGCACAATCCGTGATTACTTTGAAGGATTTACCTAATATGTAGACTCGAAATCTGCTGAGAGCGCAGACCACCGCCAAGGTCTCGAGCTCATATGAATGTAATTTGCTCTCGTCAGACGTCGTTTGTCGACTGTAATAGCATATAGGGTGTGGAAGTTCAGTATTTACGCGTTGTATTAAGATTGCACCTATCCCTATTTTGCTAGCATCAGTGTGGATTTCAAATTCACCTTGGGGGTCGTACAACGCTAGCACAGGTCGTGTGGTAAGTCTAGCCTTTAATTCTCTGAACGCATTAACTTGAGCTTCGTCAAAATGCCACGAAGCATTTTTCTTGGTCAAAATTGTCAAAGGTTTGGCTATCACCGAATAATTTTGGATAAACCGACGAAAATAACTAGTAAGACCGACATATTGGCGAACTTCATGAACGTTTTTAGGTTCGGGAAAATCCATAACTGCTTGAACTTTAGCAACACCAGGCCGAATTCCATCGGAGCTTATTTCATAGCCCAGATAATTTATACGAGTTTGAAAGAAGTCACATTTTTTTAGATTTAGTGTAAGTTTAGCAGATCTTAACAGCTGAAAAACTTTTTCTAATTTCTCCAAGCCTTCTTCAAACGTTTTCGACATCACTAAAAGATCATCCATATATGCTAAGGCCAAATTTTGCCTACCTTTAAGCATAGTATTAATTGTTCGCTGAAATACACTAGGAGCGTTAGCTAGACCGAATGGCATTCTTTCAAACTCATACAAACCATCGGGTGTTACAAAGGCAGTAAAACGCTTACTGTTTTCACTCATCGGCACTTGGTAGTACCCCGAAAAAAGGTCTAGACTTGTAAAGTATTTGTTACCGCCTAATCTGTCTAACTGATCTTCTATACGTGGCATGGGGTATTTGTCTTTCATTGTTTTTCTGTTTAGAGACCTATAATCAATGCATAACCGCTTTTCACCATTTTTCTTGCCTACTAAAATCACGGGACTTGAATAATCAGATGTACTTTCTCGAATTATGCCATTAGTTAATAAATCATTAATAATTTTGTTAAGATGTTCGCGCTCACTATGAGATATCCTGTAGGGATTATAAACTACTGGTTTATCATCCGTTAATGTAATATCCATCTGTGTTATATTAGTTTTGCCTAATTCTGTCATATTCATAGCGAAGCAATCCCTATATTTTGTTAATAAAGCATATAATTGGTCTTTTTGTTGTTCCGATATCTCAGTACTAATTTTTACATCCATTAATGGTAACGGTTCATAGTTTTTAGCTTCATCTATTATGCCTATATATTCATTATAATATGTCTCGTTAAATTTGTGACCCCTAACCAGTAAAGAACCTTTATTAATTATTAATTTGTTAGAAGATAAATTTGTCAACATTATATAACCCCGTCCTAACTGGAAGCTAAACAGCCCTGGCATTACTATATATTCATTATTTGGAATAACTCGAAGACTAATCTGCACATACAATCCGCCAGTATATTTATCATTAGCGATCACATTAACTGGCATAGTCATTTTAGGTAATACGATTTCGTCCTTGTCTGCACAGAGTGTAACCTTCGAGTCATTATCACTTAAATCAGGTGTAGTTATGAACAGCAATTCGCTTTCCGTTTTTAAAAGTATAACGTTTGGTTTTTCCGTAAATGACTGTCCTACTAGAATTGCTGTTCGTAAGTACTGATCACTAACAACAAGAACTTCTGTCTCAGCTTTAACCGTACCAATACCTAACATAACTGTTATCCTACCTAATGGTTCTACTGCAGAATTACCAAACCCCTGTAGGGTCGGTAAGTTCTTGGTATCCCATTCATTGCATATAAGTTCAGCACTGGATCTACGCATTAGAGTACATTTACTACCTAAATCAATATATCCTCTTAAAGTTATATCGTTCACTGTAATATCTTTGTAATATTTCTCATTATCAGTATCATTATTAGTAATACACATAACAGCCTTGTTTTGTTCCCTGTCACTACTAACTTTAGTCGATTCGTCATTAGTGTTGTTCCTTTTACGACAATCTTTGGTATCGTGTCCTAATTTAAAGCAAAAGTTACATCTTTTAATAGGTTTGTTACATCTTAAACTTATATGTCCCGGTTCATTACAATTAAAGCAACGTAAAGTATCTGTGCTACTATTTTTAGTTTGTTCATTATTAGGGATATTAGACTGTCTAGACTGCGTATTAGTACGAATACGTGAACGGTTAGTAAACGAATTATTTTCATTTTGTGACACTGTGCGCAAATAATTAAGGACCTGTTCAGGTTCGTTAAACATGCAAGCTCCGGCTCCCATCCGTACAAACTTATCGTCAATACCATGTATGAGACAACCAACAGCCTTGGTTCCGGTTATTTCGCATTTATTTATAAGCGCCATTTTATCATAATAATAATGTTCTAGAGATTGCCCAAACCTACAACGGAACCTTAACATTGTCGACAGTAAGTCTCCGTAATTTTCGTTAGAAGGAAAAGCTAGCTTTAATTTTTGAATCCACTCATCCCAAGTGTACAAAACTGAAGGCAGCCCCTTGTACCACTTCTTGGCTAAACCGCTCAATTTAGGAAGTGCATAATGACATATTTGTCGATCATTCCAAGAATAAATTTGAGCGCATTCATTGACCTTATTAATCCAATTTTCTATCGTCTGACTATTATGCTACAGGAAAATTATTTTGAGCCCAGAAATTAGGAAATGACAAAGGCACAGATGAACTACTTGCGTTATTCACTTGAGGGATATCAAATGTCGTGTTATTGGTACTAGGTAAATCGGTATTCGATTGATTATTTATAATTACGGGAGTGTTAGACATGTCTAATTGTACAGCCGAGGTAATTGGCGGCGTTTTGGTTCCTTCACGATTAGAATTAATTTCAGAATATTTTTGACCCCTACGATCGGAACGCGTTTCTTTTCTACTCCGCCTTTTACTACGTTTGTGACCATGACGTCGTCTTTTCCGTTGTCGAGATCTACGAGTATTAGTCTCACTACTACAAGACGAATCAGAATAAGAAGTACTAGTACCGCGTGAGTTGCGTCGCTTTCGCTTAGAATTACCCATTACTTTATCTAAAGTGATTCAAAGTACAAAAGTATCTACTATTTAAAAAAAAAATAACCAAAATGATCAACGATAAATACAATAACAAAGTCAAATATATTCGTACGGTTTCACTTTTAAATCATCAAAATTAACTATTTAAATTGTGACGGTTTCAATAAACAAAATTATCAACGATAAATAAAATAACAACGTCAAATATACTCATACGATTTCACTTTCAAATCAACAAAATTAACTATTTAAATTGTAACGGTTTCAAATTGAAAATAATTTTCACCAACACAACGTAAACAAACACTGTTAATGTATCACTTTTAGTTGTTAGATACTCACAACATTATCACCACTTTCCTATTTAGTTGTAATGTACGTAGACTTGCACAATATTAATCAATAGTCTCGTGATTAAATTTGGAATTTCGTCACGTAGATTCCGCGAGAATAACAGCATGTGATGTAGATATTGTAGGTAGTTTATAATGACATTAAGCTCTGACCTTAATCATCCACTGTTCAGGAACCTTTAGGAGACCGCTGCATGAGGCACGTGGAGATCACAATTGCACTTCTGACTTGAAAGAAAACCCAGACATTCGTTGCAAATATTATGTATTCTTCTACAATTTCACACGCACAATCCAGTCTCAACAGACACGAGGCCGACTTCGACGATGACTCCCACCAAAAATGCCCCGCCAAAACTAGTTTTTCATCAAACGTCAAATCAAAACGTATATCCGGTTCTGTGTTGCCAGTTAATTAAACAATATTGCTTATATAAATTATCTTATGCTAACACACAGTTTGCGGGAAAACGTAATACAGGTGATTTTAATTTACCGTCGAGATCTGCTTGATATTTTATTAAATTTTCGTTGATTCTAAATGGTCATTATTACCTGCCAGTTGGTCTAGTGGATAGCGGTCCTGACTGCTAAAAAAGAGGACGCGGGTTCGATTACCACCCAGGTCAAATGATTGTGTGATGAGCACGATCATTTTTTGTGTCACTTGGTATAATTTATCTAAAGTATATATGTATTTTGAAATATATAAGTACCTACGTTCATGAGTTGTCTAGTATTCATAACAAACCTTTGCTTAGTTTGAGACTAGATGGCGCTGTGTGAAAAGCTATGAAATATAATATAATTTTAATTAAACTACCCGGCCAAGGCAAAGTCACTTTACATTAATATTTAAAAGAAAACACCAACAGCTGTAATAGAGAAGAATAATATTCTGGTTAAAATAAGAGCGCTGCAACATTCGTTATATCTCCACTCTGAATACATAATTTATTATTCAATTATAAGGTACTCGCGTCATAATTTTATACTGTGTGAACCCTAATGAGATTAAAACTTTGGATATTATCAAAGTTAGACTTGATTACTTTGGCCTGCTCTGATATGAATAGGGATTGGTGATCGCTATCTCTCGGCTTCAATAATCTTTATCCGATTTCTGTCATTCAACGAGAATTATTTTTAGTTTGATTTGTCTGGTGAACTTGAAATTTAATATTCTTTTTTTTTTCAAATAGAAATTGATCTCCATATATGATTAGGTACCTGCTTGGGTTTGTTATGTCAGGGATTAGTTTATGAAAATCAATTTTTGAGGTGCTGAAAATTGAAAAGGTAACTTTGAACTAATTATCATTCATGTCTTGTTGCAACATTATTTAAAAAAAAACTGGATAAGTGCGAGTTGGACTCGCGACACTAAGAGTTGTATACAAATAGGTTTATGATAAAAAAATCCATCTGGCGACAGGAAAATTTGGGGATCAATTGTAAAAAAATCTGCTGTCTGTTTGTGTGATGCATGGATAAATAGCGAACCCTTAGTTCCGTAACCGAAAAATAAGGGCTGTGAACTGTTTTAGGAAAAAAATGCGGAAATCCAATATATTCCCTTTAGAAACATCATGATACCACAATTACTCTCCAGTACGCTTAGCTGTGCGAAGTTACTGTCCGGTAATAGAGTACCAGTTATATTTTGGTCATAGTAAACACTTCTAAATCTGTAGTCAGTGCCGTCCTGTTATTATAGCGACGGGTGATACGCGGGTGACAGGTGACCGGTATACCATGTTGAAATCTTAGTTAACCGATGTTGGAGATTCTGGGTAAAATTAGAATGGGTGTGTTAGAACATTACCTGTACTTTAAGATTTTCTAAGATTACTGGGTATATGGCATCACGTTGCTGGCGGCAAGGGTCAGAGAAAAAGTTCCAATTATTCCATTGATTACCAATTTTTATAGTTTTATCTTCAAAAATGACGTTTTTTTTAACCAACTTTCATGCTCGTTTTTACTCACAAAAAAAGAAAAAGAAATTGAGTGTGTTAAAACGTGGGCAAAATAAACAGAATTCTGGTAAAATCTAAGTCTAAAAGTATTAAAAAGTCAAAAAGTTAAAAAGTATTTTTTTTTCTTCAAATACAGAATCGTGGAATGGAAAAACATTTAAAGAATAAAACATAGTAGAGGAATGATTTTCATTCTACAATCGTGAATGATATGTAAAAAACACAAAACTACTGCATCAATAATATGTACTCATAAAATCTCAAAATGAGAAATAGCTTTCTTCCACCAAAATGTCGATAAAATACCAGAATAAATAAAGATTTTAAATAAAATATAGCGTTTCGAATATCTTGAGAGATTTATACGTTTTCGCCCAGACCATATACTTACATATTTCAATTTTATTCATAAACGTGATAAATGTTTCAAATCCATTGATGTAAAGTTGTAAGACGTGAAATAAGTTATGAACATATAATTTACCTACAAAAGACACGACTTACATGAAAACATGTATTTTCAATGTATTTATTTGATTAAATATCGTAACATTTTAGTTTCAAATGAAGCCTTTATTAAGTACCTTTTTCATTTTTATGAATTTTCATACGAATGAATTAACTTTGACACCGATGTTCTTCGGAAGAACGGGAAAATATTACGCGATTTCACTTAAAACTGTAAACAGTGACGTTAATCCTATCACTCTAAAAGTAAAAAAAAAGTATTATCAACTAAACCGACACGAAATCCAATCGTCAAAACATGGAAAACCGCCACCAAATCGAAGCTAAATGGCTTATCTAATACCACCAGAAATCCCGATAAAGGAAACGTATGCATTCAGAACGTCAATCGAGAAATCCGTTTCAAAATATCACGAGCTTGAAAGACAGGAACAAAAAGTTGTGTCGTAGTCGCCACAGCTGTTCGCTTTCAGAGATATCGATTGCAAAAAGTACAGACAAACAGACAAGCTAACGGCTTGTACACAAAGGGAGATCGTGTTTCGTGTGATTTTCGTTTTTGGATTTCGTTTGCAGCGGTTTGCGTTTTGGCATTGTTCTACCCAATTAAGTGGCGGCATTAGAAATATTTGGTCTGGTTTCAATTACACGATGGTGCATCAAGAGCATTTGGCGTGGCATTGGTTAAATTCATTTTCTCAATATTGTATCTATTGATTGCACTAGTATTGTTGCACAATTACGTTATGATTTTTTTAGAGAGTCTTTCTTTATAAAAATCCCATCTTTGTGCGAAACGATTAAAATGTTCTCTATTCTCGACAAAGACCGTTTTTTTTACATTTAATCAAAGCAAGAACTTTAGATTAAGTTAAGAACTGGGAAAACATTACCCACGTCACCACAGTATGTACATAAGTTGAAACCCAAATTGCACCTCAATACCCAGCACTCCGGTTTCCACATCCAGTGCAAACTACGCGACATCAACCGGGTCATCGGACTTGAATGTTACCAAGTTCTAATTTAAGTATCTCAAGTACATTTGCGCTTACTATGAGCTCTTAGAAGAACTATGGAGGAAGCAAGATAGTTCTACGTACAGTAAGCCCATCACCCTATTTCTATGATAGCATTAGTCCTGCCTCCAGAATTCTTAGTACCAGGTCTGTAAACAAAAAACAACCGCAAAGAGAACAATCATATTTCCTGACAATACAATATCTGCTTTTGAAGATATCGTTGTTTCCTATATTTTGCGGGATTGTGCGCGCCCTAATACGGGCACAATAAATATTTGCCCGCAGATTAGAGCAGATGCGTCGTGGGCGCTTATTGCTCAGCTTTGATATGAAACATGCCCAAAAGAGGCTTGTTTTCTTAACAGATTATTCTGAAGTTTCATAATCATCTAATATTTACGTCTTTTCAACCGACTCTCAAAAGGGGCTCGGTCTTTTCGTGTTGTTTCTTGGAAGTAAGTAATCGGAAAACCGGAATAAAAAGTCTTATGTTTAAGAGAGTGCTCAGGTGAGGTAGAGTATATTGAATAATTGTTGATTAAAAAAAAAACAGCTTTTATTTCAGTAAATCTTTACAAGTAACTTACTGAGGCTTCCCAGAAAGTAATCATAAGATACTTGTGTTGAGAAAGCCTCGCTCCTCCTGCGTGAACATAAAGGTCCTTAGATTTACAACACCATTAATTTTACTTAACATTTTGTATATGACAAGAAAAAAAAATAGTTTGTGTGTGTGTGGTGTGTGTGTGTGTGTGTGTGTGTGTTTGTGTGGGTGCGTGTGTGTGTCTGAGTGAGTGTGTGTGTCCTAACTACCAAGTTGTTTTGTGATTTTGACTACGTAAAGCAGAGTATTAAGTTTAAATTAATGTCGAAAAAATATCTTCCACATTAATAATTAAAGTGTATTAAAAGGCTGAAAAACTGCTGAAGATGGATAGAGCTTACTTAACATACAAAAAAACTTAAGTTACTCACAATGTTAACGTTTAAAATATAAAGTATTGTTTAATTGTCTTAATGTTTACTAAAATTTGTGTTGTTTTCCAAAGAATAACATTATAGACTAATTCTCAAAGTAAGCTCTATTAATCTGACACAATACATTCTATCTCAAATGCTAATTCTTTGAACCAAAGTAAGTCTTCACAATAGGGCAAAGCACAAACAGAAAAGAAAAGAAACCATTTACTTTTCCTCCTTCCTTAAGCGAATAGGCATCTCCGAATTAAATAAAAAAGAAAATCTAATATTACAAATCCCTGAGGATTTTCCACAAAACTTTTTTGTCACCAATAAGTAAAAATGACCGTAAAATTTCGAGAATCGTTGTATAAAAGCAAAAATGGGAAGTTAGAATTAATTTCTCTTCGTAATTGTTAATTAGGAGTTTGTATTAAAATTATCGTGGAGTGGACAACAAAAGAGATTTCATTTCGGTTTTTAGTTAGTTTTTCTCTTTGAACAATTTATTTACTTTTTGAAAATTTTGCCGTTTTCAATTAGCTATTAATTAATGCGTAACTTGTGGTTTTCTTTAATTATAATTAGTTGGTTCACTTCAACAAGGAGTTTTCAAAATATATATGTACCGTAACACAAGAATATCTGCCTCATTTTTTACTTACTGTAAAAAAAGTTTAGATCTATCCTAAATATTTCTTTAGTCTACGATGAACAGACAAAAAAAGCAACAATGATAGGCGTCAAAACACAATTTGAAACTTAATAACACATTAAAACGCAAGTAATTCGCAATGGGATAATAATAATGGGATGATAAACAGCAAATAACGAATAAAACAGACAAACATCTCATGTTCTTGATATTCAAACAGTATTGAATAAAATGATAAGGGAAGAGCAGGACGTCAACTGTTCTTCAGCTATTAAGCACCCATTAACGATGGTATCTCCTGATAAAACAGCGTCAGAATTTCAAATAATATCCCATTATAGAAACTGTATTTTTCGCTCCTTATATTTATTCAAATTAATTGCTTTTTTATGGCGATCGTTGGAGATCTCCAAGTTTTATTTTTGCAATGGTATTTTATTGTTTGGTGACAAATATTAGGACGTAGATGTGTAAAAGATTGAGACTGATATTCTTTTTTTTTGGTTTTTAACGCGTTAATATTTTTTTATTCGCAAATTTGGCAGTAGTGGTTGGAGGGTTAGTTAATTGTCCTAAGAAATGTGCACTAGGTGTTATATTAACCACCATAGTGAACTAAGACGAATTGGAAGACAAAAGTTTTAAGCCTAAACGAACCTTGCGCGCGGTCTTATCAAAAATCTGTAACTCTTGTACGTATAAAAGGAGCATGATCTCATTTTTGTATCAATTTAAAAATTTACGCATTTTGCACGTAAAACGTTCTTTTTCAGCCGTAAAGCCTAAACAGTTAGCAAATAAATACTGAACATAAAAGTTTGATGACAGATGATCCAAGTTAAGAGAACACAACGATCATAGATTGTACTAAATTTAATCTTGAATTTTAGCACCTATAATATGAAAACTCGCTGCCTTAATTAATGTGTATGTTTGAATATAATAAAAGCAAGTATGAAGACCTATAAAAAGAAGTCGTCAAAAATATAGCTAGTACTTTACTTTATTTTTGATTCCGTGCTATCTTTTCAAAATATTGCCTTTTATTGGCACTGATGCCCTTGTGGAGAAGATAATTTGGAACTTGGCTATTCACTGCATAGTGCTACTAGTGCAGTGCGAACACAGCAAACAATGTTATCGGAAAACAGGTCGGATTCAGGAACTCTCAGATTCTCTTCTAACTTGCTCCATACAAAAAATCTACATTGTCGAATCTTCATTACGCAAAGTTGTTTGTCGAGGACCAAACAAACAGAGCTACCGATTTGACTGTTCGTGCGTTTTTGTTTTCACATCCTACCTGTATTAACTTATACAGAAGATTAGAATGTTATTTAATGACCGTATTGGGAAAAATGAAATAGAGGAATTATTTATCGGTTTTAGAAAGCTTTTGGTAATCATTAAAATAGATAAGAATAGGTTTTATCTTACATACACGATATATACGTCCAATTACTCATTTAAATAATATCCTTAGAATATACAGAATTTATGAATTTACAAGCGTACCCCGTGATAAAAGTTGCTCAAATGTATTTTATTTATTTATTTAGCACACCAACAGTACAATTACCTTAAAACTTAACATTTACATTTTCAAAGTGTAATAGAGACAGTAATGGCACAGATTATAGGCATGCATGGCATTTTCAGAATGATTTAAGATAACTATAAACTACAACTTAGTACTATTACAAGATGCAAATAGACATTAGGTATACAAGAAGTAGTTCGACAACTATATATAATAAGGAAATGTGTAAAATACAACTTAAATTATGTTTAATAGGGAGCGTCTGTATGATATAAATTTCATAGAAAATATATCAATGGGGTGGTCTGTATCACCCATCCGTTCATTGTACATCCTTGCCATACGTGTTAGGGGGCTATTATACGTAGTATTTAAAGTGGAGAATGGTATGTCAAATAATTGTGGGTGACGTATGCTGCGTTTACTAATTTTAAACTTAAAGTTATTTATTAATTGTGCATCTATAGTCCCGTTTATAATTTTATAAAGTAATAAAAGGTCCGAATTGTAACGTCTGTCCTTTAAACTTATCATTCTGAAATAAGCTAATCTGTCGCTATATTCCGGAATAGACTTACGGATTCCACTTTTTATGCACATATATCTTACAAAACGTGCTTGAACAGATTCTATCATATCTACATATTTCGTGTAATAAGGAGACCATATAGTGGAACAATATTCTAAGCAGCTCCTAACCAAAGCATTATATAGCAAGAAAAGGCTATTGTTGTTACGAAATGGCTTAGCGAGACGTATAATAAATCCAAGCAATTTATTAGCTTTGGCTACTACATTTTCAATATGCTGGTGGAGGCTCATAGCCGAATCAAAATGGACTCCTAGGTCTCGAATAACCGAGACTCTGTCTAGGGGTTCACCATTAATGCAATATAAGAAATCAATATATTTTGTCTTATTCGTGAATGTAATGTATTGGCATTTCTTTGCATTTAGTGTCATGTTATTTTGGCAGCACCACTGATACACAACATTAAGGTCACTCTGCAGTTTCTTACAATCACTTTCGTTCAATACACTACAATAGATTTTCAGATCATCGGCATAAGCTAAGCATTCACAGGTTATGACATCCAACAGGTCATTGATAAATATTAAAAGAAGTAAAGGACCCAATTTAGATCCTTGTGGTACACCTGAACCTGGAATAATAGGTGCGACTTTTAGATCAAAATGTATGGTAATGACATTTTATATGGTGAAATAAGTTTTTATATCATAATTATTTACTCAATAACATTTTATTCACGCGTGATATGTCAATCCCGAATAATATGCGTGAATAAACCGTTACCCAATAATTATGAATACCTTTCACGAATGTTTATTATAATAATAATTTTCTTAGAATATTCTTTCTTTCCCCGATACGTTAAGTACCAACATTCCCAGTTAACTAGAAAAAGTGTAATAACGTACAGATACACAAACAAACTGACCTATTTCTTATTCTCATCCGCGTTGTTACAGAAACTGAATGGCAAACACATAAATCTCTGTTATACTCTTACATTTAGTCCAGGAGACGGTGATTTCATAGAAAACTAAGTTTTATTTTCCTATACATGTTAAAAGATTTTTTTCGGTTTTATTTGATTGTTTTCAAATATAGGATTTTCTTTTTTTTTATAAGTGCTTAAAGTTGCTTAAAGTGAATTTTCTAAATGGTACCTATCAGAGTAAAGTTTAGCTGTAGTATAGTTTAGTTAGAGAATTTAGAATCATTCCATAAATTCTAATTAAATCATACGCCCTTTTAAATGTCAATTATGTTAGCTAAAGAATTATCAGAACAATAACGATCATAAAAAAATCGTACTAGAAAATCATAAAAATAAGTAAACATTCAATTCATGCAAGTTACATAGTGATAACATAGTACTTTAGCCAATTATTTGATAAAGTTGCTTCCGAGACCGCTGTCTCCTGGACTATCCCGGTGTTTGGACAGCAAAGCGGCTCAAATCGACCGGATGGCTAAGTAATTATGCCGGATACTTTGCATGCTCAAATAAACAGTTACTAATATTGAGTGATCTGTTTGCTTAACAAATTTCTTAACATTTCTGCTTTAACCCTCTACAAATATGCGTATAAGACAAAAAATCTTTGGTAAGATATGGTTATTAATGTACTGTAATATGAGCCTTCAAAACATTTGCAGGCTACTTAGAAATGTTTGACGTATACAAGAAGTGAACCAGTTGTACGTCGCGAATATCATAATAAGGCTGAGTGACCCAACACTGATCCATTAGTGGCATCAAGACCTGTGAATATCTTTAAGTGTAAATTGAATGTTTAAATAAAGCACCCCGAAATAAGTAAATAATTGACGTTTGTTTTTTTCAAAGCAAAGTCATGACATTTCGAAAAAAAAACAATCTTAACGATTCGTAATTCATATTTAAATCATATACTATTCGTGACGTCACTCTGAACACTGTCGTCACAAGTCCAGCAAACATAGTTTCTTGTCAACTTCCAAAGTAGGATTTGTCGGCGATAGCGACTCGAAACGAAACGATAAGGACACTCTTATCTTCTTCCGATTTAATATTATTCTGCGTCTGCCCAAGGGCCTGATTGACGCTGGTTTATCAGATAATAGATTTCTTTCCTTTTCCCCTCGCTTTAGTTTTTAGGAAAAGTCTTGTTTTGTTGTCGAAAATGAAAGGATAATTTACTGCTAGCATAAAGTTAGGTATTGACTATTATCTGATTTTTAGAGTGCCACACCAAGAAGGTAAAAACGAAACTCAATTACTGAGGTTTCGCTCTCTGTACACATCATGGTGAGAATTTCTGCCTAAAAACATTTTCAACTTCTATTAAAATGAGGAAAGTACTTTAGCATATTATTTGCAATACCTAAATGATCTACATATGTACATGTACATCACTCACGCACATTCACATTCACTCCATCAGAACTTCACACTATACAAAAAAACTCTTAATACTTATCATTCAAATTAAAATACTATTCGCAAAACAAACGAAATTTCGAACTGCCTAGAACTAAATACAAAAAAAAATAAACATGACCTAAAACGAAATTGAAAAGCGCGCGAAACTCGCTAACTCTCGTGTACCGTTGACAGTTGAAAAAAAAGGAGCGTTTCTGAGTTTGTCAGTCAGCAACATAAAGAGATGTTGATGAGGGTTCCCGGGGAACAGCTGAGTTTTTATTGGTTTAGAGTAGTAGACCTCTCGTCCAGGATTCACGACGGCCATTGAGTGGGATATTTTTAAATGCATGACCTTTTGTCAATGAAATCCTTCGAGGTTTTCATTTGTAGTCGACGATCGATCTTGTGTGAATATGTGTATTCATTCGCATTTTTAACGTTGAGAGGCTATAGATAGTTTTCCATTACAAATTTTCAGGGTTCCTTGATGAAAGAAAAAAAAAGAAACCTTATTAGCTAGTCAATCCACCATTCACCAAACTGTATCTCGAAGCTTTAAAAAATCCTAATTAAATTAAAATCGAGCGGTCCCTCAGTATTAAGAGTTCAAGCGTGTTTAATTTTCTTCATAATCATAATTTCCAATCGTAAATCTGCCGCTGTCAATCAAAACAGACCTACGCGCAATGCTAAGCACGATTCCCACATAGTCAGCAATCCTTGTGGCAACTGCCTCCCATAGTGCATCAAAATCATATTTCAAAAGACTGTTAAAACTATAAAACCATAAAAATAATATTATTTTAATGTAATACTACCATGAGCAAGATACATTACAGCCCTCACTGCAAACTCTGTAAGTCATATTGTCTCATCCCCTGATATTAATTTTAAAACTTCGTCAAATTAAAATGAAGGTGATTTTATAGCTCCTTCATAATTAATTGAGGGTCGAAACTTTGGCCACTTTGCGACATTTTCGTTGAAAATTGACGATTGTAGTCTTGTCTCAAAAATTAATGTGACCTATAAAAGAAATATTTGTTTGGGACGAGATGGAAGAGAGAAGCGATTGTGATATACTCATACAATTATGGATTAGAAAATTATAAATAGATATTTTTTACACTTATGGGATTTAAACGATGTAATTTTCTGTAAAATAAGAACAAATACGAATTCTCCTTTCTTATCATGGTTCGTATGACACATCCTAGTGACTCCCGACGTTTGATCTCATCATTTTTGGCAAGTGATAAAATAATTACTGAACATTGCACACGCGAATACAAAAAGACACTTGGTAGTACCGAGGTTTGAACGTACGACCTTTGCCTTGGCAGTCTAATGGTCTTACGCCAAGACTATCATTATTCTAATGAAATTGATTTATAAGACATCTTACTACGTACTTTTAATACCGACGAGTTTTTATCTCACAAAGTGGCTGTTTTGTATCTTTTTTACAACTTGGACCATTAAAATGTCTAAGTCGCCAGAGAGCTTCGGAGTTTTGGCGGATTAAGATAATTAAAATACTTGATGCCAAGTTACGCTAGCGTAGCCGAGATTAACGGAAACATGTATATTTTTATAACCCACCATTAAATTATGAGTAGGTAATAATTTTGAAAAAGTAAAGACCACTTTCAAAAATGTTTCATCAAAAAAGGTTATAATACTAGTTTTTCAGAAACCCGTCAAACCTAAAAAGAGGTTTTGTTAGACAGCTTAACAGTTCTCTGGCGTAACTTAAAAAAAAATCATACAATTCATTGGATTGAAAACAAGTGAAATAAGAAACAAAGGCAAACGAAGTGAAAGGGTCGGGTACCAACTCGGACACAAAGTGACGTAATGAATACGTCCCTCCTAAGTGGAAGGTGACGAGACAAGGGTCGCGAAGGTCGCGTTGACCTTAACACGTATTGATAATAGTACAAGGCAAGGGTTTAAGTGAAAACAGGGACTGAGAATACAGGGGCTCTAAACTTGTGTTGACATTGAGTGACCTTTGGATATCAAGCTTTATTTGTTTAAAACGCTTACAATATCGATTGTTCGATTAACTTTTCCTGGACTGAAAGTTACATAAATGGGTGATTCTTCGGAAAAAATACACTAGTTAAGGTCATATCATTATCCTCACCAACTGGTTCACTTTACTATGATGCTTAAAATGTTTTCATTCTTACTTCATCTAATAATAGCCGTAGTACTTTACAAGCTTAGGTAAAAATAATATTAAATCAAGCAATCTGCAGTATGAAAAATGTGGTGAGGATAATGATGTTCTTAATTTGTATTACTTTTTTCCGGAGAATCACCCAAATATGTATTAAAAAAATATTCCATAATATGATACGTAATACGATTTTCCATTCTAAATATGTGGACTAAAAAATCAATAAAATGCGAACCTGAGGGTTCCGCATAAATTGGAGACGAAAACAAATTTGTATCTAAAACGGATCACCCATTTATGTATAACCGTACAAACGTTGCTTAACCTCATCTGCGAGCTTGATTCCTTATATGAACCTAAAATAAATCTGTTGAGCTTTTTCATGAGATACAGCTTGGTGACGGACAGACGAACAGATGGCGAAGCCTTCGTAATAAGGTTCTTCTTATGCTTTGGTAATGAAGTGACAAGATGACTTAAGAAAACTTAAATTCGTTCTAAATTTCTATTAGTCTCTAGCCCTTACCTACTAATTAGATTAAGCTTTCTCTTAGAAAATTCTGATAGAATCATCAATCAAATCACTAAAAGGGTTGTTCACTTTAATGGACTATAACCTAAACAAAGCAGTAATTCCGTTATCTCTAAATCTAGAGTTTTATAGCACTTTTTATAAGACATAAAGTATGAAAGCTACGCTAAAAAAAAGTCTTAGCCACGCCTTAATCCAAGAAGACTTTTTAAAACCTAGCTTCAAATCAATATCAGAAGATATCAATCAATTTAATTAAATTTTAAAAGCAAAAGATTTTAAAACATTCTTCTTGAAATCTATCGTTCCTCTTTATGTGGATTTTAATGAAAATCAATTTTATCATCACAATCATATATTATGCAGTTAGTATCACGGATATATGAGTCGTTGAGATCACGACAAAAACCCACTGAGTGCCACGAGTTGCAGGTTCGATAGCATAATAACTTTCCAGGCCAAATTTTCCTAACCTCAAAAAACCTCTCCGGCTCTAATACAGACAAAAGCATTTTAATTTGAAGCTGAAGTCCCATTTTCCCCTTCGATATAGATAAAACAAAGATCATCTATCCCAACTTGCACATCAATATTTATTACCGAAAACCATAACTACTTGAACCGCATCACACCTAATCAACTGTAAAACATCTTCTTAAGTACATCGTTCAAAATTCACCATTAAACCTCCATCCATAAAAGCAGAATTATGACGTAATAAATTAATTCCACCTTTTCAGCTGGAAGTTCGTAACGGACCATTCCAACTTTGGAATCTTGACTTTCGAATCAACATTAAAGCGACAACTTTAAACTTTATAGATAACGATAGTTTTGCTTGTCCTACTTTGTACTGTAAATAGGCCGACGTCGTTTGGGAAACTTGCTTTACTAACTTAAAATGGAGGCTGGATGTACTGACTTATCTTGATCATGAAGTATGTTTGTGTGTGCGGGGGAATTTGTAGGATTATTTATTTATTTACTAACTGTTGCTTGCGGGCTGCACAAAATATGCGCTGCTTTAACTAAGTCGGATAAAAGTAACCTATTTATTAATCCGGGGAGATAACTGTATCTCCATACCTAACACATCAATATCGGTCCAGCTGTATGGACGTGAAGGGGTAACAAATATACATACATACACATGCAAACACCCTCAAATACTTTCGCATACGCTTCTCATATAAAGAAATCTTGAAAACCGATTACTAACCGCACTAGTTATAGTTTGCCAATTTAGATTCCAAAAATGGGAATCCAGACTTCCTCAATTAGGTAATATCACCAATGAAGCGCCACGTTGTGGATAATTATCCAAAATATAAGTACTTTCGTAATTCTAAAAGTTCTTTGGAAAAGTCACATAGGTTGTGTACGTGGACCTGAGACTAGTGTAGGTATACAAATCGATACAAAGAAAAAGGCTGCCACGACTTTACTTTAAGAATAAAATATTTTAAAAATAAATCCAGGGTCAGTCCGTTTTAAGTGCAGACAACAGATTGTAGAAACCAATGGTGTACAATCTTGAAATAAGTCAGTCTTAAATTGTCAAAAATTACGTGTGGCAATTTAAAAAGTGTCATATTGAAAACATTATAAAGTTAGAATGAACGTGTCTTCCATAAAGTTAATATTATTACAGAAACTAAGGAAACTCAATACTCTTCCAGTGCAGGTATCAGGGAACAGCACAGATATAAAGGCTTCTTTAAATAAACATAGCCTGGGGTACCCGTCGTTCGAGTTTTATAGCTCTTTGCATAATAACACAGAATAAATTAATTATTACCTGTTCGCTTGCATAATTTCATGGCTTGGGGTTTATTTAGGACCTAAGGGACGTTTTTACTGTGGAAGGCACACAGCTGAACATTAAACGTTGTGTAAATTAGTTTGTTATGCTTAGCGAGAGCTAGGCTCTGCTGATATAGGTTATTTTAATTTTGGAGAAATGATTTCAGCAATTATTAGATAAGGTCCTGTTTTATAATAGGTTGGAACGAAATGTATTAAAATATGGTTTTAATTTTACACTCAATTTGACAACTGCTACGTCCTTCATTCGTATTTCATGACATCATACTATTCATCATACTAACTACAAACGCAAACTTACAAAAGACGTTCATCATCATCATCATTCACAGATTTTAGGTACTATTATTATCGACCCATTTGCTCACGGACAACCGACGCTTCTCTTGCCTTGCCTTGGGCACCATTCTGTCACCATATAAAAGACATTAGGTACCGTTAATCAATTATACATCTTAACGCCTTATCATATTTACATAGCAATAACGCACTCTCGACATTACTGAAAGTGACATCATATCATAAGGGGTTTCATTTATATTATTTTCAGTATTTCACAATTACTAATTAGTTTATTATGTTTCAGGTAATTTCTACATCTAACTTCCTTAATTGATATAAATCTCAAAAGTTATGACCGAAATCATACCGAAGTTTGCCAATATCTAAGTCTTCTAGTAACGTAGGTGGCGAACTTGCACATAAAATGTTTCTATTCGCTAATAAACAAGCTTGGTACAGTTCATTTGTCAGTGGTGCCGCGGCATCAGTTCTTGTTTGGTTTAATTTAAAGAAAATGGCGAAGTAAAAAAAAATTAGAGATAAAGATGGTACAGTTTTACTTAAAAGTTACATAGTTAAATCACTTTGCCTTTTATCGAATCAATTTTCAAATATGAAACGAACATTTCGAGTTAATATTAATTTATTAAGCCAAACTAAATTTTTATCTCTCGGTAACAATAATATAAATGGTAGAAAATAAAATCTCTTAACAACGTATAAAAGACCTACATAATTATATCAGTGTCCTAGGTGTTACGCAAGCGAAAAAACTTTTAGTTGCCAGCGCTCATGTGTCTACGTGTGTGTGAATTGTTACTGCCCTTTACATCCAAACGAATGGACCGATTTCATACCTCTTATCATTACACTTTGCATTTACACAGGGGCTACTTTAAGTCGTCTGCGTTATAGAAGAGTTATGTTTTTCCAGCTATAACCTACATCTAGTCGAGCAAACCCGCGAGAAGCACAAAGCATTATATAAATAGCTAGAATTTGGCACAAGATACAAAGTGTTCACATTTGCGCCCTACACGGTTCACACGACTCTATACGACTTAACAATCTCAGTTCCAATCGTAAGACCATACCCATTATAATGTAGTACGACAAAGGCTCAGGAGGCGCGCGATAAGCACATTCAATTGCCACTAACATAGTCACAAAGCTATCAAGACTTGATGTTATCAATCCGATCCGAATCTTCTAACATGTACCATCAAATAAACACAACGGTGCGGTTTAGGTCGCGTATGTGCAAATTACACTCGCAAATTTATTAGAACATTTCGTTTGAAAATTATTGTTGCTGTTTTTGGTTTCGACGATAATGTTCGTCAGAAATCAGATGCTAATTCCGCTGTTGTATTTATTCGGTTCGATGTCGATGGGAAATTGTTGCGTTGTGATGTATGGATGTAATTAGACTGCAATGCTTGCCCAGTGGTACAGGTCACAAGGCCGATTGTGCGAGATGTATCGTGGGTTTCATCCTCTTGCACAATCTCCCGCGATGTGTCGTCGGTTTGATCCTCTAGTAGGATAATCATTCATAGTGTGATTCACGAATGCTTGTCCTGAGTCTGGGTGTCTGTGTCCATGTGACATGAATGTTTGTGAATCCTCCTGCAACACAACGATTACATTGCTTTGTCCGAATTCTTGTATGCCTTTGTAACTTAGGTGATAAGTTATTTTAATATTATTAATTTGTATGTAAATTGTGTCTGTGCCAATAATACCATGTAAGTTGTTTAGAAAATTATAGAGTTGATTAAAACGGTGCGGTCATTTAAATGAATTCGCTTTGTGTTGGCGAAATTAGCATAACAAAAGCAAATGTTTGAAAGCTAATAATTAAAAATGAAACTGTTGCTGAAATCACCGCTCACTTAATTACAAACATGAATTTGGACACAAAACTAAAATAAAAGATAAATGCCTATTAGTAGATACTAATGATTTCTGATTAACAGACTCAATTATATTATGTTCGTTTTGGAGAAAAAAAAAGCAGCTCCCAAAAGGTATATTATATGGACTCTATGTCTACGGCTCCGCTGTTTGTGTGTCCGCCTGTAGCCAAGATTACTTTCATAAACCGTGGTTCAAGCTAACATAAATTAAACCCTTCAGTTTGTTGCGACTAGCACATCATCCGAATCATCATTTAATAACAAAGATTATAATAACTGGGCTGTTGGTCGAGTGGTTCGTGGTCTTGACTGATATACTGAAGGTCATGTGTTGGATTCCTACCTAGGACAATACGGATGGTGACTAGGTATAAAAAGAAAAAATCTCATTAGTCCCTAGTCAGATAATTGAAAAGTATGAGACACGTATTTTTTCCTTTTTCAGAAAAACTAGAATTGACAAAGATTAACTGCTTTAAAGTTTAGGAGAGGGGGCTTGTGACGTAACGATAGAGTAAAATTTATACTCAATCGTGACGTCACGCGTACGTTTCCATCCCTATTGTTATGTGATGACCACGATCATTTTATCCTGATAGTAGTTTATCTATATTATGTATGTATTTGTATGTATGTTTGTCACTAGTGTAGAACTCACAATACAAGCTTTACGTAGTTTAAGACTAGATGGCGTTGTGTGAAACTTAAAGGTTGTTGTAAAGTATTTTTTACCTATATTGTATACTTACATATATCTAAATGCTCCTAAACTCGTAGGAGGTATATAAATAAACGTGTTTGTAAGTGAGTTGGTACTGTTTCAGGTAGATAGGGTAATATATGTCTCCCCGGGGACGCTCCATGGCTTTTCAAGATTTAATGAAAATTATATTTACTTTCTTGTTCGCTCAGTTTTATCAGTGCCTCACAGAGAAAGTATTTGAAGCGGTGCATAAAATTATATGAACAAGTCAAATGATGGAATGGGAAAAATATGGGTATGGCAAGTATATAGAGTCTATACAAAAGTAGCTGAACTTCGATTTTTATTAACATTATTTATTTTTATATTTCCGAAAAATATGTCACTTGTTGTCAAAAGGACGCATTGATGGACGGTCGTACAGAGAGCAGAACCTTATTTATAGGGTTTCGTTTTTACCCTTTGGATTCGAAACCTTAAAAATCCTTTTATTTTACAAAATAGAAACGAGCATTTTGTATTAAAAAACAAATTTAAATAAATTCACCGAACAAATTAAATTCCAGCGACTTTTGAATTATTTTTACCGGATCTAAAGTTCACAAGTGACTCTACAGGCTTAATCTAGAATTAATTACTAAGCGTTTGTGTTTAGTGCAAACGCAATTAAAGAGGCCGCATGCCCCGCATAATTGCGGATGTAGGGATGTGCTTGGTATCAGTTGGAATCGAGAACGAATCCGTTCCAAGTTAAAATTGGTATTTAAAAATATCGAATAATTCGATATTTTTCTTTGGTAGGTACTTTTTTGTATCGTAAATTTTATACCGTTAGAGGAACTGATCTACATATAGTCGACATCCTTCAGTGAACAAGCAATCAGTGCTCTATCCTTGCAGACAGCAGAAAGCGACTTAAAAAATACCCGTAGCGGTCTTTTCTGTGGTATGGGAAAATCATTGTTAAAACTTGTGTATGTTTTAAACATGGTGAAAAGACAATTTAGAGTCCTAATTGCACTACACAAACTCCTGAGTAAAGTGCCTGAACACTTGATGGCGACAAAAAAAAATCCGAAATATTCTCACGAAATATGAATATTACTCGATTATATCAAACGACGGTACATCACTAAGAGGAAGTAAATATCCGCCGTTCCTGGTTTGCTCCGCGTGTGTTTTATTTTTTAATTCAGTGCACCTACCGTACCATGTATATGCAGTTATGTGGTTTATTATCTCGGCATTTAATATGTTTATTTTGTAATTTCGGTGTGCAACGAAGCATAACTAAGCAAAATTCTTGTTAAAATTATTTTACTTAGTTGCTTGTTCTAACTGGTGACTTTGAATGCATTTTGTTTATAGAGTGACGTGTTACGGGTTGATCTCCCGAAAGAACAAGCATTTGTGAGTTCTTCGTATGCTTGTTCTGAGGCTGGGTGTATAATTGTGCATGTGAATAGAATGTGAAACCTTCCGCGACAAAATGATTGATTAATTTATTTAGTACGGGAAAAATAAGTTGGTAATTTGACATACATTGATTCATCATACAAGCGTCTGTTCAAGCCATTTATTGAGCACTAGTAAGAAAAAAACATTTTCGAAGTCAATTCACATATTTCCAATCCTACATACATTCTGGATGCTAATGTTCGCAGTGCAGTCTTTAGCACTTTGAAGACCAGATAACACTTGTTGAAATATTATTTTAAAGTAATATACCTAGTGGGTTTTGATATTGGAAATACAATCATGAAATCCGAATTCTTTGAGATAAAATTGGATGTGATCTTTGTAAGCCTGAGGGAAAGAATGGAAATGTCGATTCAATATATTACGTAGATAAACAGACTTCACTTATATGTATTTCCTATGGGAGTCTGAAGCTGCATCCTCTGTACAACGAGATTTTTCTATAACTCATAAATAACTGATCGTTTGGTTTCCGAAACTTTAATTTTAGTAAGTGTGTTCGTTGTCTTACTACAGAATTAAAGTTTTATGTAATGTTTGGAGATATTTATTATTAAATTTTGTGGTTTTATTGTGTGTTGATCATCTGATGTTAGTATTATAAATGTTTTAATGTTATAGTGTATCTTTATGATAAAAAGCATATTTGAACAATAGCATAATGTTTTAGTATGAAATCTGGCAATCTCTACATACACTCACCACACCTTATTGGATATCAAACTGAATGTATTGATCAGTTATTGTATTGTTCAGAACCTATCATAATTGTGGCTTTATATTTGCTTATTATAATTTGTTTTTTTTTTCGTTTCAAATAAATAAATAAAAAATTACACCCTAATGAAGGTTTGGCGGAATAAATAGTGCATCTACAACTAAATATTCTTAAAGTTAAATTGTAAACGATAGTAATGATAATATAGATGACATAGATGTTACCTTACTATCATCAGTCATAATGCAGTTTAAACATTTTTCATTTAAATCCTTCTTTTTACTTCAGATAAAAACGTTTAGTAATTTATTCGCTTCACGTGTTCGTACTTCTTATCTACAACTTTAGCCACGCGACGCTTTTCAGCTCACATTGAAACTACCGAGGACTTAGTGCAGACGTGGTTTGGCGAGATTTTATCCAGATTGTATTGAAGTTTATGACGTTTTTAGGGTTCCGTACTCGAATGGTAATACGGGTACCTATTAATGAGGCTACTTTGTCAGACTGCTTGTCCGTCCGTCATCACACTGTGTTTTACGTCATAACTAGACACTTGAAATTTTCGCTCATGATGTTTTTCTGCTACCGGTTAAGATTAAATAGTCTTTTTATAAATAAGATAACTTTATAAAGTTGAGGGATGATGAATTTATTTTTTATTTCTTTTTCTGTCTGTTTTACGTTTATCAGAACTCTCTGTGTTACGATTCCGAGGGGCGATTGACCGGTTTTTTAATAACTATTCAGCTCAGATATCGCTTGATAGTTAAATCTGGGTGTCTTTGTGCCTGTGTCTTGAATTGGCTAAAAAAATTTACTACTTTTCACGCGTATGTCGCGGGGTGTGGCACAAATATTCAAATCACGTACACCAAGAACACAAATGTGAGAATCGATACCGCAGCACGTTGCTAAGAGGATTAGATGACACATACCATCACTTCTTGAGGTAAGACTGTAGTACTGTGCAACTGTGACAAAGCACTACTCGGAACAGAGTGGCATCTTTCGTTATCAGCTGCAATACTCGATTTAATATGATTACTATGTTCAGGTATAAGTAAGTTGTGAAAATATTGGTAAGACGTAATTTTGTGACTGCGGCCATTTTTGATTTTAAGGTTTTTGTCCTTTCTAGTATTATATTAGTCAATTACTTGCATTTGCTACCCATATTTTTTTTGAGAGTTCAGAAAAAATATAGGTAATGCGTCATTTTGTGCTGGCGTTCACATTGGACCGAGGTTATTTCGCCATTAAAATAAAAATCCAACAACACAATGAGTTAATCAGTTCGAGAACTACGATGGCGCATAAAAAGCTCTGACATACATACAAAAATACATCAATGTGTTAATCATCAATCATATTGTTTTACAGCGAATGTAATGTGAGTCCATGGTAGGTGCACTCAAACAGTTTGAGACCGCGATAGTTCGTCGCTTCCCTCTGAATATATATCAACTTGTTTAGTTCATAAGACACGTACTAACTTGAATTCTTGTCTTTGTGACTCTTTAATATCTAAATGCTTGGTAAAATGTAAAATTTACTATTAATGAAAATCACTATACCGGTGGAAGTCCAGTGAAAAGAGCAACGAGCTGCAAAGTCAAAGGTCGTAGGATCGACTCGCAGCACGAACCAATATCATTTCGAACTCACACGGTTTACAAAGTGATTGTTAGTTAGAAAGGCGAAGAAAAACGTCTAGATTAACAGCCCAGCACATCAGAGATGTTGACAAGTGTATCCAGGCTGGAGGCCTGTACTAATAAGACTCATTTGGTCTTCCTTTCAATCCATAATATAGTTACCCAAGAATTTTATTTTTATCCCCATCGTTTGCTTCATAAACATTGTACTATTTAAATTATTGAAACAAATAATATTGTGGACTAAACATTTATTCAACCAAGTTAATTAAATGAAGCTATATAAACAAAGATGAATTTATTGTTTTTGATATAAATTAGGATTAGATGTTACATCGCTCGGGCGTGGTTGCAGTTTATTAACTAAACAAATCTTGTTACTGCGGTTTACAATATTGTATTCGATTTAACTTAACTTGGAATTCATTTAGTACTTACCACAAATCAATAGCTTGGTCATTAGAGGTTAATTTATTTAATGTTTGTTTGAAAAAATGTAGTGTAAGAGGTTGATTTTAAGAGTTTCTAGAAAATAATTGCTATTGGTTTTTAGAATATCAACGAAAGAAAATTCCTGTGAATGAACGCATTTTTTGTGATTAAGTCTAGGAGACATCAACTTGTTTTAAGAAAAAACCCGGTCAACAACAACAACAACGGTCTTGCGGTACTGGGTTCCGCACAATCATATTTTTATTCCTTGTTGTTTGTGCATTGTTGGTACATTGTGTGTAAAATTTTAATTGTCCAGCTATTACGGTAGACAGACAGACAAACAGGTAGCGAATCTCTTTATTTACCGTTTATAACTAAACCCTAAAATCAAATTTAATAGATCAGCTCTCCAGAAACTGAGACCATCTCTGTTCTGTGACTCAATTTCTTCTCATCTTTGTCTCCTTCTCTTTCTCTCTCCTTCAACAAACTGATGTCTGAACAGACACACCTCTCGACGACATTGTCCTCTCCCGCATACATTTCTAAGAACATTACGATGTGACACTCACAACGGTGTTTAAGCATTATATTTTTCAACAGGCGGTCTCTTGAGAAATCAAACTTTCCTGCAGAAACCAGCCATATTGTTTATTTTTTATTCCCAAGCCGTTTTGTGGGCTTTTAGTTACATTCTTTTTGTTTTGAAACGATCTCTACTATTTGTTATTGTTTTTCTGTTTTGCTTGAGGAGTTTGCTTGTCTATTTTTATAGATTAGTTTTTACTAGCTGACGATATGAATAGCCGAGAGGTATAGGTGTAGGTTTGATTCCCGCGTAGAATTAGTATTTGTGCACTACAAATGCTTTCTGAGTGTCTTTGTGAAAAGCCCAGCTATATAAAGATTCGATTTTTAAGTGAGAGAGTGAAGTCAAGGTGCTCGTAAGCTTTTTAGTTTACACCTTAAAACTACGATTTTTTAACCATGAAATACTTTACACGTAGCAGTGTCTCCACACAGCAATATTTTAACTATAATAGCTTATAGTCCGTGTCTTTTTTAGAGAGTTAAATGGTTTACCATTTACTTTCATGCATAAATAAAAAAAATGTCTATTAACTTAGACATTTTTTGAAGTCTACTTTATAAAAATAAGTCGGGTTTTCCTTCCTGACGCTCTAACTCCAGAACGCACGAACCAATTTCCACGGTTTTGCATTCGTTGGAAAGGTCTCGGGCTCCATAAGGTTTATAGCAAAAAGATTCAGGAAAAAATTCAACAGAAAGCAGGAATACCATCTGGTGGCGAAACGGTGTTCGCCGAGTTTGCTAGTTACTTATATTTGTCATATAATTAATTTCAAAATCAGCGATAAGAGTCTACGAATAGTTTATACAAATATAATATGTATTCCTTATAAACCTACCATTGATTACTCATAAACAAAATTCTAACACCCAAACTACGACTTTCAGTGGTCACCATTTTTACTTTCATAAAAAACACAGACGCAAAACGATAAAAGCGTTTCAACTTCTCAATAAAACTGGAATCTAAGCCATTAGCACTCACACCTTCCACTCAAATGTTTACCAACACTTTTAATAAACGAGCCGTGGTCTGTGATAAATATTATAACGCCTTACAAAGAGCAAAGAGCAGTGCGCGGGTTTCATCCATTAATCATATTAGTTCGCGAACAAATGCCAGCTGGGGTGAAGTTGGCGTGACTATTCAATATCGGTACATATACCTTACATGCTTGTTACAGTCTAAAAAATAAAGCAAGTGGAAATAGGTCAACTGTAATATAATTGGATGTGCGCTGGTGGTTTTTTTAGACTGTGGCTTCGTCGCGTTTGTGTTATAGGCAGGGAGCACGTGTGCTGAAGTTTTCTCGATCGCGACCGCAAACATACCATCGCGCTACTCCTAATATGATGGATTGTGACAGTTTTGTGTGGTTTTACTTATTATTTCGTTATTTTCTATGTCTGATACTTGACATGTTCGCGTGACCACCAAGTTTTTAGGTCATACATATAGGTATTAGTTTTGTTTTAAAATAATCTAGGAGAAAGTAAAAAAGTTTGATTTTCCACTGATAAAAGACACTTAGAGGCAAACGAAAATGTATTACTATCCATTGTCAAGTTTATTTTTTTAATTTTTGCGAAACATTTATAAACATAGTGCGTATTAAAATAAAGACTTACTTATCATTAAGACGACTGAAGCAGTTTAATGATACGTAGGTTAACGTAAAGAAAAAACAAGCTAATTATTTACAATCTGATCAACAAAAAACCCACTCAAATCACGTAAAAAAAAAACAAGTTCCAATAAAAATCCCGCGCGTTGTATTTCACGACACATTTGCTTTCCCTGCGAATTCACTATGAACTCTCTGTTAGTAAAACTTGTAAAAAGTCACGTATCAGCCCACTGCGACAAAGCATTTTTATACGATTTTAAAACTCTAGAATAAAATTAGAAAGAGTAAAAACCGCTGTTTCACAAAGTGTTGCAAATTTCGCGTGACATTTTATGTTCGTATTTTGAATTTTATCTCGATTGTTTTTAGGTATTTTTTTATCTGTTTACGTGGACGGTTATAGGTGCTTCTACATCGCAGCTTGATGTATGTCCTTTATTTTTCTGTTTGCGTACAAATAGAGTTAAATGCAATTCCTGATTGCGTAAATATTCCACTTTCTATATTGAGGAGTATTGAGCACTGATGACTACACTTGTTTGTTACAGGTTATCGCTTTCAGTTTAGAATAATTTTGATCTAGAACTCTTCACAATTTTTTTTCTTTCAACTTGTCTTCCGCGGCTCATGAGAGACATAAGAGTAAGAAGGCTGAGAAGGCCATTACCCAGTATTGGGACATTCCAGGATAGTCTCATACATACTTGGAGTGTCGCCTTAATCATTAAAAGGTATCAATAACTTCGCAACAATCAATCAAGATACGTTTGCAACACCCAAGAGTAAGCTGACAAACATCAGACTGTATACAGAATAAAGGATTTAAACAAACCTAATGGTATGAAATTAAACCTCTAAGTTGAGCTATTCCGTATACTGTAACTATTGAATTTCGCTAGCAATGGAAACCAACGCTCGGAATGGGTGCGTGGCGAAATCACTGCGCTGATATATTGAGTGGGGAAGCAAGAACGTGAGATGACTACGCCGAATATACGGATCAGAAATACCGGCGGGAACGAATACGCTATTATTTAACATTACGTTTTTAATATGAGTGTGCACTGGTTTTTAGGGTTCAATAACCAAACGGTAGAAGTTGAACTCTTTTTTTTTGGTTAGGGGGGCAATTCACATTGACACCCACCTCCTCGGGGGAGGAAGCGGATAGTGTCAGACTCATACTGACTTCACCTGAACCGCCGTACAGCGTCCCGCATTTAGTAGGTGCGGTAGGCGCGGCAATGCATTGTATTTCAACACGCACCGACCGTGGGTCACCATCGGCCAATAGATGCCGACGGCTTCCCTCGTTTCGGACTCTGATGTGTAAAGAGCGTCGCTCTCTCCGCCTGGTACTGGGTCCACAGTCATGTTAAGCTCTACTACTAAGTTACCGCGGTTATTGGGCTCATAAATATTATGAAAATTGTTTTTCCGGTAGATAGTAAACAACTAAAAAACAATTGTCCAATGTTATCTTAAATACACAAAATTGCATATTGCAGACAGCAGAGCGAACTTGTCAGCTTCTGTTTTTGAAAATAGCGCACCGTGTGTTTCTTCACACTACGATTGACGTCGATCCAAATTTGAATTGATGTGGTCCTGATGAAGATGTCATAAATTATGAAAAAAAATCTACTCAGTACGCAAAATCGTTGTTTATGATTTGGAATACGAAACGTTTGTTTCAAACATTATTCTAAACATTGATTGTAGACAAAGAAATGCTAGTCTCTCTTACAAGATCTACGATGACTATGAGAATTTAAGTCAAGGAAACATAATTTAAGACCTTGAATACTAGGTTTTTTTCAAGTAACATTATTATTTACTAATCCGAACGGAATGAAAGCTAATCGGGGAATATTGTAAGACCGTAATCTTAAAATGTTCGAATAAAATTTTCCTACATACACAGAAACTTGTGTCAAAAACTCATACAAACATTTTAGTCAAAAACTTTAACTTTCCGTTCGGGTCCGGAGTTTTGAAACTTGTCAAAGTTTAGCGTTCGTTTCTCGTCAGAAGAGATATGTTGTATGTAAACCTAAAAAATTGGAAGAAACCAAAAAGTACGAATAAAAGGAGGTTGATAGGATTACATGACAAGTTGATAGCAATGAGTAAATTAAAAGATCTGCCTAATGTTGTTGCATGTAAGACGCGAACTATCTCAACGACTTGAGTAAGTAGAGGTAGGTGTGTTAGATGGGAAGGAGGGAGCAGGGAGTTGATTTTCGTCGGTGTAAGTCCAACATGTGAAACGCAAGTCATGTAACCAGCAATTCAAATCCGCGACGCTCAGGGACAAATGGGATAAAGGGGAACAGGTAAAACAGAAAAAAGTTGACAAAACCGACCGTCGCTTTACCTCAATCTTTGTCTTTAGTACTTGTTGTTATAGTGGCATAAGAAAAACATATTCTGTAAAAATTTCAACCATCTAGCTATCAAGCTCCATGAGAACCTGATGACAGACAATCAGAGTCGAGCTTTAGAAATAGGGCTCCGTTTCCGCTTTTTTGCTCGGTAAAGAAAAATTAAGGCCTTCTCAAAATATTTTGTGTTGCTTACATACATTAAACTGTCAGTAAAAACTGTTAGAACAACAAACATGATTTAAATCGATGTACCATACAAGTAATAATAATAAAATTCCAACATAAAATGTAGTTCTGCAAAAGATGTGCAAAGAAAATATTTTAACTCCAACTACAATAAAAGTAAAATGAAGTAAGAATAAGTTACATTGTGCGTGCAAAACTATTCCATATTCAAAAGCAAAAGGAGACATAAAAATCCCCGGCTCTGCCAGGAGTGAAAATGCAATCTTTGAGTAACTAAAAACTTTTCAAGAAAACGATCTTGGATGCTCTCCTCTTACGTGATTCAAAGGTGCTTAGACTTGCAAACTTTTCCGTAATATTACCATCAATATAAATGCCTTAATTAGTCCAACCTTCATGGAACAAAAGCTTATAAAAAGGGATTTTTAAAATAAAGTAGTCTTATGTAATATTCCACAACTTTCACAAAGCGCCATCTAGTCTCAAACTGATCAAAACTTTTATTATTAGTACTATACATCTAATCCCAGACACAGACCAAATAATGACGCTCATCACACATCTTTTGTCGACTAGGCCAGTCATATTAAGAAGAAAATAAAGTGACCTGATGATAACTCTTGTTGGGAAGCAATTCCATTACAAGTTGTAGATTTTGTTTATTTACATTAAAATCAAAAATCTCTTCAACAAATTTTGAAAGCGGGAGCATTACCAGTGAGTAAACGAGAACGTCTTCTCATCTCTTGTCTACAACAACCACAGTTCTTGAACGGGAACTTATAAAGCCAGGTGTTTAGACCAATAAGTTTGCTAGGAATTAAATCCGTATGTCACATGTAAAGTCGACCCACCAATGTTTACAGACGACTTTAAGGGGAAAGCTTTCACATTGCCTCGAACCTTTCTGTTTGCCACCTCGCGATTTGTATGTTGAACAATATATGTCTGCGTGTGTAGCTAAGTGGGCTTAACCTGACTTTTTCGGGGATATTTTAAAGATGGAATTTTCTTTTACGTTTTTGTTTAAGTTGCTTGCTTGAATTTTAACTCCTTGGATGCTCAATACAGAATTTTATGGAATAAATTCTGTTCTTCCTGAAAAGCAATCCATTTATGTTTAAAATCGGTTTTTATTATTTTTACATCAAAGTTCTTCGAAAAAATCACTAAGTCATAAAAAGACATGGTTTCAGTTAATATCCTCTGAAATTAAAGAAAACACTGACCAATTGCGTGTCATACTAGTGGCATTAAGGGTTTGGTGAAAAGAGCCTGGTGATGGAAGTATAAAAGGCGGATAGCAGTGCCTCAGTAATGGCTTTAAGTTTTAACCCTCTCGGTCATGAACCCTAAAGAAAATAATTTTAAATTCAATATCAGTGGGTGTTAACCGCTCGGTATTATCTTCGTGAAAATAACTTTTGAATTTACATCCCAAATGCCATAGCGTGTGTATTAGGTATCAGTAACAGGGATAACACCAACATTAACGTGAAACTCACAAACTATTTCAAAATACAGACGTAATCCTACAAATATTAAGTACCAGTGGCTCCGCCCCCGACAAATAAAAAATAAAAAATTGGGTTCAAAATTATCCAGGTTATAGACTATCTCGCGGTAGTTTGCATCACATTCCCGGGGTTCTAGGTATAATGGAAGGGTGAAGCAGCCCGGTGGTTTTAGCGGGTAAGAGATTAGCATACCTACCAGCCTTGCCCATGGTAGAGAAAGTTCGACAGCTTTTTCCCGGCTCAAACAAAAATATATTATAATCTATGTATATGCGCACCAGACTTTTTTTGCCGGAAAGACTAACGATTAACCAAACAGAAAAATAAACAAACATTCACGTTTATTTTGTAGTAGGACATACACTATCTCGTTGGCGTGAGGAAGGGAGAAAGCACCATTCAAGATTTAAGGCACCAATGCTTTAGCAGAGATAGAACAGTTAGCACAAAGATGTTTTGCTGAAATATTTTATTCACATCGCATCTTAAGCATAAAGTATGCATCGTTCGGCCCGACGGTCTTGGATTTATCCGTTTAATATCTTACGATTAAAAATCTGTTGCTCAGGGTCTGGAAAGAAGTTGATTTTGGAAAAAAAATCTTTCCCTAAATTCAAAAACAGACCTAGCCTTAAGATGTTTTCAAAGATTGATCGTCCATATTCTACATCTTTATTATTAAAATAAATAACTTATTAACTAAAAGCAAAACAAATGCTATACAACACTCAGCAAAATTTGAGTAATCAGTGATTAGTTTTAACCAGATTTACATAAAAAGTTTTATTTATCAAACTGCGCTACTTTACATATTGGTGTTTTATTTATAAATACTTTCCACAAAAAATAATATACAGACTTCGACTTCATTCGACACGCAGGTAGCCTAAGCCTGGATCAAAAATACTTTTAAAAATACAAACTTTGAATCATAAAATACTTATAGTGCATCTCGATTTTCAAAACTGACCTAATCCTACCAAGAATCTATTTATAGATACCCAAAGACCAATTGGACGCATATCTAATTAATATCTCCTTGAACTCGGTAATATCTGTGCCTATACTACAAACTGTTAAAGCAGGACTCTTGCCATTGTGGAAGCGAGAGAGCGCGCTAACATCGACTAGCGGTGTCTCACCTCTACAACAACTACGAGTCTGCTTAAAGAGTTCGTAGTACCCACGCAGGCTTGTATCGGCGGCCCTCAGTGGCTAGGGGTGTGACCGCAACTTGATGGTCCCACTCACGTATGTAGGCTACACTCGATAAGGGATGATCCTGCTAAAAGGAGATAATGAACTCTTCAAGTGTATCGGCAGTTAACTGTGAACTTTAATTCAGTGATCATTGAAGATTTTTTTAACTAAGATTGCTGCACTTTAAAGATAGTCGTACGCCATGGAGACTGTTTTAAACAAAGATAGCCTTTTTAGAAAGCTACATAATGGCTTGAGTTTGCAATACATAAAAAAAACAACGGCCCAATGCTAGTCAGATTCGCCACACGGGGGGTTCCCTTCAATTAGGCTAAAAAAAAATCTAATATTTGGACTTCTATCAAATTATTAACCGCATAAACATTTATATATTTGTTGTTATGGAGTCAATACCTGCATCTGTGAAAAAATTATCTTACTAGCTACGGTGTACGAGATGAAAAGAGGTGGCAGACGGGTAGACCGTGAAGCCTTAGTAAAAGGGTTCTGTTTAGACCATTTTTATACGGAACAACCCTCTTCTAAATTCAGTTAAAAACAAAATCCCAGCATCTATTTCTTCAGCATTCGTAAGGCATACATGCAAAATTTCACTCTTTTACTTTATTGGGTCGACAAAGTTATAGCGAATTTACGAGTACGTTCTGTGACAGAGTGGATCTAAAGCACCTATTTGTTTGGTTTAGTATCCATAATTTACTCGCAAAATGTATCTGGGTCACGGGCGGATTTAGAATTTTTAGGACTGTGTAAAACTTAGGGTGATGGTTGGGTCACGTTTTATTGAGCGCAATTTATTAGTAGTATTTTTTTGTTAGGTTAGTTATAACATGTTAACCTTCGTTGACGATGTGTTGTCCGTTTCATCGAAATCATATGCCGCTGTTATTAATTGTGGTAATTTTAAGAGGTTTATTTATAAAGAGAAAAATCGGTCTCATATTACTTAGGTATGGCTGTGTCGTTTGTTGGTCCATCTGTCACCAGCCTTTATCTTATGATCCGTGATAGCCAGATATTTTTTTTGTAGATGATGAATTTCTATTGCCTCTATAACAACAAATAATGAAGAAAAGCAACGACGTTACCCAATGTTGGCACGGTCCTAAATTTCATAAATGACCAATTTTTGTTGCAAATTTGATTTACCTCAGCAAATTTGCACGGTCAGCATGTTTGTTTTGCGAATCCGACTAATATTACAATTTTTTTTTTGTTAGTTATGCTATGATGTTTAAATCCAGACAATAACTGAGATAACATCAAACTTTCGCCTTGTTTTTTCTAAACACATAATTATATCCTCTATTTTAAGAGCAACAAATCTCATTATCCTACCTTCGCCCTTGGGCTGGAGTTTAAAATATTAAAATTTCATTTTCATGTAACGGGGGCTCACTTCGGTGCCTAAATTATTCTTACTGCGTGGCTAGACTAGGAGGAACTGCATTAATTAGTGCGGTCAGACCTACAACCGTAATTCACTTTATTTATTTTGCTAGATAAAAATAGAATCGTGGGATTTTCGGGAAGAATCCCCATTTTAAGACCGTAGTTCGAACAAAAAAACGTAGTGTTTGAGATGTTAATTTTTCTATATTATAAAACGGCCATGGATATTGGGCGGAACTAGAAAAGGTTTTGATTAAAGATTGTGTGACGTATAACTTTTTCCTTCTAAAGCAAGCTATGGATTGTTAGAAGTGGAGGCAAAAGGTCATGTCACAGAAACTATAAATTAAATTACATTATCTGGTAAGGGTTTGACAAAAAAGTCAAATAAACAAATAGACCAATATTATGTCGTTCAGTTCACTTCAAGACAATAGAAATCTATTAAAATACAAATACTATATAAAAGCTTTAGATGGAATCAACTTATACCATGGTATAGCTCGTGAGCTACAATAAGCTACAATATAATATACCAAAAGTTGGTCGTTGAGCTTACCATCATGTCTGAAACTAAGACTGCATCTGTGAAAGCGCGACAGAACGAGCCAGGTTATAGAGCTGCATCCCTGTTCCACATCTTCAACATGTAGTTCAAGATGTAGTGGATAGACCCCTAGTAAAAGGAAAATGTTACATATTCATCACTCGTACGAAATCAACATGAAAGTAAAATATGACCGAAATCTAAAAATCTTTTGAACAATATGTTCGCGAGGCCACGATTTCAAACTTCATACAAGCAATATAAAAGTTTTGGACTACCGTATACTGAAGATATTGGGGCAATATGAGACAAACGCCTCAGGCGAACCACCTACGTTTTATTGGTGACAATTTTGGACTTTTGCAGCAATAAAAGCATGACTTTCCAAAACTCCATTCCGGTTGGATGGAAATTAAAATTCTGTGTCTTTTCGGTCGACTCGAAAAATCTAATATAGCGAAGGTAAAACCTACGCAAGTTCTATTAGGAAAAGAAATGTTCTAGGGACGGCACAACGAAACTGTGTCAATATTTCATTTCATATTTTTGGACCTACATAAATGGTTAAAAGGAATCTATTACTAATTTTCTGCTGTCAGTCCGACCATCTGTCACAACGCCGCACCTCATAAATTGTAATATTTGATATGACAGTTGAATTTTCACATTTAATAAAAATCGAGATTAAGCCACGATTGCTCATGAACTATTTGGGAGATCGTTTTGTTTATTTCTTTTCCATATCATCTTTGATTTTGAACTTTTACTTCCAAAAAGTTATCTTAAAACAGACGTATAACTTCCATATTTGTGAAACAAACGACACTAAACAAATATTGATCTGTTTCCGTAACAGTACGCAGGTTTCCAAGGCAAACATTGGTTCAAATATTTGTAAGTTGTTAGCAAAACTCGTGGGGCCAACATTGTGATATGTCAAAATAATCCCTCGGTATTCGTAATGCGTGTATCAATATTTTACATTGTTCAATGTACATATATAATATTTATGCTTCGTTTGAACTGCAGAATCTATGAAAAAAGTACAGTAGTTTTATAAACTCCTTTATAAGAATTGTCTGGTCAATCAAGGTGCCGATAGAATCGTCACTCTAGCAACACATTTTTTTTTAAAGTCATAATAAGACCTCATTAAGTAGTAATCAAATACCAAAAGGTGCACAAGGTTACCCAAGGGTAACTGCCACAAGTACGGCGAGCATCACGTACCAAAGTACCACGAGATACTCGCAAGTCAAAGATTATTTTTGTAACCTCGTCTATTGTTTCACGCGTACCTTGCAATATTCATATGTAATATTTATTATGCACATACAGTTTAGTAAAAGAAGAAAAATATCGACTATATACAAATTAAAACAACTATATTAAACTAAAAATATAACTACTTTAAATACCATACACAGACTATAATTAGGTGTGTGTTGTAATTGTTAGAAACAATATAAAGAATATTAAAACACAAAGCAGTATCGACGTCCTTATTCAAAAAGCCATTTCGCAATCCATTCAAGAAGACAACCGGGTGACACCTTATTTTGTACTCATCAAGAATTAACGATGAAATGATAACAAGTTACTTTAGAATTTTCGGCTTTGGGGTGTATAAATTTCCCGAGGGACCACTGTATCAAATACACGGTAATGTGACGGACTGAAAAGGACACCGGTTACAGGGTGGAAGCGTCGGCGAGAAACATTGTTAATAAATTGTATTTACAAGTTTATAAATGTAAACAAGCTTATTCGTATACGATTTCTAAACAAACAAATTCGTTGCGCTTTTATATTATTGAAAAAAAAATAAAAAATAAAAACACACTTTTAGCCGCAGTCCTGTCTATTGCTTTTACCATTAATTTTTTTGTGGTATGTATCTAGAAACATCCCAACTTATATGCGAACCACCCAGATACTAAATGCAAATTCAAGGATTCAACAGAACACCAAAAGTTTTACCATCATTATTGCTTAAAGAAAATTTTGGATCGCATACTAATATAATATATATCTATTTCTTAAAGACAAAAAAAATGTCTGTCTTTTAACTGTTCTCTTCTCCTCAATCCAATTGCTCGAGCAATTTGACACCTCATTGCCTGGTTGTCAAATTTTCGGTCTCCTGAAAACCCGTAAAAACGAATATGGACAAAATATTTTACACATTTGAAGGATTTATGTTCTATGGTACGAAACTCTAAAACTGATGTATTAATTCAAGTTATCGAAGGCGAAATAAAGGTAATAAAACTCACAATAATCGCTATCATCTTATTGCTTAAAGCGTTTCTTCCACATCAAGTGGTATTAAAACCACACGTCATAAGTGAGCTGTATGGGCAATAAATTTCTGGAAGGAACTATTTGGTAGTAATTTCAGTTTGAGAAATATTTTGAAATTATTTTCCAAAATATATCTTCCGTTAGTTTTGTTCTTCTTCTTTATGTAAAATTCATTTGTTTATGCGTAGTAAGCAATCATACTCGTGATACCTTAAATACAGGTTATTGAAGTAGTTATAAATAGGATAATACAAATAATCCAGATTTGTTAAATTATTATTTTTATGGTATTTTGGATCGTTCAAAACTCTGAACTCGAGATTTGTTTTAGTCCGAGCTCTCCCAAAAAGAGCCCAGTTTAAAACTGGGTCTGAAAGACCCCAAGTCCAGAGAACCAAGACAATGTTACATTTTATCAAAAAGACGTAGACGATAACGAATCTGTAGCTCCAAATGTATCGGAATGTGACCTTTTTGACAGATGACTGACTTGTCAGTTCAATACATTGAAGCGAATCATTAATAAACGAAGCGATTGTAGACGTGTAACTTGTCTACAATCGCTACGCAATCTACCTCAGACCATCATCATGAGAGTCGTCCAAGATTTATACACACAATTTTCAATAGCGACTTTATGTGACACAGAATATTATACTGACATAATAAAGTTAGCTATAAATTGAAGATAAAATGTGGATATGGCGAATATACGGAACTAATAAAAAGTTTTCATATTAATGGCGCTGCTATAAGTTCTGTTATTAGGAGTTTGTGTCGCGTCTCAGCTAGTGTTGGACAATAGGTATAGAACGTAAAAGTGAAAACCTATTTAGCCTAACCTTATTTATTCCTTAAAACAACGATTTTTATTTGTGTATTGCAAATTCACTTCATTACTTGTATCGCAAACGACATTCCTCGCATGAGGATGACTGCAGGAGGACGGCAGGTGATATTTAGGTTTGTGCAATCCCAAGGGACTAAAAATCATCGCCATGTTTTCTTTCACCGTGAAGGCAAGTGATTGTGACTTTGCGATCTGTTCGTGAATACCTCAAAAACGAGTGAGTGAATTATACTTACAACCCAACAGTCTTACCCTCAATCAGTATAATATATTCGTTTTTATTTTATCTTCGTTGTTTCGATTTAGTGTCGAAAACAGAGCATAGACTATTCTTCATTTTAAAGGCTAAAGAGTTATAAAATCTCTTTTCTACCATTGTTCCAAAACTCTTTGGTTTTAAGAAGACAAATGTGTTAGTTGACAAGTGTCACTAGAAAACTTCATAAGCGCGTTATTTTTATTTTGTGTAAATATTAACAAGTAATTGATTGTTGCACGCTCAAAAGTTACAAATATTTATAGTTCTTTAGGCATATAAGTGGTCAAGCCAATGGCGGCCTTTTCGTAATTTTGTTAGTCGTTCTCATAATATAGACACCGAAATCGAGATTCAGGTAAGATTTCTATTGTTTATTATTTGGTTCTCTTTGCATCTTTCAGAGTAATCATATCTGTCGATTCGCCTTTTATAATGACACTAGCTGTTGCCCGCGACTTCGTCCGCGTGATTAGAAGATATAAGTTATAATTTATACCTGCCTTCTATCTATCTTGTAGGATTCAGTCAGCGTTTGCAATGTAAGCGCAAAAAATGTGTTTTTTTACGACTTAACATCAGAAACCTCAAAAATTGTAGCCTATGTGTTATTCTGATGTATAAGCTATATTGTGGTAAAGTTTCATTCAAATCCATTCAGTAGTTTTTACGTGAAAGAGTAACAAACATCCATACATCCATACTTACAAACTTTCGCCTTTATAATAGTAGTAAAATACAAATCATTTAAAATAAAATAACATCAAGAAGATTTTTATACCTGTGATTTTTATACCTACTTGCTTCAGAGCTAAGTATATTTAAGACTCTGTTTAAGTTTTCCCTTTTGTTGTCCACTAGAATCATATTCGCTGTTTCAACTTTTTACGATTTTGTCAAATAAAATTCGCAAGAATATTATTTAAATTGCAAAACAATCACTGCATTAACATTACTATAAAAACTGATATTTGCCTTTCGCAGCTCATTTTGCAGCTTACCTAATACCCCTGTATCTCTTATAATTCAAGTCTTATTATTTTAAGTCAAGCAAGTAACATATTCTCAATGTATAAACGGCCGTGTTATATTGAGTTGAAATGTGTTCCTCTAAGTAATGAGGGTTTAAAATAAACATTAAGTTTAATTAAACTTGTAAAATTTAACAGGTGTGCTTTCTTGGAATTAAGTATTTCGGTACTTATATTTACAGTCAAAGATTTACTTGTACGTTAATGCTGGATTATTTGACAAACACTTCTTCACATTACGATAATCAACTGCCTTAATAAACAAAAAAAAGCAGTAAGTGCGGGTTTACGACACAAGGTTATGTACATAAATGATTGAGAAGAAAAAAATGGTAGCCCTACACATTTTGCATTACTTAGTGTTGTATTTGTATTTTTGTTGCTATATCGGCATGAAAAATACGTCACCTGTGAATATTCCAATTATCCAGTTGTCTCTGTTCCTAAGATACAGCCTAGTGATAGACGCACAGACAGCGGAGCCTTCATGGAGCACCTAATAGGTTTCGATAGTCAACCTCTGGCTCTGGGACACTAAATACTGTACCTAGATAGAATGTACAGAATAGATATAACTCTGATGGTATATGTATCACCACTGCGTCAATCTGTCTAAAACGTGTTTGCAGTTAAACCACAAAACCGATTTTATGTTGATTTTAGTTAGCTGGCTGACTGACAGCCACACACAAAACAAATTTAGATAATTTAAATGGCAAAATTTGTTTCTAAATTTACTTGACTAAGCCAATATTTGATTTGAACAGACTACAATTATCTCGGAGGATACCTACTTGAAGTCAAAACAAACTTCGCATATCGAATTTTCTTGAAATAGAATTGTATGTATTAAAATAGTTCCTTTTTCCTAATTTTCTTCCAAGCATTCCATTCCAAGTGTGTACATTATATTTTATATAAGTAATGTACATCAAACCTTTTCAATGCACCTCCTTCTTGATATCTCTCCATAACCCTATTGTTTACTAGTTTTCCTCCTGCATTAAATCCGCCACTGTACATATCTATATACGAACTACAAATAAATAAATATATCGCAAGTCCTAAAAATAGCGGTATTAATTTTTGAAACTACGAATTCGTACTTGCTAAAAATAGCCCTGATTTGTTAAGTATTAATTTTTGCGAGTCTCATGTACGTCTAAGCGAAATTGGGTGGGTTATAAATTTGGCCTCGCTCGGAAACGGCCGGTGATGAGATGGCTCGGCGAAATTAAAATGTAACAAAATAAATCATGGAGGAGTGAGCGCCCTTGCCCTGCGGCCCGTGTGAGATACAACATAAATTCGTACCGAGACAGTTTGCAAGTAACTTAAATTGAACTGAGAACGAATGTTTCACGATGCAGGTTTGTGCTGAATACATTGTTTTAATATCTGAAGGTCTCAACTGTTATAATTTTTATGAACATGGTTTTATGAAGTCGCGAGAAAAAAAAACAAATCACTGTTATACCTGGTAATATATTTTTTAAATATTAACGTTCTTTAGCGAATTATCTTTTTATTTTTAAATGTATTTTTTTCCTTGATTATCGGCTACTGTCAATTTTCATACGCCTTAGTGATCAGTGTTGACGAAAATGAGTATGAGTAGAGTTGTTTGTTCTCCAGGAACCTAAAAATAATTTATATTGCAAAATGACGCATTTCACTTAGATCAGCTAGTTATCCTTTATTATTCCTAAAGTATAAAATTCAAAACCAACTTTTTTTGTCTTAAACATTCTCACAATACAACCAGACAACAATAGCACTGGAGCGTTAAAACTTCATCTACACTTGTGTCTCTTGTCTTCTATACCCGACTTGCATTGACAAATCTAAGATGGTTGCACCATAAATCAAGTTTACCGAGGGCTACCCCACAAAGAGCTAGCACTTTATTCCTTTGAAAAACTGTAAGAGCTTCCTTGACGTCCGCATGTGAAATGAGCTCTTTTGTACAAACGACGTTTTTGCTCGCAGACCGGTCTCAATGGGGTTCGAATTCGCTGCCCTTTTTGTCTGTCTGCTAATGTGGAATACTTCGTTTTGTACCTTAATCGACATCTAGAAAGTTTTAAAATGGTTTTTGTAAATCTTTTTAAAATTTGAAATATGGATAGAGATAAAAAATTAGACAACCCGAAAAAACTGCTTTACCCAGAAACCTTGGAATCTAACACTCTACCAGTCTATTGTCATTCTATTGATATCGTAGACTTTAGTGATCATTCGCGATTCCTTTTTAATTGGCGCTATTGAAAAACATGATGTAAGTAAGCAGAACTGGGTTCAGCATATAAGTGACAACACTTATTAACAACATAACGTTATTCAATGACATCACTATTTCGAAATTAACATTGAACGAGAACCAGATTGGGTTTGTCTTTACGCAACATCGTGCGCGGTGTCCCCTTAACCTCAAGTGCCTCAAGTCAAATATGATAAGGGCCTAAAAGCCTCATTTTACGTGTAAAACAATACGTTCGAAGACATTTTGTTCAGCGGTTTAGTTGAGTTTGAAAAGGGTCTTTACCGTAAAACGTCAGCACCAGTTTTGTTTGAGCCGGTTATCATAACATATTGGTGTATTTTATTATTAAGAAAATGGCGACGATATTTTTTGTCAGCTAAATGTTTACTGAAATTTTGTTAAAGGATTTTGAAATTTTGCCCTTAATTTTGAAGTTAAGTGAATCCAAGTAAAACTCCGACCAATATTATTTTTCCTAAAAATATCAGAAGTGAAACTTAGAGCTACACAACACGACTACCGTTTTACTACCTCGAGGTCGAACCTAGTACTTTCATAAGATATGGACATAAAATTCCACTTACGAACAAGCCACTTACGATAAACATTGTGCTGCACATAATTGTAAGTATGTATGTGGTGTAAGGCTGCTTTCCTACTGCCTTCTTGTCCTGAGTCTGGATGTCTTTGTGCAAGTGAATTGAATGTTTGTGGTACCTCCTGTGATGCAAGGATTAAATTGCTTAATACGGGATTGGTTATTAAAATAAATAAGGAAACCCTCAAACGTAGAATTGTGTTAAAAAAATGAAATAAGTCAGTGTTACACTGTATTATAATAGAAAAAAATAATGATTATTCAATCGATAAGAAAGTTTTTGTTTTAGTTTAATGTACTCATTTGATTTGGTTTTAAGTAAAATATCTTAAATAAAAACAGAAGAGCTAGATCATCAAAGCACCTGCCGATGTGTACCCCTGTAGTGTAGTTAGCCGAATAACAATGTTAACCAATTCAAGTGGGCATGCTATGCTGGACGTTGTCCCCTAGGAAAACTGCCCTATTCACAATCATATTAACTAGTCTCTCTATAATATGTAGGTAGCAGGAGAGGGTAGACCTACCCAATAGGGCAAAAAGATCTAAAGAAAATTATAAAAATTTTGTTCTTGGCCGGATATAAACTTACGGTGGATTCAGTAAATTGACAAAAGCCGATCGGTCAACGTAGCCACATGTACAGCCACACTGCTCCACACTAGCTGTTCAGCTTTCCTGGTTTGACGGCGCTTGTTAGCTTAAAGACTGGAATATATGCACAAAGGCATGCATAAATAAGCAAAAGTAATCACAGAACCCAATCACCCGAACTCATTATTTTTTTAATTAATAAAAACGATTTAGATTCAATGTTAGTTTCAAATAGACGGGCAGACAGCGTAGCCTAAGTAGCATAATTCCGTATTTGCATTTTGAATAAAGAATCTTAAAAATAAATAACTGAACCAGAAATAGTCTCATTTTATAAATAAAAAATATTTTAATACCATGATCTTGAGAGCTAAGATTAAAATCGCCATTGTCCGCTACAAGACGTTGATAAAGGTAGTTCTCATTTCCCTCCACCTTGCTCTCGGCCTAACGGGTCCTGCATCTCGTAAGTGCACCGCTCCGTTGCAAATTTGTCGCCGCGCCCCGACGTCTCGGGGACAATTTGGGCTAATTACACTGAAACAAAGACGGCTTCCGTACTGAATAATGAATGTAGTGCACTTTTGTGTGGCCTTTAAACTGTACTGACAAATATCCGTGTAGTGTTTGCTGTTAAGTTGAAGAAATATTTTAAAAAGAAATGACAGCATTTTGGAAAAGAAATCAATTTTTTTTTTAAATTGACGGCCTAAACTGACTATGGTGGCCCGATTACTTAAACGCGAACTGCGTGGGGTAGTTTAAGGTGGTTTCCAGCCAGTGACATGTCACATCCAAAGCAGAATTAGGCAAATTATGTAAATGATATGCTTGCTATTCCAGTTGAGTTGAACTAGATAAATGTATAGGGTCATTATTGTTGACTTAAAAGCGTAATGCGTGAGCTGGTTTGAATTAGCTCAAGGTAGAGAACCTTTAAAAGATTTGGGAAGCTTTTTTTCCAGCCTGGGACATAGCACTTCCAAAAAAGAACTCGATAAATTATGTGATTGACATGCTTGCTATTCCAGTTGAGTTGAATTAGAAAAATGTATAGGGTCATTATTGAACTGCTGCTCTCTACGTCTCCTAATCCTCTCGTACAAGGATGAGCGTCCAATATCCTTGCATTTACTTATGGATTAGCACTTTCACAATCACCAACATCCCAGCCTTTTCCCAAGTACGTTGGGGTCGGGGCGAATCTTACCGGATGCAACTAAAAGTTGGTGTTTTACAAGGACTCCCTGACCTCTTCAACCCAGTCAACTCAGTTAGACTGATTGTCAGACTTTCTACCTTTTAACTAGCTGCGACACACTTTTTTTCAATTCAATTTTTATCAATCTTATTGTAATTGACATTAGCACAAGACAACATGAAATAATTGAAAGGAGGCCAGTTGCCATGGCCTAATGCCCAAAGATACAATACGATTTCGTCACTCACCCGGTTATGGAGTCAGCAGGTCGTATTTAAATAAATATAAAAAATACAATCACATTGTAAAACTTGAACGGATTTATATTCGTCATAATAGCGAGATAATAACACGTCCAAACACTGAAAGCGGCACAAAAGATAAAAACGTAACCGAAGAAAGACATTCGTGGCCTCAAGCTCCATTCCATGAAACCTAACAGACATTTAATTTTCATGCTCTTATTCAAAGCACAATGGGTCGCCCCCATTCACAGTTTCCAACCAAAATGCTTGAAACAAGACGAGTTATTTCTTAGGTGAGATAATTGAAATACTTGGATAGCATTTCGGAATTAAGTAAGGCTTGTCCGTGACTGTGAGTTAATGTTTTAAAGTAGCTAAATATATTTATTATTTCTACTGGGTTTATGACTATTTGAAGATGCTTTAAGCGTAGAATGGTTTGGGTTAACTCATAGAAATCTAAATAACAAGGTAATAGAAGTGCCAACGCCGCGTGACCTTGTCGCCACACTGGTGTCTTGGACGACACCAGCGCGCGAACTTACGCTCAGTCGCTCGCGGAACGTCGTCACAGCAAGAACCACTAAAAATGGTGTTTTGCGGCGTTTCTCAGGCTGGAAATTCATCTGCATCGTGTAATAACATAAATAAATAGATAACATTTTATCGGTAAGTAAATTATTGCAGTAATATTGATGTTATTGCAAAATTAAATTTCAAAACATAACCTTCATTATAAACCATATTTATATCGCACCATCCTGCAACAATTGCATTCTTTACTAATCATTGCCTCTGCAGTAAGAGACTTACAGAAATGCACCGTTGTAAAAAGAGAAATGTATAACGAAAAATAATATTTATCAATGCGATCGTATTTGTAGTGGCACGGCCGCACAAAACTGTCGGAAATAGTGATGTGGTGCGGACAAATTATCCAAAATGAACACTGTATACGAAAAGTAACAATTTTAATAGTCATTCGTTTTTGTGAACATATTATTGAATATATTTTTATTTCAGAATCCCGCAGGATGCAAATAAATACAAAAGACAAGTGGATGACTACCACGGGTAAACGAAATTGGTACCCTACAACTTAGGCCGAATATACACTATGAAATTAGTTGCATGCTTGATAACCTGCCGCCCGGCGCCGCCCGCGCCCCTCTCCATTTTTACGGCTCGGACCGCGCTCGCAACTGAATGTTTCAAAAAGTACGCCATGCGCTATAGCATAGCATTGAATAAAAATTGCAATTTAAATTTATCCAAATCTCATAAATACCTATTTTTTTATTATGAACGTTTACTAGTCATTCGATACATGAACTGGGCTGCTTTTGTAAGACGACTAAAAAGTCACCGTATAAACCAAACCTACCTAGGTACCAAGTATTTCCTAATAATATTATTTTTTGTCAACCGACAATTAGCGAATTTTTTTTTTGTAAGTAGGTACATATTATAATGTAATCCATAGAAGAATACAACAAAAAACATTATCACTCATAATTTCGTCTTTCATTATATTTCGGATCCGTAGTCAATCCCTAGTGTAGTTTACGTAATCACTACAACTAATGCAAAAAAATGCAATGACTGTGTGAGTTAGTGAATCCATACAACGACAAAGTCAACCTTATTGCATTAGACGTACGGCCTAGTGTTGTTTGCTTGGTCTTCTCGATGTTAATGTTTGCGTGATTGCGTAGTTATTAGCTGTGAATGTGTTGAAGCCCCGCCCACCGGCGACATGCGTTTCGATAGATCGCCGCGGTGTATGCCATTTCTATTACCTTGTTATTTAGATTTCTATGGGTTAACTATAATTTGATGTTTTATCAGTCAAGTAGGTTTTTCAATAATACTGGATCTTTTATTCTGCAAACATACAATAGCACATGCGGTGAACAGAAATGTTGACGTAGAACACGCAGTGACGTCACGACCCGCCAGACCTCAAAAGTTTAGACTTTTGAGGTCTTCGCCAATCTTTGTAATATTGCACTGTTAAGATAAAATGCATGTGTAATGATTTTAATAATCTGTCTGTCTTAGTCAATATTATAGTAGTGATAGAAATCACCGGATATATATAATAGAGAAAGAAGAAATAATATTACACAAAAATAAGGTCTGGAAGGTCGCGTTCAAACTTATAATCATGGTGTAACTTATCATCGTGTTTTGGCATGTAAATAAATAAAAATAAAGAAATACTCGTCTCGACGTCTCGGGGAAAAGTTAGAAAACAATCTAGTTTTAAATTTTCCATATTTCTTTTTCCTTTTGCCGGCATTCTTGTATAGTTGATGTCAACCTGGTATCAGAGTTTAATCCGCCCGTAGATATCTCATCTCGCTTTAAAAATATTTTGAGATATCCTGGTTTCCTCACAATATGATTTCCACAAGCATTTATTACAAGTCAATGTTAATTTGGTAAGTGGTAGTTTTATTACAATAATAATTTTCGACAATGTACCAATTAAATTCGAGTACACAATACACTGTACTGTGATACCGCAGAATTAAAATTGTTTTTCTGCATGCGGTGTTTTTGTTTGATTGTGTTTTTGGTGTAATTACTTTCAGTCAGCTGTTTAATTTTTAATATATTGTTCGTACTGTAAATTGAATTATGAAATAATTAACTGACTAATAATAGAGTTATTTTGGTTTGAATATAATATGTTACTAACACACTACACAGATGTTTTAACGATTTGTAGGGTTCTATAAAGCCCTATTACAAAGGCTCCGCTGTCTGTTCGTCCGTCTGTTACCAGGCTGTATCACAGGAACTGCTATTTGTTTTCATCATTTTTTAATTTCATATCGGGATTTTTAAACCATTTTCTGCAGTTCTGCATACTCAAAACCGTATCACATCAACGCTACATAGTTGATTCTCCAAGAAAAGTTTCACAAGTTAAGGCGATCATTGGCTACCTTATAGGTACTCAACTCATTTTTAATAATTCAGATCAATCGTTTAGTACCAAATTATTTCCAATAAATATTACAGTATAATACCGTACTATAATAGCTACACCGATGACACAATTATATAAAACATATAAGCAACGAAATTAAGTTAGCAATTCAGCAAACGTTATAATTTCACTAAACTTACTCTTTGCAGTAGAATCACCCACATAACATTTGTGAAAGAGGTGTTCCAACCCGTTTAGAATTTCTCGTCTTTACGGGGAAATACATCTGCGGTCCGCTAAGAGCCTGGCAATGTGCCTACTCGCAATTTCAACATCTTTCTGGTTGAATTCGCGTATAACATATCGTAAATTACGCCAACATAGCGCTATGTTCGTGATATCACGTTGTTGGGTTTAAGAGTCCCTTTTAAAACTCAAATTTTAATTGTAATTGTAATAGGATAAGTAAGACTGAATTTTTGTTGATTTGAGCATGCATCAAAGTAACCGAAAACATAAAAGTTAGGCATTTGATTTAAAAATAAACGAACTAGTCAGATAAATTAAGGATTTATATTTTCTTTAATATCGTAAACAAAAAAATGAGATGTATCTAGTGTGACGTCACTTATCACACACGTACACTTTTTACCGACAAGGGACGCATTAGCCTCCACTTCTGTATGTTTCACGATATTTGATGCATTTTATTCTTACATTATAAATTGACTAGCTGTTGCCCGCGACTTTGTCCCCGTGGGTAGAAGGTATAAGTTATGATTTATACCTGCCCTATTTTTTTTCACATTTTCCTTTGTATCTTCGCTCCTATTAGTCGCAGCGTGTTGGTTTATAGCCTAAAACCTTGCTCGATGAAAGGTCTATTCAACACAAAAATTTGGACTAGTAGTTCTTGAGATTAGCGCGTTCAAACAAACAAACTCTTCAGCTTTATATATTAGTATAGAGTATAGATTTGGTAAAATAAAATAATACTTTTCCAGGAATCTACCTGATGGGCTAATTAGATGTGATTGAAGACATGCGAAACCTATGCGTATTTTAAATTTGGTTAGTCCTATATCACGTGATAATTTGGTATGAAAATGTACAAAAAAAATTATAGTACCAAATTTTTGTTCCATTTTTTTGGTTTCATCTCACAAAGCAAAATAAACATTTACAGTATATGGAATGTATTTATATGAGCGTACCATTGAACACGACACTCAATTACCGAATGCAGTTTTATAAATCCCTGTAAAATGTGCTAGTACAATGATTCGTACGGTCAGCATATCAATATCACGTAACAGCATTTTTTATTCGAACCTGTGCAATATAATCCAATAATGTTCAAGTATATGTATAAACCGGTCAAGAGTTTGTAAGACTTGCTGCACTGAGGATTTAGTAACAAAACATATCATCATTGGCCAAGCCTTTTCCCAACTATGTTGGGGTCGGCTACCAGTCTAACCGGTTTCAGCTAAGTAACAGTGTTTTACAAGGAGCGACTGCCTATCTAACCTCCTCAACCCTCTTGACTGGTTGTCAGACTTTTCAAGCTTCTGACTACCTGTAACGACTGTCAAAGATGTAGGAATAACAGCCGGGATCCACAATAAAATTTAACGTGCCTTCCGAAACACACAAAACATAATATATTAAAAAAAAACGAAATACCCACGTTTTTAATTGTCACTGCATTCATATTATCAAAATCGATCAAACCGTTTTTATTCATCGGGTTTGAAGCTACCCTAAAAATTTCAGCCTGCTAGCTTATCGGGAAATGCCTCAAAATTGAGTTACAAAAATCCAACCGGAACGACAAACAAACATACAAACAGGAAAGTGAGTTTATAAAAAAGGTGGGAAAAATATGTCAAAATCAAAGTCTCATTCTTTATTTCAATTAGACCAGTATATGGCACTTTTGAACGTCAAACAATTTATATGTATAAGAACAATATTAAAAACTAGTGTCAGTCTGTCGGTCAGTCTCGTATTGAAGCTACCGCTCGTTCGGAAGGTAGATTCTCATGGAGAAGAACGAGCTAGAAACTCCATGGTTACTCTTTTTCTCTTTTGATAAGTGAAAGCATAATTATTGACTAACTCATGGAGCAGGAGCCATATTAGTTTATTTGCGGCAACAGTAGCTGCTGCGGTCAAAATCCACGCAGTTCACCTGAAAATTAAAATTGCAAGTTAATTAGGTATTCATTTCAAGTGTGGTGTATTCAGTGGTGAAACTATTTGATTTTATAAACATGCTTATTAGTACGGCTTATGTCATACACACTTATGTTTTTTAAAAAAGGTTGAAATTGCTTTTTGATGCTTTTAGTGCTTTAGAAAAAATGTACTGAGTACTCCGTATACATAGACTAAAGAAACGATATTCTGCAATAAAAGTTGATGATTCATCAGATTCTTTTTAATTCTTTAAAAATAATCTGATGACTAAGAGTTGATTCACATGATTTTCATTTTAAATATCCAATGTCTAATTATCACGATACATGAGATATAGCCTAATGATAGACGGACAGACAGCGGAACCTTAGTTCTAAAAAGGAAACTTAATTAATCAAAAGAAATCAAGATGGAACATTAGTCTGAAAGAATTTCTAACATTATCATTCAATGTTTAAATATGCTTTTATCTCCAAATTGCAAGATGTAAATTGTATTTTATTTACTCAACGACTACTTGTAGAGATCTTGTATCGAATTGCAATGACTTGCAGCCCTACTAGTACATCAAAGTACCGTTACCGTTATCGAAGGGAGATGCTGCTATACGTTGTGTATGTCTCGTTTCTACTATGAAAACAGTCCTGTGTTAACAGCTCATGGTACAAAGCTTTGAAGGTAGACACAAAAGATTTGATTACGGATATAATACAACCAGTCAAGTGCTAGTCAGACGCGCCTAACAGTAATAAATGACTGAACGCACGGATAGCCGAGTGGTTGAGGTCACCACGCCAAATCCGCTGCAAGTGTCGTGTCGATGGTTTGATCCCCGCGTAGGACAAGCATTAATTGCATATGCGACCAACGCGACATGAGGATTAAAATCCTTACAGCGGGAGTCGCTTTTTTCAAAAAAAAAAACGTCTCCCAAAATTCTACTGCCTAGCTATTACTGCTCATTAGATACAGCCTGGTAACAGACAGCGTAGCCTTATAATCTAAATAACTAGCGTTCTATTTTTACCATTTAGGTAAAACCTTACCTAAATGGTAAAAATAGAACGTTATTATAATTGAATTCTCGCATTAGTTCCAGAGTCTAAAAGTAGCCTATTCTATAAATAGGCCACTTACTGTATCAAACTCAATTACCCCATCTAGCGGAGTCGGTCGCGTCGTTCGTGATATGAATGCGTTATCGTGTATCATGGTACAGGGTGTTGCTTTCAATTTAGCTTGGCCAGTTCATGTCCATTAAAACGGTAATTTCGGCTATAAATATAGCCCGGTTTGCCACTGGGCTAATCACGCCGTCCAAAATGCGTTTTGTGGTCTTAAATATTAATAAGTACAGGATATATGGCGCGGTGTTCCAGTCCGATAGTTTGGATTTAAGTAAATCGCTCGGTTGTTTTGTTAAGCTTAGTTGTGCGTTGAGAATAGACTTAGTTTAGAAATTAATTAATGGAATAAGCGAGTTTTAGTTGGATAAAATTCCTTAGAATTAAAATTTCGGTTATTTTTACTGTAGTGTCTTTACGCAGGCAAAATTTTCCACTTCTAGTGCCCGACTGCTTCCACATTGCATTTAACCGGAGACCAGGTGGTGTCTAGGCCACTGGGATCCCGGACTTCTTTATAATCACCTCCTTTCTGGTTTATGACACACTAGTGATCTCACTGAATCCTTCCCATCTTAAAATCGAATTTAGTATTGGAATACTTCATATATTATAATCAATGACATTAAGCGTATTGAGCTATGACTCAAGCGTAGGGTTGCCATTATGATAAATTCCAAACTAAAATACATAAATATTGGATTATTAGACTAATCTGCTAATTTTCAACAACCGCTTTTTATATAATATTGTCAAAATCAGTGCTAATTCAACCGCAAAATAAGAATAAAAAACACGTCTTTACGTAGAAAGTGAGTTCAATGTTCTTGGCTATGGTCTAACAAAATATCTTCATTTTTCATACATTTTGACAGAAGTATAACGAAATGCACGAATCAAATATAATCTGTGTCATTATGGAGGGACAACCTCGTTATTTAGTGCCCGATCAGATATCCGAAGGCTGTCGTAAATCATGGATAATGTATCCCACGGTAAAATATGCTTCTAATGATACCCATCGCGCCGTATGTATTGTATTTAAATTGGTGGATTTATGTTCAAAAATGAATAATTAATATTCTATTAAACAATGTTTGGAGATATCCTTCTTTGTGGACTGAGTAATGTTTTATTTAGGGTCGAAAAGGCAAATGACAAAAATGTACTCATTATGGGCTCGCATGGATTGTTGAGTGTTAAGTCGCCACTCCAATAACTACTGTGAGCTACTTTCTACAGGAATTATGTTATTCACATAGGACAAGCATTTGTGCGATCCGTAAATGATTGTTCAACGTCCATTGATCGAATTATGATTTGAATATCGCACGGCCTTTTGACTATATCTGTGGAGGATCCTCAACGATTACTTCGTGTGTAGGTATGGCAACGGTTATGGTTCACCTAGTTTCATATAAAAAGTCGGTGTCTGTACTCTATTTTCCCTTTGTGTCTCCTACCGTGATTAGCGGCCATATTTGGCTCGGGCTTACTCCTGGACGATTCTTTAATATCTGGAAGCTGTCCAGATATTGTTAGAGCAGTTTCGCGTGTTTCGAGTTAATAGGTGCATTGAACCCGATCAGACCTGTCCCATGTTTCATATAAATGTCTTGAAACGTTTATTTAGTTTGTCGTTCTGTTTGGAAAAACATTTCGGGATATTTTCACTTTAGTATAAACATATTTTTGTCCTACTGCATCAGAAAGACTTTTAGTCTTCAGCTTTCTTCGGTTTTACTTAGGATCAGATGGTTGATGGTTGGTTTTCATCATCGGGGGGATGAGTTAGCCCTAAGAATGGCTTGTTACAGTTGTAAAAGTCTTTCACGAAGGATTTGAAAAAAAAAGTTCATTCAATTTTACCCTAATGCTAATATCTTCTGAGAAGGCGATCTTAGCCTAAAGCTAAAAAATATCTATCCCTAAAATCTGATCGTTATTCCCAAAGCATCGGGAAAATAAGTCCAAAAACCATTTGAGTGTAAGTGGAGACGTCAATGCGAACTCTGAAAGTTTTATCTGGACCAATCCAAACTTGGTAATTAGCGGCGAGGAGGGAACAAACGCTATCGATTTAGATTGATGCGAAATAATTGGACTTTTTGCGGTTTCCGAATTGTCATTGTAACTTGTTCTAAATTTCTTTAATTACTAATTCAGATACCTCGCTAATACGTTTTCTAAATTTAGTTGTTATCATAAATACTTTGCTACACCTCCGCTCATATTCAGGTAATTAAATTATAAAGCAATTAGATCGTGTAAAAATAAATATTGACTTAAAGCCCAATAGTTATGAACTAAAATACCTGTATCCAATTAATGTAACCCAAACCAGTTTATTTGAACTGCTGTTAAATACGACGGCGAATTAATTAGGTCTCAGTTTATATTGGTTGTTTGTTTAAAACGAAGTTTCGTAACGAACAAAAGGAACTGAAATGACATGTAGCGATTTATGCGGGTTTGCTTTACAAGCTGCCTTTGTGATACTGTCGCTGTGGAATTCGATGAAAAACTGCAAAGGATACTTTGTAGGCTATATGTTTCGCACTTACTGGTATGGGCAAACAACAGTTTTAAAGTGTTAAAGACCATGAAGAAAGTATAAATAAAATAATATCCATATCCGAAAAATCGGTCAAGTACAATTCTGATTCGCGACACTGATGCAGCCATAGAAATAGGCTGAGGAAAACAAATTTGCAAAAAAAGATGGTCATTCATCACACCTCGGTTTATACAGCAGCGTCAAGTATGCAACTGTAAGTAAATCTGTAAGAAAAACAACGAATGGAAATAGCTATTAGGGTTCATCTCGGCACCAGTCCGACCGAAGACGAAAATACAACCGTAGTAAAAAGTTTTCAAGTTCCACCGCTAAATGCCGTAAAAAACACCACCACACAATAGATGAGGTGATAAAATTAACATTCTTTCAATGGGTACTTTGCTCGACCCACCTGGATTCCTATCCGCGATACTCTATAGTCATCTTCTGACCAGTAGACTAATAGCCCTTTATTGATATTGAAATAATTTCAAAAGTAAGCCAGTCTTTGAGTTATGACGTAAGCACTAGCTCAGCCGTAACTCAAGGCAAAATAATCTAACAACCTTTCACATGCTTTGTACGTACTACACAAAGAGATTTTAATCCATTACACGCTTTATGTTATCATCTGGACTCGTGTGCGTTTGTGAAGAGGAAAATTGTAGAGCCATGAAGTGAGCGGTCGAGGAAAATAGTCATGTATAAACTTGTATTACAAAGTCGTAAAGTTAGTGGATTTTTGAGGTTATACTTTGGGGGAATCCTCATTAATTACTAAAGCCAACTTGGTTATGCTTGGATATTCCATACACAATCTTCCTATTTGTTAATATTTATAAGTACGAGTAGAAATACCACCCAACAAGGTGAGGTTTGAGGATTTAGCATCACGTCAAAAAGTTGTATTATTATGCTTGCAAAAGCGGGACAGCGCAAGAAACGGCGTAGAGACATCACTGTTTCACAATCGCCATAATATAAGTTTAAGACGTGGCAGCAAGTCATCTAGTCCTTTGCTTAAACATTAATTAAAATAAACCACAAAGAATATTGTATAGTAATTAATTATAGTTAGCTAAAAGTTATTCCTTATCATGGTATTTACATATTTTTTTCGTTTTTCTCATACAGTTTTGTGGCCCAACATCTAGCTACGGTGCATTATTGAATTAATTTTATTTACTTTGAACGAATAACCAAGTTCTAAATTTTCTTTATGTATTTTTTCCATGTTCGAGTTGTTTATTTTGTGTCCTAAAATAACGGGCTTAATGTTGCCTTCTGGTATGCGAGATAGTATTTATAACACTCGGATAATGAGTTTTCTGTAAAGAGTGTTCGAAGGGATTCTACAAGGGACATATAACATTTAAGACCAGTAAACAAAATGAAACTCTATTTTATAATACTAGCCTATATACATACGTGTAAATGCTGAGCACAGGCCTCTTCCCGTTTATGGAATAACCATTGATTACCACGCTAGCACAATGCGGGTTGGCGATTTCATATTCTCATTCTAATTCTAATTTTAATTTTTTTGCCAGCAAATGATACACATTCACCTCATAAAAAAAAATTAAGCAGGTCTTATATTCCTTTGTAGGTGTCATGAAAACGTCACCTCCAAATAAATATTTAGATTAAGCTTGAGAGACTGCAACAATAATGCATTTTGTAGTTTTGCATCAGCGTAGTTTGAGCAAAATCAAAGAAGATATATCCACTTCAAACTTTTTTAATACACTTATCAGTAATTACAAAATAAATGAATCCTCGTAAATGAGTGAAAGCCGCGCGACGTTCATCCCATTGCCAGTTGCGAATGACACGCACGTAAAATGATCGATGAAATTGTAGAGTATTTCATTTTCACAACCGCGATGTTTTCGCGACGCGTCATCCAATTTGTTCGTTTTAGGAGTCCGTGGGACTATCAAATAAACCAACACGTTCAGTTTTATTTGTCATGCATTTCGTTTTTTTTTTCTTTTTGTAAAAATAATATTGCGTGACTGGTTCCTGGATGAATATTGTGATTGACTAAAAGCCTTTGAGTAAGGCTAAGTTAAGGTTATTTGGTAATTTAGTAATCATTAAGTAAGATTATTTGTGTTACTACTTTAATTTTGTCTAGTCTAGTTTAAATGTCAAAACTAAAAATAAAAATTATCAAATTAGTGCAGTCTAAACATTTATTGCTGCCCAGGACCGGGATGGTTGGCGCTCTTTGGGGGAGGCCTACGTTCAGCAGTGGACGGCGATAGGCTGAGATGAAACATTTATTAAAAATTTCATGACGTTGAAAGTAGCAAACAATGCTTTCCCAGTTAAAACAGTTTGGACAGTGCAATCTCTCTCAAACTACAGAACCCGCGCTTTTTATATACGTTTGTTAATTTTCCCCAATTTAACGATTCGTTTGTTTTGGTCTCATATTTGCGAAGCCGGTTTTACTTTCATAACGAACAAAAAATGTTATATCAGTAGTAAAAAGAATCAAAATTGCCTCTCTATTAATTTCTTATTCTATCCATTTAGTGATGTTTTAGTCTTTAGTTCAAAGCCAGACTAGTAACAAAACAATTAAAATATATATATATATATATATATATATGTATATAAAATGGAAAAACAACACATATGCACATGTACGTATTACGCATACGATAATATATCATTCTGCTAGCTGCCTTGCCCGAAATTGCATGACCATCTCACAACCTCAAAAACCAAGCTTATTCCAACTCTATACGTAAAAACCGTTGTCCAGCCGTGGGTAATTTACAGACTAGTCAAAAAATAAAAGCTAGAACACGAAACAGTGGCTAACTAAAGTTACTTAATGTACAAAGCTTCTCATACCACAAAACATAAAACGCGCTCAGATAACTATGTTGTAACTTAGAAATTGCAGTTTAAACCCACGTTCTTATTTCGTTCATCCAATGTATTATTTTGTTTGTCCGTAGCTCTTATCTCTGTAGCAGTAAGGCAGCTTATCGCGTGTCCTCAAGTTATTAATACTGTATTTGCAGAGTGTATTGTTACTGCGGCTATTTACACTGTACTCGAGATTGCTGCTCTTTTTTCGGACGTTTGTTTTGAGGAACGATAACAAAACGATGTCTTTCTTTTTAAAGAATACTGCTCGGGCAATATTGTTAGTTGTCAATTATTGAGTTATTAACTTGTCATTTTGGAAGTCACAAAAAAAATTATGATGCTTCTAAAGATACTTTTTAAAAGAATTTTAGCGGCCACGGTAGGACCATTTTGAACTGGCAGTTGACAAGGAAAAGTGCATTCAGTAGTGTAAACTCCTTTTTTATTTAAAGTCGGTCAATTTAATATTTATGACGTAGTTTAAGTTTTTCGTAACTTTAAATAGTAGTGTGCCTTCTCCTTTGGAATTATTTCAGGAATTATATCAGTAATTTTATTTTGCTTTTAATTGGTAACTACCTCTTAAAACAAATACTTTGAGTTCTACAAAACTTCAGGTAATAATAAATGCGGACAACATCACATACATTGTTCTGAACCCAAAGTAAGTTGCTAAAGCACTTGTGTTATGGAATTCAGATACAACGAAGGTACCACAAACACCCAGACCCGAGACAATGTAGAAATAAGAATTTTTACATTGACCCGACCGGGGATCGAACCCGGGACCTCAGAGTTAGCGACACCTTGAAACCGGTGCGTACGCCACTCGACCACGGAGGTCGTCAATAATATCGTTTTATTCTCGGTCCTCAGAATAAGACAACTTTGTTTGGGGACAAAATTTATTTTTGTGTTTGCCCCGCTCAGCAAACAATGTGCTCAGACTCTAAGTAATGTGGGTGAGCAAAAAAGCCAACGTTCTATCCACTCCCTCAGTTTTCTGTCGTATAGAAACTGTCAGAGATATTGCTCAAATAAATTGTGTGAACTACAGAGCATAAGTTTAAAGAGTTCTTTACGAATGCTTCTTCTTTTTGCATTCATAAGAAGTAGTATTGAGATAGAGTCGTGTTTTTCTTCGAACTATGTTGGCAGTTAATATATGGTGGTATTCGGTACAAACAGCTGGTCAAGTGCGAGTCTTACACCCGAGACAAAGCTACGTAGAATAGGAAATACCAACCAAAATAAATTTGCAAAAAAGAAATTGCACTATTTACTGTATTATACCCGCAACGGAAATGCATATTAGTTAAAACTTCAAGTATCCACATATCACAGTTCACGAGATACAGCCTTTTGACAAACAAAAAGACGGACTTATAGGGGAGCCTATTTCATCAACATCCGTTTTTACCTTTTGGACACGGAACTCTAAAGCATACTCCAATTCTATCTCAAATATCTAAATTTGTCGATATTTACAATTTCACACTGTAGCACTGGTTACATCATTATTTTCCGAGCCTCAAGCAGAGTCCTACCCCTTCACCTTCTTGTCATTTTCCCAACACTGGTCCATAATCCGTGCATCCCCGAACTAAAGGCTTGGACCCTTTGTTCAATGGCCCTGTAAAACAAATTAATGAGATAATCCGGGATTATCGTCACACTGCCCTGTAATAGGGATCGCTTAAACGTCACTTGATTAGGACCGCCTCATTTAATTGTTTTACATTTTGACAATTAATCCAATTACATGCTCATCTTACCCGGTGTCACGTGCACTTCAACACGTTTCTTTTTAAAAACAAATTCAAAAATATACAGCGGTATGAAGAGAGATGTCTGAAGATAATAATTATGCAATGAATGGAGTCGCTAGTGAGAATTTATTTTATGTTAATGTAAAATGGCAGCTCTATGATTTTTGGAACTTCTCCAGATAAGATAAAAAGCTTCCCTCTTAATATAATACTGTGGCGTGGACATTGACGCGATGATTTATGATGGTTTCTTAATATGATATTTGCAATGGTGTCATGGAATAGTAAACGATGTGAAGAGTAAGAAACACCCTGCACTTACGTTGAAATCTGTAAGACATATATTTAGGAGAGAAAACAACGGGAACAATCATCACCTATTCTACGACTCCGATTCACCTCAAGACAAGTATTTACTCAGGTTCTACGCCCCGTTCTCTAAGGAAACCCTAATTTTTTGCTTCCAGCTTTTTTGTAGAATCACAAGCTTTTCCCAACAAAAACAGATTCATTCTTTTGTCTGACATAAAAAAAATGTGAACATTTGAATTGCACTTAATGTCACAAAAATATTCACAGTCAATAAAACTCTTTTTATCAGTAACATGTTTGTCAAGCCCCAGAAAACACCCACGAACCCACGCTGACCTATACAAACCCAGCGTTACACTAAACTATCGGACGCAAAATGGGTCGACCGCTAAAGTGCTGCAATACACGTATAAAAGTCCGCGGGAATTTTACTAATGTGTTGACAATGGGGCGACTGTACTTTCATCACAAATTATTGGGGTACGCCAAAGTGGATCGGCCATAACTGCTGTGTTGGAACTATAATCTGTTTGATCCGGGTTTTTATGTGCTTGACATTTTGTAGGTGTAAAGAATATTATAAGTTATTTTCACACGTCTTGGACGAAAAGGAACTGGAGCAGTCTAGTGGAAATTGTGAAATATTTAACGATGTTGTTTTTTGATGCTTATGAAATATTGAAAATCTCAAAATCCTAACGAGCTAAATGCTCCTGATCAATGCTCAAAGTCAAAGTGCCAATCTCACAAGGGTGTCCTAGTAATACTGCGTGTTTAGCTTTTATCTTCGTTCTAGCCGGAAGCTCCATATCTCCCACCAAATAATCCGATGAAATTATCAAACAAATTGTTGAATTTGGTATGCTACTTCTTCTCTACATCAAGACACGGTGGGCGAAACAGACTGCTTTCTACTTAATTAAAGTTCTAAAAATGCTACTTAGTAGTCTATCTTCAATAAATGGATTTTGAAAACCCTGCTCCCGGACTGCAAAGTTTTATAAAAAAATGTTTGTCAGACACCGGAATACCAACCACCGCGTACATATTTATAGGGTTACTAGAGCCTCTAGTAATAGAACTTGAAAAAGTAGATGCTACAAACTAGCTAACGAACTGTTCGTATATCAGATGATATGAAGTACTTTACTTAAAACTAAATTTATTTGAAAGCTGCCTTTAACTTTAAGAAACCGTATAAAGTTCGTTCTGCAGGCCCCATTACAGTCTTGTCAAGGCAGAAGTTGGGAACGAAACGATTCAATTCATTACTCGTCCGTTTTGGACTTAAGATTCGTAAATCCACTTTGAAATGGTTGAAGTAAAATGCTGAAACTATCAAATTTGGGCTTTTTTTGGTTTCTGAAAACTATCAATTTTTTTGTTAAGATGAATTCTTAATTATTTACGTCATCGACTCCTTAGGGCTTATAGGTTTTTTTATGTAATAAATCCTAATCTTGTTTAATTTAATCAACAGAAGGCTTATTTTTTTAGATTTTATGAAACCTTTATTTGTAAATCACCTTCTATAAATCAGTTCTAAAAATGATTTTTTAAGACAGAATAGTTATAAAGCTAAAGCTTCGAAAGTTCAATTCAAAGGCAATGCCATTTGATCGTAAAATCTGAACTCGAATTTAAGATATTACTAGATTTCTTTTGTGGTGCCATCAAAAACCAGTCCAGACCCAATGTATTGTTCAGTAATTATTTATTAGAAATGTCTAGACAGCAAATCTTTATTCCACTCGTGTTTTGGTTTTAGGGTTTGGAACACTGCGAACGGAATCCTATTATATTTTAAGTATTTTTGTACATAGTATACTTGAGACAAAATATGTCTCAATTTATAATATTCCTTGCTTACAAAGTGTTATTTTGTGTTTTGAGTATTCGTTAATGTTATTTAAATTACTAGTTCGTCTTCTAAGACAAAAGGCTATAGATAGATTATTTCTGATTTTTTCTGTTGGTTGCTTTGGTAGAACCTAGTTTATTTTAAGTTGCATATTGAAAAAGATATCCTCATTTAATTAATGATAACAATGGAAATAGAGAGATATAAAAGAATAATCGTACAATAAAAAATACGATGAAAAGTCGACGATAATTAAAAGCGGTGCTCACACACAAGACGAGTAGACTGATTTGAACGAAAGGTTTTTTACACAAAACAATACTTCTTTCTATGTAATCATGATAATTTCGATATTTTTAAGAATCCGGTTTACTGAGAGAACTTTTCTGTAACCGAGCATAGCTATCTTATCTCTCTTAAAACCATCCACCCAACCCATTTCCATAAAAGCCGAAAAATATTTCATTGTCAGCGTCCGATCTATAAATCCATCCTTTACAAGATGGATAGATGTTAACAAATTCGATGTGGAATTACTGAATAGTTCTAATGTCTCTCAGAAACCTTACAGCCATTCATTGGGCTGTTAAGGGATCGGGCTTTGAAAAAGATTGATTGCTTTCCGTCATTGCCAAACTTTGCCAGCGATGGCCGATTGTTTTCGAAATTACTGATTTCTGTAGTCTATCAGTATGATTTAATCGATGTTGCCTGTAGATGCCGGAAATGGACCACTATTGCAATTTGCAAATTTTTGTTGAAAGGATAGATTCTTCGTTTGTTTAGATGATTAGGTTTTTCCTGATAAAGAATCATTGCACCCCAGCTTGATGAATAGATGTCTCAAAAAGGTACATGTACAGATCTGGATAAGGAATATAGAGAATGAGACGTTGTAACGCAATTTGTGTTAGGTACCTCATTTTGGGTTCAGAATTATCTGGGTGCTTCAAAATTGCTACCAAAAATACTTCGCAGATTCAAATAAAGTCAAAACAATTAAAGAAAAAAATAGTATTAATGAAAGCTTAAATAGAATTATAAAAAGGTTACCCATTTTACTGTAAAGTAGAAATGTAATCTCCTTGTTATCAAACCACTAGCAGGTACCTATTTTTATCACAATTATTAAATATACATCTAAGTAGATTACCGGACAAATATTTTTATTTTGGCTTGCGTCCGCAGAAATTCTTGATTCGAGAAATTATGTAACAAATTGTTTTTCTAACGTTCGTCAGGAAGGTTTGTAAGTTGGACCCTTTTTTACGGTTCCCCGGACATCGACGTGAGGGACACAAAACAAAATATATATTTTTGTTAACTATGCACAAACATTGAACGGCAAGTTAAATATTTATACGATTTCTTGACCGAGATATCGATTTGATTAAATTGGTCTTTTCGTTTCGAGGAAACACGAGTTTGTCTCAAATTTTACTTTGTCGATGAAAATTTCGTATCGTTGGGAGATCATCTAGTTAAAGTACAACATTAGTTTAGTCCTAATCAAATCAAATACTGATACTCATATACATATTAGAGTGCCCCACAGCGATGTATCGTTCTTGAATTTCATTTGGGATATCGACTTACTTTTGTCTCACTTAATGGGAAGTGGTTCCCATTAAATTCTACATTTACATTGTACAGCTTACTTCTGACGAAACCTAGTGAAAACAATAAAATTGCAATACCTGTACCAGAAATCCTGCTTTATCGAAAAAAATAAATCACATCATTCGTACAAATGACGAATCAGATAAAAGCAACATCAAAATCCATAAAAAGTCCCGCTCATTGTCCGTAACCCGAATAAGTAACGAATCGCCCAAAAAAGTTTCACAATTAAAATTTTCATACAAAATTTTTAAATATATCTCTGGAAGGCTTAATTTAACTTTTCGTATGTGGCTATTAAAACTCGAACAAACTTTCTCGACGAGTTGTAATTACAAAAACTGAGCATCGCATTGGTCAACAACGACCACTATTTTTTGCTAATGTGCTACATTTTTGTTTCTTTTGTCAAGGCTAAAAGACATTTTATTTTTAAAGTTTTCATTCTGTTTCACCTGATATATTGTATAGATATAGAAGGTGTTAGGGCTGATGTCTATCCATCCATCTGTCATTAGGCTGCTTCGTGTGAACCGTCATGCCTTTAATTTAATTTTCACAGCTGATGATGTATTTTAGATGACCCTATAACAAAAAATAATAAAAATTAAAATCGATTTGAAGAATTACTAGAAACATTAACTTGATAACTTCCTATCTGTACCGAAAATAACTATCCAATGTTCGAGTCCGACCCATACCTGATCGGATTTATTTTAAATCAAATATCAATCCGCTGTGTTGCTATCGGGATGTATGTACTTTTCTCATAGACCCTTTAGCCTGTTTTCATTGAAGGATGGACGAAAACTTAAACAAATCATGAATAATGTCATACAAGTACATTTGTAGCTTATCTTCGAAAAGTTTGGGAGAAACAGGAAAGTGGGTTACGGCCCCATAAGCTATGAAATAGCAATTGTCGTAACTTTAGCTTGTATTGTTGTTACAATTACTGTATTTTGTCTGAGTAACGTGCATTATGTTTATTTTGTGAGTTTCGTCACAATTCTTCTTGATTTTGGTACAAACTTCTCTGGTAAAACGAGTGGTACAGAGCTTTGTATGATCCAGATTTATCATACCGATTACACTTTTTAGTGTTACGGCACCGTAAGTGAGTGAGTGAGTCAACATTATTTTCTAATTCTGTGAATGGTTTATTAGCTTTGGTTAAACTTGGTAGAAAATTCGATAACACCAGGTACATAGGCTATTTTTTAACTGGATACGAATTTTATGCAAGGATGCGTCTGCTTATCCTTTTTGTTTTGAAATGCATAAAACGTGGGACTAAATGTAATAAATAGGATTAAGAATCCCGTAGTTATCGACGAACAAAAACGTCTGTCAAAACGACCCCTTTTTAAATTCATAAAAGTAATAATATGCGTATGACAAGATGGCGGTGGAACCATGGAATCGTTTATCTAAATTGTATAGGTGCTCATGTGGTCTACAATAAAAACTTTTATATCAATCTTTCTATACATATGCCCAGGATTTTACGAGTAAACGTATTTTTTTGTAATCTATCGCTCACAGTTCACACGCTAAGTCGTGACAACGATCTTCCGTATCGTATGTACGCTGTAGGCCAGCCTATTGGGCGCCATACTATATCACCAACACCCAACACACTTTTGCCAAACCATTCTGGACTTTAGCATGAAGTAACAAGAGCAAAGAAACCGCAACGTTAAGGTTGTATCGTTCATTGACTCAATTTCTTGAACAAACGAATCGTCGAGATATCTTTGACCTGGTGATGAGGATGTGTGATTTCTATCTTTCTTTTATATCTGCCATTTAGTCCAGTTAGAAAAATTGTTGAATGAATTGTTTTGTTGAAGTGTTTAGAAGAGTTTTGTGTTGTGATAATTGTTTAACATAAGACTTATATCGTAACGACTCAGAAGAATGGACAATTGTTTTGTGTAGTTATGAGTTAGGACATGACATTTTAAAATCATATAAGTACTCACCGAAATTCGGTCTGACGGACCAAGTATAGTATGTTGTTTTTCCCTTGCGATATATTCTTAGAGTTATGATTACATAATCAGATGACTACGTACTTTAAAAAAATATTGATAACATTAGATGTTTTTATATTTTGGTGAACGAATGTAAATTAGTTTCATAATTCTCAACATGCAAATCAACAACAGTTAATTCCATAAAAACTCTAATTACAGAATATATCTTTCCCTAATATTATTATTAAGGATTGGTATTCACAAACTGTATGCAAGCATCCGAAGTCCATAATAAATACCAGCAGCCGGTAATACCGGGTAAATTCTAACGTGACGTCACAATCCTACAAGTTCGGCTGTTTCTAATTGATTTCCAATGTTTACTGAATGGGACTCACGAACAATTGTGTTGGCTAACTATGTATTGTAAGGAAAGACTTCGTATTGAGAACTTACTAGCCTCGTGGTGTTACCCGCCATTAATTGGCATAGTGGCTTTTTTTGTATTGCGTTCCGTACTCATAGGTTAAAATGAAGCAATATGACTGTGGTTCAGGCTGTATATGATGTAACGATTGAAAGTTGAAATTTTCTCAGATAATTTATTTATTTTATGCTAGACTATTTTGTTGTATTTGTTTCGGTCATCAAACTGATTTTTATTTTTTAGCGTCTTTGTACGATCAGTGTCACGAGTCCACCTCGCGCTTGACTTTTTTTTGCTCAATGATGTGTTTTACACAAGATGGCATCGTTTAAAAGTTTTTAGCGACTTTAAATCGAATCAATCAAAAGCCTCGTAGGTACAATTTCAACGTAGCTGAATATTTTATTAGTGTACTACTTAGCCGTGCAGAAAGTTTTATAATGGTTCTGGAACTGCGCCAGATATGAAGCGAGCTCACTATTATATTGTATAACGTTCCCGTTTTAACCCAGCCGAGTATAGTGAGCAAACTTGCCGCGATCGTCGCGTGATAGTCGTGTGCCTGTTCTTTGGGAGTATACGGAGGTCTCCGAACGAAACTTGCCACTGAGAGAGGTGGAAACGTGAAAGCGCATTATATTGCGTGCATCTCTCGACCATGATTTCAGCAAAAAAACTTTCATACGTGGTCCCATGTTCAAAATTTGCACCAAGGGTTAACGTCGCAACCTGAATACACATCCTTGCGAGATTGACCTAAAACTATATACGAATACGATTGTTTTGCAAAGACTAGGCAAATAAAATGGCAAAAGCAGGTAAAAATGAAACTGCTTCATTGAAACGAACAAAATAGCTACATCATATTGTCAGCTAACAAAAGCACTTCGCCAAGCACTGCTCTTCGCAAAACGAATATCAGAAACAACATAGGCCCTTCAAAAGTCGCTATCCCATCGCACTGCACCAACACTTCACCATGTTACATATTCATTTTTGCTACCATAGATGCTTGCTATTCCCGGCCTGCGCAAATACGGATTAGGCTGTATTTTCATAAATAAATAGAACTGAGCCTTTAACAAACAAAGGTAGTTCGCATTTTTAACTTCAAAAGGATTTTGAAGTTTTTGGGATTTCAATTGTTTTGGCTTCTGGTTGAAGCAGCGATGTAAGGTGGTTGAGTTCTCGTAAAAACCGATTCTTCTTTACTTTTTGAGATTGCGCATGTGATGTTATAGAAGAAAATATGTTCAATGGTGCTTCTCAATTTATAGGAACTCCAGACCAGTAAGAGGAGAAGTGATAGATAATTATAATCAGTCAACAGTTTTATTATTTATTTATATATTTTCAGTTATAATTTTAATGAGAAGTTATTGGAACATACGCAAGAGACATCAAACTCTTGCATATACTCGAGAAGACTTAGTAATGAAATATTCCAAACTGGCTTGTGCACTACCTTTAGCCGCATCGACGTAGATTATGTCCGATTTTTAATTCAAGGCAGTAAAATGACATTTCCAGTGTGGCAGGTTTTTAATTCCAAATAAATAGTGATGTGTTAGAATCGACTTATTACAATCAAAAGTTAGTTGAGCTTACATTTTTTTATTCAGATATCAAATTAGCTCTGTATAAAAAAAATATATTTACGACAATTAACCAAAAGACATGCACGGTGACTGTTTTTAAATGTAAAAAAAAATAATATTAATTTAAATTTATAAAATTAAAGAAAAATGCGGTGCTGGTATAAGATGAAGCACCTTACCATGCAAGAAAAGTCGAGCGCATCCAACTCCAAACTGGATGAATTCTGACATTATGCAGTGGTTGGATGAAAAACAAATTTAATATCAACTTACAATTATAAAAGCTCAATTAATAGAAATAGTAATTTTTTGTTACATAATAAAATAAAGCATGACTAAATGTCATCGTCGTAGTAAGATTTCCAAACATCACTATTGTAGCGGGTCACCCTTTTTTGTATAAATGACAGTTGCAATTGTCATTTTAATGCCTCGAATTAAAAATCGGACTGTAGTTATAAACAAAGTTTTATGCGTGTAAAGTTGTATACGTCCCTAATGTCACTTGTGATAAATAAAACACTAGGATCCAGAGAAGACAAATTTAATGAAACGTAGCCGCGGTGTCATTCTTTGCTCGAAAACAACTTAACACCGCGATACAGAAAGGTGACGTCACAGTCATAACGCCATATTTTGAATAATGATCAAACTACAACAACATAAGTTATGTATAAACTGTCATAAAAACATGTATTAAAATATTGTAAAGAAAATGTAACACTAAACCATTCATAAAACTTGTACAATGCGACTGGATTCATTTGTTTAAGTCGGTACAATTTTTTCTCTAACACTTTCAAAAGCTTTCACCTTAATAATATTAGAGCGATTCTTTAACATTTGAAACGAGGCGAATGTCAAAATTTTAAAATCAACGTCAAAAGCGTCAATGCCAATTCACAGTCAACTGAACCAATGGAAAAATCGTGTGAATTGAAATAATGCTGAATGTGAAACTAAAACTGAAAAAACTACGATTTGAAAACTGCCGTCAGTTCACCAACGAGAGTCCCTTTTATTTAAGCTCAATTATGTAGGTACAATTTGAGTTTCAAATGGCGGAATATGTGATTTTTCTCGCGAACAGTTTTGCAAAGTAAAGTATTATGTTATCACGATTTATATTTTATTGATTCAAAATTTTTGTTTTTCATTCATTTTCAGACGTCTGAAAGTTATTCTGATTAAACGTCATTGTGTCATGATGGAATTTCTCTGCAATGAGCGCTATATGTCGCAGGTTCGACAATGCGTAGAACAAGTTTTTGCGTAATCAACGTATTATCCTGGGACTGGGTGTTTAGTGTATTTGACTTGAATGTTTAGGAAAACCTGCGACACAAGGTTTTAATTCATTGTTACGGGAGACGTTTAAAAAACATATATTTTTTTGCGTAATATCAAAGTGTTTATATTGTACCAGTTACAATATAAAAACAAAGGTTTTAAGACATCGGACTCAATAATTCAAAATCTTTCTAAAAAATTCTGTCACCGTTTCTGAAAATACACAAAATCCGTTGCAAAAATTGTAAACTCGAAACCGAGGAAGCAGCGTTACCACTAATTAACTAGCGTCAGTACCACCGGGGGGGAATAAATCAAGTGACACTTGTCACAGACGTGCCATAAGTTGTAAGTTATGCGGGCATAGCGTGCGTTTGAACCTCAGAGATTCATGGAGACGGCCGGCCTAAAGCTAATTTGTAGGCATAGTATTGTAACCAGGTGTTGAAAGAGAGTAAGGAAGAGGTAACTGGTTTTGTCTTCTTATAACCTTGAAAAGAGCAGACTAATCACGGAATTGGTTTGGTTTCATTCAGCTCTCGATTCGGTCCCGAGGTGGTTTGAACCAGACCAAGATCGAGCGTAGTTCCAACCTGCGATAATACAGTGTTCTAGAGTCGGGTTCCAGAGGATTAATTCGATCTGACATCGATAGATAAGTTAAAAGATTGTGACGGGAATAAGTCATTAGGGACAAATTTAATAATTGTTAGTTATTATAAGTATATAAGACACTTAGCCAAACGAGGTGGCAGTAGATGGTGAATTCATAACTGAATGGTTTCTAAGACAGGTTTCTACCATGGACAAGTTAGTTCTATTTTAAAAAAGATAGCATGCATGGAAAGAATGCGAGGAGCTAGAGGCAGAGAAGAATGACCCAAAGAGAGAGAGGCATAGGTTAAGTAGTGGTTTATTTAAGGCTTATAATGGCGTGATTATTCGTATATTATATAAACTATTGCTATTCGAAATCAACAGAGCCTAAATACTGATTTGTGAACTCTACCGGTTAAATAATTCATATTAAAACGTCATTTACAATATTACATAATTTATTATTATTTGAAGTGACAGCGGAGCGCATTCATGATACATTAACATAATTAATTTTCGTATATTTCTGACTCGCTTACATTTATCAAGGGAGAATGAATGCGAAACTCATTTGATTTGTATAACAGCCTTAAGAGTAGGCTACACTTATATTTTTGGGGAGTAACAAAAGAATTGCGTTTATTACTTGGGGCTTGATGCTGAGGGTTGATGCTTGATTGTCGCTTATCTATACTCTATATATTACTAATTTATAAAGCTGAAGAGTTTGTTTGTTTGAACGCGCTAATCTCAGGAACTACTGGCCCAAATCGAAAAATTATTTTTGTGTTGAATAGCCCATTAATCGAGGAAGGCTTTAGGCTATAAACCATCACGCTGCGACTAATAGGAGCTAAGATACAATGGAAAATATGAAAAAATACCGGGCAGGTATACCTAAATCATAACTTATATCTTCTACCCACGGCTACGAAGTCGCGGGCAACAGCTATTTCTAAATATAACGATATTTTTCACAATTGAAAAAACTTACAACTAAAGGACACAGGTATGAAGTTTTAAAAAGTAGGTTTTTTTTTTTGAAATTGTGAAAAATATCTTTTTTTTTTAATTCGTCAATTAGATTTTTTTTCTTTTTCTAGGAGGTTAGGAGCAAATAAGAGATAAGTAATTTGCTTCAGTTGACACATAATACCATACAATTATAGAAAGTTGTGGGAAATTTCATTCAATGATAAAATTATTGAAAAAGATTGTATAAAATGCCAGTCGATTTATTTATGTCTCTTGAGCAATTATATAAATAAATACTTTTTTAATATTTCTAACAAAATATCAGACAAACTTAAAAACAGTCCTCATCCCCATTAAGAAACGAGAGAGCACTACTCCCGTGCATTAATACCTTAATTCATGTAATACAGCTCTTGAAACGCTAAATTCCTCTCTCACAGTCCTCAAAGGTAGTACCTACACACTAAAATTAACACACATTTTAACTGTACCAAAATAAGTTTCAAAAGTCACAAAAATTCACAGCCCGGTGCACAGTAATTTATACATCTAAACGGCACGGTTTGGAATGAAAGGGGTTTTTTTTTCAAGTAACATTTTACTTTACATTTGTCATCTCGTCTGTTGAGTTTCATGTTTCAGAATCACGAGGTTTTTTTTGAGAGAATTTATATTTTGGCCGGTTTGTATTTTTTTTAGGTTTATTTTGAGGCTTGAAGCTTGTGGGTTTTGTTTGATTGTGAATATTAATTTATCGTTAGATAATTGTTGTTAAACAACAAGTTATACTTAGTTTTTAATAATCTTGAAAGTTGAAAGCCCCCTTTTTCCCCACTATATTGGCTAAAAGTATTTTTTTTTAAATACGACTCCCACACTAAGGACTTTAATCCTTGTGTCGCGGGGTGTTTCACAAACATACAATTCACATGCACAAGGACACCCAGACTCAGAACAAGCATTCGTGGATCACACAAATGCTTCTCCTTCGCGGGGATCGAACTCGCGACACGTCGCACAAAGTGGGTTTGGCGTGATGACCCCAACCACTCGGCTAGCCGGAATATTCTCAAAGACAAACCCAGCAAACACTGATCTTTTTGTTATGACCTCGAGTCTTTGTGCATGGGAATACACTTTGAAGAAAACTTGTGCCTGGGTATCTTTTGATACGTGACGGGAGTCCCCGTTAGACGAACAATAAATCCAAACTACTTTTTTTAAATCTAATATTTTAATTCACCTATGACGTACTAAAATACCCAGCTAAAGAAATACTGTGCAAAAAAAATGAAATCATGTGAATGTGAATACAAAAAGTGTTGTTATTATAGTATTGCGTGCGACCGTCGAACAGAACTATGTGGTTAGTGGTTTTTTGTTTCTCGGAATAAGCTCGAATTGCCATTAAGACTTGGTACAATTAAGGTGCAACTCGAACTGGAACAATTAAGTATCCGGGTTGTAAAAACTAAGGGAGAGAATTAAATAATACAATATTGTTAAACTCATAGATAGGCATTTTACATTACGAATACTTTTTCCCGTAAAATGTTCGTAAAAAAGTGATAAAGATGATATAATTATTTTCATTTTTTAATCTTTCAGAAGACGAAACTTTAATCGATTTTTTAAATTTTACATTTTAATATTATTTTAAAAACATGAAAGTATTCAAAAATATACATTCTAAAAATATCTTTTAGATTACGGACATCTTAAATTTCCGGAGCTTCGCACATCCGGGGTCAACGTGGGCTCACATGAATCAAATTTACCATCACAAAGGTGTAAGATTCATCAAAGATTATGCTGAAAAATCGTCAGCTACCCTCAAATTTCTGAATATTTTAATTTCCGGGCAGACGGCCTGCGACATATTGGCTTTTAGACGATGGCTAGAAATCGTTTGAAAGCTTTTTAAGGCATTTGAATGTCGCGATCACCGAGCGGTATGCTCAACACGTTCGTGGAATAGAAATAATCGCATCTATTATTGCCGTACCAGAATCAAAGAAACTAATTGAAAATTATGGTAACTTTGAACTTAGATTTTCGGTCTTCTTTTAGCCTATTTATAGTTAACCTTACCCTTTATATCGACTATGTAATTTAACCCTGGTGTAGCGCAAATTTCATTAACAATCAAATCACATAAAATATGTCTAACATACATTCCATAAGCCGCTTAGTTTTATACAACTACAGAAGAATTAATTTTCTGAATGTTAAAAAAATATCGTACAGAAAATAGGTCGCATAACGGTTCGATCAAATCTCCTGGAATCATTAAAAAAACACGCTATAGACATTTCAATAAAATAAAGTCCTTATTGTGAGTGGTATTAGGTCTTATTTCATTTTATTCTTTATATATCTTTAGCTTGGAATTACTACGTTTATTCTAAGGAACGAAACGTGTGCGAAACTTTTCGTTTTAATTTTCAATTCATTCAAATTATCTAAAAAATATAAAGAGTCGGGAAATAAACCTTTTCAAAATTTTGAAAATCCCCTCCACCATACTATAATCCGAACTATCCGAACCAATATTATAAATGTGAAAGTAACTTTGTCTGTCTGTCTGTTTGTTACGCTTTCACGTCTTAACCACTGAATTGATTTTAATGAAATTTGGTACAGAGATAGATTTGACCTTGAGAAAGAACAAAGGATAGGTGACGGGTGGGCAAAACTGGGTGCTGTCAATGTAATTTGACCTTCAAAAAGTGCTACTTAGTAGCCTAATTTGAATAAATGACTTTTGATTTTGATTTTGATTGATAGTTTTTATCCCGGATTTTTGAAGAGTTCTCCTGGAAACGTGATATAGGGCGAAGCTGTGGGCGAAAAGCTAGTTATGTTATAAAATAGTCTACACTAAGGATTTCTGTAAACTTTTATTGAAATCAATTATGTTATGTAACGATCACAGATTCTTTTTGAAATGCTTAACGCAAATAATATTTTAAATTTTAATCCCACCACAGAAATTGGTACATGAATATCAATATTAATTTCTAATCAGGTTGTATTTCAAATTGGTTTTGATTTTTCGATTTTTGATTCTTTGATTTTCTCCCAAGAAAAGCTGAAATTAACCTATTTTTCACACTATTATTATAAAGAGAAAGTGTTTATTGCCTCTGACTGTGTTAAAATGTTTTTAACTATAACCGACAGCCGCAGGTTACACAAATTTCTAAATACCTCCAAATAACAACGTCTCATTTTGTTTATTTTTCTACTACTTTTTAAATCTGAACAAAAATATTGAGTACTGCTTTTAATATCGTTTTTTGTTCGTTCCTCGTAATCCTCATGCCGTTTTGAGCTGTTTGCAAGGCTCGATGACTGAGAACGCGCTATGATTGGGTCCGGTACACCGTTACGGTATAGAACCGGCGATTCTCTTGTAATCAGTATTGTGTATTGTTTGCTACGGCTTTTTTCAATCCTGGTGTTCTTTTGTTTAGACAGAGATTGGTACAACATTTTGTTATTTGATTTTTTTTTCTTTCTTTTAAGAACCGTTCGGTTTTTTCTTGCCATGTATTTTCTTTCTTTTAAAAATAAATAAATTAAGAAACGGATAGGAAATTAAATTAGTTATTTTTTTAAATATTACTAATTTTTTTTTATGTTTACATGTAGATACAGGTAGACTCGCCTTGGTACTCTTAGAGTTTCGTGCTCTTAGGGTAAATTCAAAACCCTATCACCATAGCATCTATCCGTATGTCGATCATCAAGTTATATCTCAAAAACCAAGATTCCACAAATAATTCTAGTTGCCGCTACCCCACCGAATTTAAAAAACATTAACTGCGGTAATAATAAATTTGATAGGTGATGAAGTCTCTTTCCATATTTTTAGCCTCACCATTCAGAACTTTAAGTGTCGTAGGTAAGTCAGATTTGAACTTGAATAACTTTATATGTTTACGTTTGTAAATATGAAACGTAGAGTCGAGTTAATTAAAACACCTGAAAACTGACAAAAACCATATGCTTAATCCGTTATAATAAGCCGTAAGCTGCGGTACGCCTACCAGAATTAATGTATTCTGTATTTATTTTGTTAATCTCGCCATGTCTGGGAACTGTTTCGAATGAAAACAAAATATTGTTTCAGGCCTGGGGATGGTCAGATTGCGTGAAAACAAGTTTCAGTGATTTTGGTAATAGATGAATACATTATAATCAATAAAACCGTCCAAATGCGAGTTGGACTCGTGATGCGAGTGGTCCGTAGAAAAACGTATCAGTTGGATGAGACAAATATTTGAGAGTGGGAGACTCGCAAATTGATATATCACTCAATAAAATTATGCCATTGTTGCTTTTCATCGATCGTTAACTTTGGTAACTGTTGGTATAGGACCACAGAATTACATCTGTGTCATTTTAAACTGTTACGATCTATTCACAAACAGCTACTGTTCTCTACTGTTCGCAGGTGATATTTTTCTTTTAAGTATAACCTAAAAAAAGTTAGTAACAGTTGAAAAGGTTGTATATTTGATGGGTGATAAACTTTTTTTTAAATACATTTTTCAAAAAATAGATTTTTTCTTCAGTATATTTGTTTTAAACACGTTTTGTTTCGTCTTCCACTGCTGTATAACTATTGACTCGTTACTCTACAAAATTCAGACGGTAAGAATGTAAAATCTCAACTCAAAGCAACGTGAATTCAAATAAATACTGTTTATTTAGTTCAAAGGCTGGTTTACTTGAAGACGTCGCACAGAATACTCTGGTAGGTAATTGAATTGGTTGCTAATAGCCTAGCAATTTGCCTGAGTGCATCTATTGGGAGCCTATGTGACTAGATCTGACTACACACGAATTTTCTGCGCTCACGAATAATGAATTAGACATTTTGCATTTTGCTGTTGTAGAGTTAGGGGTATTTAACTCTGCTGTTCGAGTTTTACGATTATTAAAACTTGACTAGTGTTTGAAGTGTTATAAAAAAACTAGTCAAGTGCGTACTTAAAATGTAAAGAGAAATATGGAACCCTATTGCTAAAGCTCTACTGTCTTTCTGTCTAACCGTCAGTGCGTCCAAGTATCTGTCACCAAGCTGATAGCATGATAGCTAGACAGTTCTTATATTCACAAAATGTTTTCATTTACAAAATAAACATAGACAGTAAGCAACAGTTGGTTAGGTTATAAATTTGATGACATTTTTGACATGTCATGACATGATGTTATTTTTTTACGAAAGTTCCATCCCTTCAGCCCTTCTCGTTTTCGAGTGTTCTCGCACTGGACCGGTTTTATTTAAAAACATATTTTGAAAAAAAGAACTATTTGTATTTCTATCTCAACACTCCTTTTAAAATAACTTACATGAGATAACGAACACCTGAAACATTGTTTTCTCACAAATGCAGGTCAGCGTGGAGAATAATATGAGACCATTGAGAAAACAATAAATTTTAAAATGTTGGCATCGTTCGAGTTGTATAAGAAATTCATGTCTTCCGAAATATGGGTTTCCATTTTTGGTGATGCAAAAAGAGAATTTCATGAGTTTAACGTGTGCATTTGTTTTTGTTTTCTTTAGAGCTTTTGAATTTATAAACCGATTTTAACAGTTTTTTTTTTGTTTAAAGGTTCGATATAGGACGTTCGAAGTTCCTTATAACATATTATTTTGTAATTTATATCAATGACAATTCTTCAACATACTCATGGCGTTTTTGCCGGTTCTTCGATCGTAGATCCTATATCAGATAGTAGACGTACAACAAAACAGTGCCCTAGAGCTATTATTATAATGCCGAAAAAGACCATTTTATTTTTAAAAAACCTTAAGATTTAATTCAGTTCAATAATTTGCGGCTTTCATTAAGATATTTTTGTGTAATAAGCAATAAGGAAACCTAACATATCTGTTTTTTTTTGTGCCGTACCATCCTCTTACCAAAATTGAACTATTTTCTCATCCACTTTACTCCATACAAAGAAAATTACGAAATCTAAACTACATTATTCATTGCTCAGTATTTTACAGATACACATCGGAGCACAGTCATCGATGTACACACACCAATAGCGTACAGGAAGTGGGAAACGATAAATTCGTTGCGAAGTAAAATAAAACCTTCGGCTTTGCTCGTTTCGCTGTCTGCTTTTATGATATATAGTACGAAGGATTTTGGTCGCTGTTTTTTTTATGTTTTATATTATACTTAAGTATTATATGAATTTAAGTCAATTTTTCTATATGATTTCGTAGTTGAATCAATTTTTATTAAAGGAAAAACATAAGAACAACCTTCAAACTGTAAACAATCGATTTTATAAAGAAAATCGATTACAAAGCATCAAATCAATTAAAGATTTTAAATATTTAAAATTTGAATAGCAAGTTTCAAGTGCGAGTCGTACTTGCGAGACTGCGGGTTCTGTACTAATAGGCTGCGGAAACACTATTTTGCAATTAAAATAGTTAAGTAATCTAAATTTTTATGGGTTTACTAAAATTATTAAGTTTTTAGCCGATTTTAATCTGATAATGTGTTGTTATAATGGCAAAAGTTATATATCATATCTTAAAATGTCAAGTCTCTACCGTTCACGGTTTATAAGGTACCGGGTTCCAGACGGACTGACAGGCATGAGAAGCTTTTTTTTTCGTTTGAAAACTACTCCCGCTGTTAGCAATTAGATCCTTGTGTCGCGGGGGATTCCACAAACATTCGGCTATTTGTGCAGTAATATGGTTCAAGATTTTACCTTTTGGGTGCGGAACCCTTTAAGAAAACTATAAATAGAACACTATTTTGGTATAACTAAGCCAGGTAGATTAAAAACCATGTACAAGTTTTTGCTCATCGTTCTCGTGGTAAATGTTGGTACAAGTTTTTGCAAGATTTGTCCACCGGGATATATATATAATCATACTAAGTGCCCAAACTATGTCCCAATGAGAAGAAACTGGCAAATTGAGAATTATAAACCACAAGACGTGGATAGCAACGGAAAATGCCCTCGATATTATATAAAATATGGCGACAGATGTATCTGAAGTAACAGGACATTTATACTCGTAAAATTTCATATTTGCTTTTTATGTTTGTCATTTAGTTGTTTTACCTAATATATGATTTTATGGAATTTTTAAATAAAATAATTATTTATTGTTATTCCGATGATAGTTTTGATTGCATGGGAAGACTTGTGAATTAGGTCACCACGCCGACATTACGCGCGTAAGACAGGCATGGGTCATATAAGACTCACGAATGTTTATTCTGAGTCTGTATGTCTTGTATTGGTTTTCAGGTCGGAATTCGTCCAGTAATTCAATTATTTTTTGTAAACTGAACGTTTGTTTTCAACTGTAACAACTATTTTTGAATTTGATTGTTTACTTTTCCGCTATTTTCCTGTATTAAAAGTATTTTTTTAGTAGATCTTCTGAGGTGTTGGCCAACTACCGCTGCACAACTGTATAAGATTATATGCAAAAGCATGCATACACAAATAATGATAGCTGTATAAGCGAGCAGTTCAATCCCAATAAATTTTATCATTTAAATAATCTGATATTTTGTAATATCGTTTTCTGGATAGTTTAGATTTAAAAAAAGATTTCAATTTCTTAGTCGGTAGCTTACGAAAACTAGTGGGAAGCTTGTTGTAGAAACGTATACATTGACCCATGAACGAGTTGCATACTCTATGGAGACGAGTAACATGTACGGCTAAATTATGTTTGTTCCTTGTATTAACTGAGTGAACATCGGACAATTTCTCAAAGTTTGATTCGTTTCTATGAACAAACATAAATTCTTAAATATGTTCTGGGAAGTTACAATCAGAATGTTTATCTCTTTAAATTTGAGCCCTTTTCTGAAGCACAAAGATTGAATGAACATCTACCTACAGTCTCCCCAGAGGAGAATCCCGTACGACATAAGGCTATGAAAATAACTGAAATAAACTGTTCTGGCTGTATCTACATCAGTTATCAGCCTATTTTTTTTTACAGCATAGGCGGCTGAACTGAGCCTGCCGGAACTGGTTATGTGAGGGCCCGACTGTAGTTTGGCATCAACAGTTATGCCAAGAAAGATAGTGGACTCATGTCAATCGTGGCAGGCCTCGGAAGCATCGGCATACATTTACTACCCTACTTTTGGGTAGGCTTTGGAATCCTCGTAAAACCAACCTCTGTGGCGGAGGGATCGGGTGTACTACATAATATAAAGTGGAAACGCCATGAAACGTCTTCTGCATTAATTCAGTGCATGGAAATGCGTGGCATTATATTATCATGCACCAGTGCGCCATTTAGAACCTGGAGTTTGCATGTCAGATTTGACAGCATCTTATATAGTGAATTTAATGTATTTGGCGATGATGATAAAATTGCACAATGCCTAACAGTTTCACCAGATCAGAGTATTATTGAGAACCTAATCAAAGATCCTTTACCAAGGCTTAAACACTTCGGGAGCATTAAAGTTTTAACTTGTCTATACACGGGGCCACTCGATATCCGTCGTTTATTTTGATGATAATTTGGAAATACAAACCAAGTCTTTCACCACAGATGACTTTTAAACTTCTGAAAATAAGAACTAATTTTCTCTGAAAAGTGAAATCGTATGTTTGTGGTAAAGCCAGTGCGACCCGGCGGGATACAACAGGCTTGCGGCGGATCTGTGGGGATTACAGTAGGCAACGTTATCCATTTCCTTACGAAAGCTCAATCAATGTGACCTCTGGACTCCTGTGATGCATCGATGATTTCGATCTTCTTTAACCGAATGAATTCGTTAGTTCAAGAAGGTCTAATCAAAAGAGTTTCATAATTCTGCTTTCGTACACTTTTGTCAACTCAAGTTCTGTCTCTTTATTCATATTTGCTCGAGTGTGAAGTCAAGTCAGATAGGTCTCGAGTGCAATCCCAAAATATGTAACGACTTTTTTCGTAAGATGTGTGCTCTACGCCTGATCTCTCACCAGTTGTATTGGGATGTCATTATATCGGTCTAAGAGAGTGCTGCTGTGTAAGCACGCACGCTTGGGCAGTATTAAATGTCAAGTCTGTGCAGGAGACGGCGAACACGGATATTTTAAACTCGTGATAAAACATTTTTCAGTATTATAAAGTCGATACGTTGTTGACATACAAGCAAAAACACTACATCAGAACCTTGTACGTTATGATTCAAAAGTTAAAACACACATGCCAGCAAAATAACACGTCCATTATTGAAGCTGCCATAAATTCGTAAAACAGCGGCTGCCAAACACGAAATAACAAAGGCAACATAAACGTTTAGTAAAACGTCGTGTTAAATTTTAAAGCCGTGAGCAGACCGTCGGCGTCGCGTCGTTTGCAAACAGCGCGTTTGTACCGCTGGCATAATTAACAATTAGGTAATTCGAGCTCAAAGTGGGCTGAAAGTGTAGTTGTCGCGAGCATGCCTTTGCCTAGCTACGGCCGAGGACACACTGTTCAACGTGATTTCCCAAGGGAAACTTATGCTTGTGTGATTTAATTTAGTTTTGTGATGAGTTGATGTATTGTGATGAGGAAATTAATTGGAGAAGTTTTGAAGTGTGTTCGTTGAATTTATTTACTTGATAATGTCAAAGTTAGTGGGGACCATACAAAATTATACGAAAGGGTTGTATTATGTTGGGTAGTACCCAACTATGAATGAAAAAACTAATGATTTGACTTTTCTTATCGATTTTAGTATAATATATAAATTGGTAAATTGATATTAAACAAAGGTTATTATCGAACTCTTTATCCATTTCTAGGTTGTTTCTGTGTAAAACGGAGTCAAATTACTCGGGCTCCACAGTCTGTACGTCCTTCCTTCATCAGATTGTCTCAAGAACCCTAACAGCTAGATAGTTGCAATTTTCACAAATGATGTATTTATATTGCTGCTATAATAACTGTTGCTATTAAAAAGCAATGGCATCAGCAATAGCAAATTTGTCTAAAGAGAATCCTCAGTATATCTTAATACAATATTTAAGAAAGATACTCTAAAGCTGGAATAAGATATCAGTTTTAATGAAACTACTAAAGTTTCAACGGATTTTAATTAGCCGTCTCATACGGGTTCGCAAGGATTAAAGCTGAAGCAATTTGCCAAATGATTTACTGCATTAAATTGTACGTCGTAAGTTTCAAATTGAATTTTAAGGTGGGAAGAACAGACTGGTGCCCGCACCACAATTAGCTTTTTGACAAACGTATTATACTTTCTTTAGCACGGTATGTTTCGATTTCAAAAGACCTACATTTACTTAAGGAATACACACTAGGCTATGTCAAGATTTTTTAAGAAAAGCGATAATTTGATAAACCTTGTCTTAAGGAAGAGGCCTATGTCCAGCAGTGGACTGCGATAGGCTGATGATGATGATGTCTTAAGGGTCAGTGCCAAAGCATTGCGATTAGCAGAACAATCTATTACCATTAAGTACTTAGTATAATAAAATGTGGACTTAAATATAAAATGCTTTCGGTGAATATGGTCGAGCAAATACTATACCAATGAGCGAAAAAAACTTCTCACTCGAAACGAATACGTCTCAGTAACTCCACGAGAAAAATATACCGCAATAATTTAACTCTAAAAGCTTTTAAATTTCGCCATAATATGAACGATTACACATCAAACGAGGCGCACTCCCCCTTAAATAATACCGCAGTAATATATATCCGTAATATGTGTGAAATGTATGTTATAAAAAGTATTAAGGTTAACCTCCAAATTCAACAGGTTAAAATTCATAGCTAAAAAAAAACATGCCGAAGGTATAACGAGAAAATTACGAAAACTCTATTTGCATCCGGCAGGTGATTCAGACCGGAGGTGAGTCTGCCGTCTCGCTCTCTCATTTCCGATGTCGCCCCGCGCGCCGCTAGATGTCGCTGTTACAAAAAGTCCTATAGAAGTTACAGCCGTGCGTTCTACGTAAGTTTGCGCTTTTAATTTTAACAGCAAGTTCGTTCGGTACATTTAAGTTGAGTATTTGAGTTATGCTTAGTTTCGAGTGGAGGGAACTTTGTAATGTTAGTTTACTGGATAAGTATGTTGATGGAGGGTATTTGTTTAAAGTATTAAATTAACTAAATTTTGTTTTCTCTGTGACATTACCGTGAATTGTTCTTTTGGGATTATTATTATTTTTTAACCATGTTCTGTTGCAACTGTTTTTAAATCATGTTAATTTTTAACATAAACCAAATTATATTAAGGGCTACTAAGAATTTGATTTCGTTTGACTCAAAAACACACTTGCTTGGCCTTCAAATCTTAATGCTTTAAGCCAAGCGTCTCCTATCATTAGTTTTTCAACCTACAGTATAAACTTTCAATTGCTATTAAAACAAGCTCATTCAATTTAACAGCCTTAAAAACTTGGCGCGAAACAGTTCTCCAAGAAAAAACTGAACAGCAACAATAAAATGAAATTCAAACTTTAAATTCAAGCGAAGCGTAGTACAAGTTTAAAATCAACTTGTAGCACAGTTTTACTTTGAAACTATCCTTGATAATAACTGGGAGAAGTCTTGTAAGTGACGAGGAAATGAATGTAACCCGTCTTCGTAATGGAGCAACCTCTTGTAACGCAGACGTGGACAGATTACGGGTTAATTCGTAAGGAGCAACTCGGCACGCAAAATGGGGAAGATTTTAGTATCTTTGTGTTGCGTTGTCGTTTAAATAATGCTTTGAAGGTGATGACTTGATTTTGAAAATTGTTTTGTATTTTTTTGAAGAAGTATTTTGTGGTTTATTACTTGGGTTTTTGTCGTTAAGTTATGGTGTTGTCATTCTGTAAATATGAGTTCTGTAATATGCTATAAAGTCAATATTCTCACGTCACCAAAATGTCGGTTGGAATCAACCCTAACTTTAGTAAATAAGACATTTTTTATAAAATCTAAATTATTGATATTATTTATTCATTTAAGCCGTTAAAAATAAATAAAAATGTGTCTTTATTGACATATTATAAGGGTAGAACAACTCTGTAATCTCAGCTAAACACGATAAATTGTTGTCTCTCCCAACGCTACTTCCACCCAATTTCGTAAGAAATAATCCTTAAATTGACCTTTGTTTGTTATTTACCGATTCACTATGAATCTAATTTTGGAGTTCTATCAAGCAGAAAAGTCAATAAACAGTTTAATCTTCAGAATAACCTCGGGCGGGTTAGTTGTTGGGAACCTTCTCTTGTGGTTGGTTATGTTTCGTGAAAGTCAATATTTATCGTTATTAACTTAGCACGTTGTTCGTTTGCATTATTAAAAGTTAGGGACGCTAGTTTTGGAAGTAATCCTTTAAGAATTTTATGACTCGTACCATGTAATACCTTACGTGCTTAAAAAATGATATGATCAAACTCGCACACAATATTCCTATTTCTTGATGGGAGATATTTGACGACCTCCGTGGTCGAGTGGCGTACGCACCGGTTTCAAGGTGTCGCTAGCTCTGAGGTCCCGGGTTCGATCCCCGGTCGGGTCAATGTAAAAATTCACATTTTCTGCATTGTCTCGGGTCTGGGTGTTTGTGGTACCTTCGTTGTATCTGAATTCCATAACACAAGTGCTTCAGCAACTTACTTTGGGTTCAGAACAATGTATGTGATGTTGTCCGCATTTATATCGTGAGAACACTGAATTTTAATAGTGAGCAATTCTAATATCTTCTCTGAATCCTGGCGTTAAGACTGAAGATTTGCAAATAGTTCTTATTTTCTATTTTACTCATTCATTGACAATGATCTCTAAAACCAAAACATTGTAACTCCAGCTACGAACAGAGACCAATAAAGATCAGCAATTTACTCTCTTCTAATAAGACGGTTAAAATTCCCGAAGACTTGCGGCCAGGGATCCATATAATGAAGAACGACTTACAACTCACTTCCAAATGGAATAGTCTTGTACCGTTCCCTTCGATTTTTCTATATATAATTTTCTCAGCGTTCAGTAGAAATCGCTCTCGTTGCTTGTGGTCTTATCGTAAATAACTTATTGTTTGTGAAGTATGAACCCGAAGTGTTTCTTTGTTTCGGTATAACAGGAAATCATTTGGGCATCGGAAATTCCTGAATTCTTACTATGGAGCCCATAAAGCTGGACTATTGCCGTCGAGGAAGAGAAATCCTGGTACATATAGTAAGTGTGCCGTCTCACTTCTACACAGGTCACCGTTCTTCTTAAAGATCTCATAGTACAGGGTCTGGTCTAATTTATGTTTCGGATTTAGGTGGTCAGGCAGCTTGCGGCTTTTGAAATTCATTGTTTTATTGGAAAAGTTTACGTTCGATTTTAAAGTAATAAAACGTATATTTGGTATTATTTATGTGAGTTTACAGACCGAGAGGTGAAATTTTCTTGAAATTGATATTATTTATGAATGTACCCCGCCGTGGTTACAAGTAATACCCAAGGGTGACGAAGTTACTATTGGAATTTCTTTTGTTAAATTAGATTGTACAGCTGCTTGGATAAAACATGGATTTTCCCATTAACAATCATTACAGATACTGGGGATTTATTTTATCTGTTCTAAAGAACCAGCCGCATATATATATTAGCTGACCAAATTAAGTGGAAGCTAAAAATTAAGGCTTCCAAAGCACCGCCCATTTAAGTGGGTCCTAGGACAAAATGAGATATGGGCGGGGCTGGTGTCTTCGCCAGAAGTTTTATTGCAGGCCTCGGGGAAAACCAGTTTTAAGCGGTATTAATCGAGTGTCAAGTTTCCAATGCTTTGTAGAATTCTGAAACATTTATTTAAAATAAAGGTTCTTATTTGGTAATACTTACTAGCACAAAGAAAAAAGGCGGTGCAGTGAGAGTCAAATCAAGTCATAGCGTTTCCTACGAATACGCTAAAGAACAATCAGTCACATATCAAATTCATGACCAGACGTGTCGTTGCTCAGCTTAATTTTTATTGTTATCCTTCATTTAAATACAAATTATTTTTATAGCGGCAAGAGAAATATGTCTCGAGTGAAATTTTCGTCTAATATTTCTATTTTATTATCAGTTAAACCTGATAACAGACAGCAGAACCTTAGTAATAGGGTTTTATGTTCAGTTATGGCTACCGAACCCTTAAAAACCTAGTTTCTTGCATACTTTCATAAAATACACTTTTCTTGCTTGTTCATTTTTAAACCAGCCTCTGATTGAATTTCACCACAACAAATAAAGTCATTAGCGTAATCTCGATATTATAATTACAAAACAAATTAGTGTTGGCTCACAGCGCAAATGTAAATTGGTAAATCAAGTTAACGTCTTGTTGTAAGGTAAGATGAACTTAGAAGTTCAACTCCACTCAACACTTCAGAGCTAGTAGACAAGTTATATTTCTTTCAGCTCTATTTAATTGGTCTAATATACTGAAATCACTCACCATTTGTAATAGTCATTCCTGTCAATTTGAAGTTTTACATTGGTTTTTTATTTGTCGTGATATTGATTAACGACTTTCACGCTAAGAGATTTAATCTTTCGCGAGGGGATTCGCAATCATTCAAGTCACATGCACAAAGACATCCAGAGTCAGGACAAGCATACTTAGATCACACAAACGCTTGTCCTATGCAAGGATCAAACCTGCAACACGTGCGAATGCAGTGAGTTTGGTGTAGTGACTTCAAGCAATCAGCTCGCCGTGCCAACAAAACGATTTGTCTTTACATTAATTCCGCTTTAAATTCTACAAATTCAGAGTTATTTTTCTACTTTTATCTGCATCGTGGCTCGATACTAAGAATTCATTAAATCGATAGTAGAGTGTTTGTGAGTTATTTGGTTACTGTGTTATGGTTCCTTTCAAGCTAAATAGAGCTTGAATACATAGTTTATAATGCTTTAGTCAAATGATTGAATATATTGTTTCGGGTTGCGGAAGACTGGATTTTGTGAGTTACGCATTACATGGTAATCCTTGGAGTTTCAAAACCACGTGTACCCTACTGCATTGTTAGAAAGATTATTTATGATTGATATTTTAATAATCGTCTATGAAGTCATGACATGGTGATTTCGCGATTTGGTCATCAGATCAATATACACCGTTGTTGCGGTTCGGACTGACAAGAGAAGGAAAACCTAGGGAAGAAAACCTTACTAGATGGGACCGGTTTTGTTTGACGTTTATGCTTTCCATTTACTGCTAATATTTTAAACAAAACAGTTTTATACATGTGTCATTAGATTGGCATTAGGATAGATTACAATCATAACTATAAATTTTGCTGTTAAATAATGTTCAAAAAATAAATACAAAATAGCTAAAACTTTAATAAAACTAGGATTTTGGGCTTATAAAATAGGATGGAGGAATGTATAGGAATTTGACGATATTTTTATTTTAAATTCTACCTCCAATTCACTTTTTTAATCCGTAGTGTAAATATCGTGTATCAGTTACCAGCATGAATGTATGCGACACTCATAGGCTGGGGCATTCAGATCCTGCCATACTATGTTACTGCCATATTATGTTGTAAAACGGTTTTTAAGGGTTTTGTAAAGAGAATCCTATTTTTGAGGGTTCCCTATCCATCTGTCCATCCATGATGTATTTTTGTTGCCGCTACAACAACAAAAATTAAACAGAAAGAGCGAGGTAAAGCAACAGTTGTTACGGTCATATTTTGCTGGTGGATGATAAAGAAAAAACACTCGTGGATCAAAATAGCATATAATTTAAGTTAACCTATAAACTTTTCTCTTTATTAGTGTAAGTGGTATGCCGTAATAACTACATACTGACTATTTTCGGTTGTTTTCAGCTTGATTTTGGAAAATAAATACAGAAAAATTGAACACACACACATCCCTGTTCAAAAAAAATTGAACTATCTGTACTTCGGTTTTTTTTTGTTCGTACTGGCCTTTGTTGGAGACAGCAATCATCAGATATTGCTTCTGCTCCACTCTTGAACAACCCGGTAAACCATGCCACCCAGTTGACTTCGTGGTTGTTCTATTAAACAGCTTGCGATCTACGACGAATACTAGGTTGAGTCTGGTCAGGTATAAGTAGGTATACGGGGTAAGGTATATGAAATCTTCAATAAACTTTTGTTTTTTTTTTTATGTTTTGAACCGAATCGAAATCTGACTCTTTCAGTTCGGATTGGATAAACCGTGTTCGTTCTTTTTTCATTGAACGTGCAATAGCAGACATTAGGTCATCAAGTATTAAATATTATTCAACTAAAAAAACCCTGAAATAGCATTGTTATATTTGCTTATGCCGTTAAGCATGGTTTATTTTTGTTATTCATTGTTTGGTCTTCCGCTCCGTCTATTCTCATATTTCAGCTTAATTTAAATATTTTATTGTGTTTTTCAACGTTAAAAGTACTTAAGAAAGGTCAAGACTGTGATTAAACGTTCCGAAAATCTGATTCCCTTGAATTAAATAAATCATGTTCATTACGTTTATTTTAAGAATACAATATTATTCCTATTCATTTTTCTGTAATATAATAGTCTAAAGGTTCAATGGTTTAATAGTTATTATCACTTTTTGTACTATTCATCTTTATATTGAGATAACAGTTTGTTTTTTCTCCTATACTTGTCCAATCAAAAGTACTTGGGATACTAGCCATCATCTCCCTATAGTAGCCTAGTTTTTACTCTAAACAAATACAGCTTATTTTCTTGTTTGACAAGGATCAATCTTATCTGACCTTCTCTATCAATTTATCTTTGCAACTCGATAATTCTTAGTAAGTATGGAGATAATAAATTTAAAATATAGTTCAAACAAATACTAATATTTTTGGTGTTTTCTTGATGTAGGTACGTAATTTTCCAAAATATGTTTAATAAATCTGTATTTCCATTTGACGGTTACAAATTACAGTGTAAAGACTTCACTCGATTCCATTAACAATTCAAACCCTCGTGAATGGCATAGTCAAAATTGATCCGAAGGTTATCAATCAATCTTACACGATAACGGCACATAATATCACTAAATATGGAGGTGGAGAACAGAAGGTGCAAATTACCATGACCTAACTAATATTTTCTAGGGTTTTGTAAGCAAAAGATAAAACGGAACCCTTTTACTGAGAGTCCGGAGTCTGTCTATCTGTCTATCACCAGGATGCCGCCTATCTTATCAATCGCGATAGCTTGACAGTTGAAAGTATTGCAAATTATGTATATCTGCTGCAGCTATAAGGGCGAGTCAATAATAAAACATTGAATCTTAAACATGGTTAAATGGTCATACATTTGATGGTTGATCATTTTTAAACCGTTATGTCACGATTCTGTCGTGCGCTTAATTAATTTTAATAAACCTATTTTCCCTTCTCAAGCTAAGAAATGAAGCTGATCTTCCACTTGTTACATCCTAACCATTGTTGGGAATTTGCTGTATTCCAGTCCTTATACTGTGCTTTAAATAAACAATCAGGTAGCAACAGATAATTACTCAAGTGGATCTTCTGTGTTTTAAGTTCATGCCACTCTAGCTTGTAATATATGCCTATCGATTACCAATACTTTGACCTTTAGGGTATTTCTAACTTTTTTCGAATAGTACATAAAGGTCGAGCTTGAACAGAAGTTATTTGATTATGTTATTCATGTATAACATTGATTGTAGGGATAAAGTGGTACAAGGGGGTGTATTCAATGGTACATAGAATGTGGTAACTTTCATATGGCAATTCTATGATAAATAAAAGATGATAAGTGCAAAGACCGTCATGAAATAATGTTTTATCGAGTTGTTGTTAGTAATTATCACATGTTAAACACAGTGATGGATATTTAAGAAGAAGAAACAGTAAACCTGAAAAAATTCAAGGTCGTGTAAAATCGAAACAAAGTCTTACTAAGCTTATTTATTTATTATTTATTTATTTATTCAGTTATTACAGGTACACGTTATTCTTATGACATAGTACAGTGTCTCACAAAATAGTACACACTGTTTGTCTGCGAGATCAAAAGTATATAAACTTATAAATAAACTTAAATTATACATATTAATCTCTGACTGAGCAA